>NC_050460.1:59315051-59679217 GCF_903995425.1 Onychomys torridus | reverse complement strand
TTTTAGAATGGTAGAAAAACCCCACAATTTCCTCTGTGCATCTGTGAGTTCACTGAGCTCTAGGCATGATTCTCCTATCAAAACAGACCTGTAGTCCTGGTGTAGGTCCTTTTGGCTCAGCCTTGTTTTCTTAGCATGATGCTGGAGAATACTCTTTGGAGTCCTTGGGACTCTGCTCTGTTCACACATGGTTGGTCTGTAGCTTTTATTTTGTGCTGTATTTATGAGGCTTACATACTGACACATTTATTTTTATTTTATGACTTTGAGTGTTTTGCCTGCATATATGTATGTATGTGTACCACATGCATGTTTGGTGCCCATAGAGGACAGAAGAGGGCATTGGGTGCTTTGGAACTTGAATTAAGGATGGTTATGAGTTGCCATGTGCGTTATGGGAAACCAACCCGGGTCTTCTAGGAGAAGAGCAAATGCTCTTAACTCTGAGCCATCTCTCTAGCCCCTCAATATAATCTTTGAGTCAGAAAAGGAATTGGAAGCTTCCATTTATGTTCTCTTTCTAAAACCATTTATGTTGCATTGGAGCTGCAGGCTGTACAGTTGTGGGTGTTGTATGTGTGAGACCGAGGCAGCTAGCTCTCTTCCTGTGAGAACTTCCTTGAGAACTTCCTGGGTTCCCTTCCATGAAATTGGTCTGTTTCAGCCATTTGTTAATTTTGATAGACTGTGCTTTGCTTAGAAGTTGCACATCTTGGTTAAGTTTTAAATTGTTTCCATTGAACCACACCAAGTGGTCCATTCTGACCTGGGCTCCTGGCTCTTACTGTGGGTGTCTGGGCTTGCTTTCCTGGATTAGGTTGGTTTGTCAGAGAGCCACAACTAATTTATTAATCTGACTTACTGTTAGTAAGTCCATTCATTTCTGCTTTCATTTTCATATAGTTTATTGTTTTAGTTTAAATGTGTGTGTTTTTATTCTTAAATTTTTGGTGATAATAGATCTTTAAAGTTACAGACTTTCCTCTGGTTACTACTTTAAATACATCTTAGTGTCTTATTTTTCAGACATGGTCGTTATTATTGTTGTTGTTATTTTTTGTGTTGGGGGTACTGGGCTTCACACATTGTAGGGAAGTGCTATACTGTTGAGCTATCTTCCCAGCCCAAGAAATTTACTATTTTCTGTTTGTATTTAATCTTTAGCCAGGTTTTTTGTTTTCTTTCCTTTTTTCCCTTTAAAGATAGCGTCTCACTGTGTATAACTGTGGCTGACCTGAAAGTTGCTGTATAGACTAAGCTGGCCTTGAACTAGGGAGATCCTCCTGCCTCTGACTCCTGAGCATTTCTAGGGTTCCTTAGAAAGTATTTTTTCAGTTTCTAGAAACAGCTAAACTTGGCTAGTTTGATTGCATTGTGTTCACAAAAGATTGTTTACACTATTTCTGTTTTGTGTCACTAAATGTTTCTCTGTGACTCCATTTTTTCAGATTGTGTTGTTAAAATGTGGATCCATAAGAGTTGTCTTCTTCCATGTGCTGTAGAGTCCCTTGTGTTGTGGCTTGTGTCCTGGTGGCCTGTCTTTATATGGTCTAGTGATGGCATGTTTCAGATCCTCTGGCATGCTCCTTGAGATAGGGGGATAAGCAGTGTCAGGCACATGTACTATAGCGAGCTTAAGTTATATGGAGTGAAGCATGTAGTTTGCTACACATGGTTTCTAGATTGTGTGTCCTACTCAGGAAGGTCTAGTGTCTGATTAAGAGTTGATCTTCCCTTGGTTTCCTTGGGTAACTTTGTAACTTGTATTTTCTGAAGATGGTTGTTCCAGTATGCCCTGCTCCATATGCTCTTTTCTGTGTGCCAGGAACTTTTCTTGGTTGAGAGGCCAGGTCTTTATATCCTCTAGTTCAGCTTGGGTGGGCTGTGTGTTTTTTTTTTGTTGTTGTTGTTGTTTTTTTGTTTTGTTTTTTGTTTTGGTTTTTTGAGACAGGGTTTCCCTGTGTAGCTTTGCGCCTTTCCTGGAACTCACTTGGTAGCCCAGGCTGGCCTCGAACTCACAGAGATCTGCCTGCCTCTGCCTCCAGAGTGGTGGGATTAAAGGCATGTGCCACCACCACCCAGCTGGGCTGTGGTTTTTAAAGCAGTCTATGCTGTCTGCTGTCTAGAGCCAAGCCACTGTGCTGTGGGAAGCCTGGTGCTCTCAGAAGGCCATGAGGAGGGACCCAGGCCTTAGCGACTCACCCACTGTACTCTCTCTTCCAACTTGAAAACAGGAAGCTGCCCCAGCTCATCTCCCGCTTGCAGCTCTGTGAGCGCTGTAGCACTCTAAGTTGCTGCTGCCATTTGGAGTAGTTCTCACCCAGTGGTAGTGGGACTGCAGTTGGAGAGACAGGAAGAAGTAAGGGGGAAAGGGAAGAGAAGAGGCATGGGGGGTTTTGATTGAAATTGTCATTTAATTCATTATTGATTGAAGAAAAATTTTAATAGTGGTAAGTTTTCTTGAGTCTAGGACTATGATGTGATTCTGTATTCCTTTGTGCCTTGCTATAGTCATAGCCTTAGCTTGATAGGAGCTTTGCATCGTCCAACTCCCTCACCCCACTTACTTTAGTTTAATTTCTGTGGTCATTGTAAATGGCATTCATTTTTTATTAAAATTATCCTAATAAGGGGCATGCTTTTTGCGTTTTGGTTGTTTTGGTTTTTGAGACGAGCTTTCCCTGTGCAGTACATGCAATGTTAGCCTCAGACTTGCAGCCCTGCCTTAGCCTCCAGAGTACTAGGGTTGCAGCTTGTGCTATCACACTTGGCTTTTTATTTATTTATTTCACTGCATGTGCATGCGTGTGTGCATGCGGTGTGAATGTTCTATGGCACATACGTTGAGGTCAGAGGAAAGCTTTTGGCCATCAATTCTCTATTCCTCTATGTGCGTCCTAGGGATCCAATTGAGGTTGTCAGGGTTGATATAAGTACCGTTTCCACCTGAGTCTTGATTGTTTATTGTAAGAGGTCGGTCTCAGAGGGTGGCACTGAGACTTCAGAGATTTTCTTCGTCTTGGAGGGAGAACTGTAGCCCAGGGTTCCTGGTCCTGGTCCCTACTTCCTAGGAACTTTGTGATACTTGTTACTATTTCATTTTTTTTTTAAAGATTTATTTACTATATATACAGTGTTCTGTCTGCATGTGCACCTACCCGCCAGAAGAAGGCACCAGATCTCATTACAGATGGTTGTGAGCCACCATGTGGTTGCTGGGAATTGAACTCAGAACCTCTGGAAGAGCAGCCAGTGCTCTTAACCTCTGAGCCATCTCTCCAGCCCCCCTATTTCAATTTTTAAGAGTCTAGCATGGTTAAAAAGAAGGAGGCCTGTACTTCACCTTTCCCAGACAGGTTTCTATTGGGTGCTCTTAGTTTAATTGTGTTCATTCCCTCTGACTGGAGGGTTCTTTCAACTCTATTTCACACTGCAGATCCCTATCTGGTCAGTTCTTTCAGCTCTCATGGATGAAAAGTCACCGTTTTGACTTCATTTTTGACAGATATTTTCGCAGCATAGGGAGTTGTGGTTTGACAGCTGTCTGTCTTTTTCTTCCCAGAGCTGCTGCTGCTTTATTTTATTTTATTTTGTGTGTATGTGCGAGTGTATGTATGTGCATCACCTATATGTAGGAGCTTGCAGAGGTCAGAAGCACAGATCCCCTGAAACTGGAGTTAGAGGTGGTTGTGAGCTGCCATGTGGGTGTTGGGAATAGAACCCAGGTCCTCTCCAAGAGCAGTAAGCACTCTTAACCACTGATCTATCTCTCCAGCTGCTTCCTAGAGTTTCTTGAAGATGCTGATCCCTGGCTTTTGGTTTCCATTGTTTGCCATGAGAAATAGTTCCTCTTGTTTCCATTGCTTTGTGCACAAATCATGGTTTTTCCCTTTGGCTCTTTTAGACACTTTTTTCTTGATCATTGTTTTTAATGGAGTAATTACAATATGTTTTGGGATAGATTTCTTTGTATTTCTCTATGTAGAGTTTTGGCTTTATGAACTTATAATTTTTATCAAATTTGGAAGTCATTTCTTCAACGACTATTAAAATGTCTGTAACGTGGAAATGGAGATTGACAGAGGGTGGATGGACGCTGCAGCCCTGTGGGAATGCACTGGACTCCACAGGGGTTTAGGCATTTCTCTGTTCAGCGTGATAACCACAGCTGCTTGCCTCGGTGGTCACACATCTTCCTTCTGCATGGCCAGTCAGTCTGCTTGTGTGGTTTTGTTCTAGAACTCATTGCTGTCCTATCTCTAACATTCCCTGTGTGATTCCGCTTCCTGCCCCCATGACTTCAGTCTTCCACTGTCTCGAACGTGACATGTGTTGGTGAAGGTTTATCTTCTGGCTCTATCCTCTGCCATCCTGGGGCCTCTTTCTGTTGTTTGACTTCCCTACTTCCACAGATGCTATGTTCTGACTGCTTTGCCTACCTGCCAGTTTTTCCTAAAATTCTATTTTTATTTCATGTGTATGCATGTTTCTTTACATGTATGTCTATGCCCCACATGCATGTTTTTGCACATTGGTTTTTCCTCTGTTTTTAAGTAAAAGATCTTTCTGGGTTGTATTTGTTTCTAGTTTAAACTAGAACATAGTTTTTGAAAGCTAGGAAAACAATTTTAAGTATTGCCTTTGGAGTTCCCTAGTGATTTAAGTCAAAAGAGGGACTGAAAGGGATCCATTGGTTGGTGTGGGGTGTGTGTGTGTGTGTGTGTGTGTGTGTGTGTGTGTGTGTGTGTGTGTGTCTGCATGGATAGGGAGGTTAGAGGACAACTTTTAGGACTTGATTCTCTCCACCATGTGGATCCCAGGGATCAAACTCAGGTCATCAGGCTTGGCGGCAAGCACTTTTACTTGCTGAACCATTTCCCAGGCCTGAAAACAGAAGAGCTTTCAGGTGGGTCAATAAATCCGCATATGTCTGTATCGGCATTAGGAGTGGCTAAAATCCAAAGAGCCCTGGAATGAGACAGTGAGGGGAACTGGTAAAGGAGAGGCCAGGGATGGCTCAGCAGTTAGGAGCACTGGTTGTGCATCCAGATCTCAGCACCAGCAAGGTGGCTCACAACTTCTGTAACTTCAGTGCTGGGCATCTAGCACGTCTTCTGGTCTCTGTGGTCACCAGACACGTATGTAGTGCACAGACAGACATGCAGGCAAAACACTCATCCATTCCCAGAAAATAAAAACTGTGCACTGTAAAAATTGTATACATTTAAAAGGGGTGTATATATTTAAACAAGAGCTGTTTCTAAAAGGTAACTCAGAATTTTGAATTATGTTTAAGTATCTTTTGTTGTTGTTGAACCCGAGGCATATGCTAGACAAGTGCTCCACAAAAGCCAGCCCCAATCTTTGCATCTTGGTTTTAGATTTGCTAAGTGTAAATGGAATTGTAAGTGTGGTACATGAGGGCACTAGAGATGAACACCCAAGAGGAAATCTGTGCTGGCTCCTTGACTTTGTGGGGGAGGGTGCTGGCTCTGACCATGGCTTTGTAGGGAGGGTGCTGGCTCTGACCATGGCTTTGTAGGGAGGGTGCTGGCTCTGACCATGGCTTTGTAGGGAGGGTGCTGGCTCTGACCATGGCTTTGTAGGGGAGGGGAGGGTGCTGGCTCTGACCATGGCTTTGTAGGGAGGGTGCTGGCTCTGACCATGGCTTTGTAGGGAGGGTGCTGGCTCTGACCATGGCTTTGTGGGGAGGGTGCTGGCTCTGACCATGGCTTTGTAGGGGAGGGGAGGGTGCTCGCTCTGACCATGGCTTTGTAGGGGAGGGGAGGGTGCTGGCTCTGACCATGGCTTTGTGGGGAGGGGAGGGTGCTGGCTCTGACCATGGCTTTGTAGGGGAGGGTGCTGGCTCTGACCATGGCTTTGTAGGGAGGGTGCTGGCTCTGACCATGGCTTTGTAGGGAAGGGGAGGGTGCTGGCTCTGACCATGGCTTTGTAGGGGAGGGGAGGGTGCTGGCTCTGACCATGGCTTTGTGGGGAGGGTGCTGGCTCTGACCAATGGCTTTGTAGGGGAGGGGAGGGTGCTGGCTCTGACCACTTGGGTCAGTCCTGAGAGAGAAGTGATTGAGCGCTTCTGCCAGCTCTTGTGAGCTGGGACAGTATGAAGGAGCTGAGGTGGTCTGCTCTCTTGGCTATATGTGGAGAATTGAAGGGGCATTAAGGTTGGATCAGACACTAGGGCCCCCAGAGGGCTGCAGGGCAGCCGTCAGGAGGCTAGGCTCCTGGGTGACCCATGACAGTATTAGCCTTAATGAGGCTTGGGCACAGAACCCTGACCAAAGCTCCTCCTCACTCATGGACAGTGTCACCCTAGGTGACCTCCTCAGCCCTTAAGCCTGTGGTGTTGTATCTCATACCTTTGTGCCAGAATATACTGAGGCTGGGGCTGGGGCCTCTGGGCTTTTCCCACTCTAGTTCACCCTCTGGCTGCCCTGGTGTGTTAACATTCTTTGGCTGGAGCCTCTTTGTTATTGATGCCCTGCATTGGGGAGCTTGCCTTCACAGTGACTTATTTATTTTTAGGATACTGAAGTGTACAAAGCTACGGTAAAAGATGACCTCACCAAGTGGCAGAATGTTCTGAAAGCTCATAGCTCTGTGGACTGGTTAATAGTGGTAGTTGAAAATGATGCCAAGAAAAAAAACAAAACCAACATCCTCCCCCGAACTTCTATTGTGGACAAAATAAGAAATGACTTTTGTAATAAACAGAGTGACAGGTAAGTGTGTCTTGCATTTTACCCCCTTTAGTTGATGTCAGTGATAACCATTGACTCAGCCAGTCTAGAAAGCTACAGAGAGATACTGGGTACCCCACCCCCCATCTATCCTCTGCAGTTCCTGGCCTAGCAGGTCATCTCCAGGTGTACAGTGTAGGGGGAGAGGCTTCTGGGCCAAGTGGACCTGGGGAAGATCAGTCCTTGAATAGTGTAGAATTCCCTAAACAGCTTTTTAACTGTGGGGCACACATTTCTCTGTTTATAGTCCACTTGTTAAAAGTTCCTGGAAGGAAGTTACAAAACGCCGACTTCATCCCTTCAATGCAGTGGCTTACTGCCCCTCTGTGCTTGCACTTCCTCTCTCCTTGTGCCCAGTTGGCCAGTTGGCTGTGTGCTTATAGCTGGGTCTACAGATTGGCACTGGAACCTGGACCCTGCCCTGTGCTACAGGTTGTCCTTTCCATGGTCACTTCCACCAGTGGAGGGCTCCCTACTGCAAGAGCCTATAAGTGTAGCCAGCCTGCTTTGGGGGCCTGAGGGAGGTGCTCTGGGATAGGGATGGGCCAGGAAGTGCAGGCTGTATGAAGAAAGTGGGGAAGCAGCCTAGGGCGGAGTGTTTTCCTCTGTGTGTCTTTAGAACATTGTCATTCTCTGTGCAACATTGATACCTGCTGTTGTCACTGAGTACATTGTGAGTTGTCCCTGAACCACTATTGCTGGTCAGTACATCATCATGTATTACATTAATAAGCCATACATTACTTATAGAAACCTCAAGGACTGTTGGGCTCTTGTTTGCTTACTATTATTATAGATAACACTATGCATGTCTTTCTAGCTCAGATACTGTGAATGTCCTTAACTGTTTCCTGGGATAAACTCCTTAAAGGGAAATTGCTTGTCTACAGGTTCTGTGCATTCTTCAAACCTTTGGCAAAATACAGCTGAGTCGGATGTTGACTCCGCGATCGTTTGAAAGAGTGGTAGCATCAGTGTAGGAGGCCCTCCTTGGAGCTCCTCCTCCTCCCACGTGCCCTGTGTGCTCTGGTGCTCTGTGCCCTGGGAGACACTACTGGCCTCCTGATCGGTCTTCTTTCCTTGCAGCTCCAGCTGGGCTGGCTCTGCCTTTCTCATTAATACAAACAGATGATAACCCAGAGATCGTGGGAGTTGAAAGGCCTAACAAGGAAGGACTAAAGGAATGATAGTGCAGTGCAGCGTGGGTACTGATGGGTAGGCAGTGCAGTGCAGCGTGGGTACTGATGGGTAGGCAGTGCAGTGCAGCGTGGGTACTGATGGGTAGGCAGCGGGCTGCTGAGGGAAAGCCCTGCCTTGTCAGTGGTGGTGTCGGTTTCCATCCCTGCAGGGTGGGGACTGCAGGAGACTGCTGCTGCTGCTCAGCAAGGGTGCTGGCAATTGCAGCTCCTTGGGGTGCTGTAGGGTGAGTGCTGAACTGTTGGGTAGCAGCTCCTGTGGGGAGATGGCCTCAGGGCTGGATGGCCTGGCCTCGGCCATTCTGGGAGAGATCAGGGCCTACTGGGTGAGGGATGGGAGGGATGGCTTTTCTGTGCTCCCTTACCTTTTTGGTGGTTGCCTGGAGGCTGCTGTTCCCTAAGGGGATGTGTTGGAGCACAGAGTTGGTTCATCTCGCTGTTTGCTAGCAACTTGATGAAATTTTTCTTAAGGAGAACTATTGCATCAAGATTTTAAAGTAATTTCTGAGTTCGGGTTTATTTGTATCAGGGCACAGTCGCCTTGCAGTTAAATTGTGTCACACCTGTCTGTCATCTCTTTGTCCTGCTCTCAATGTTGTCCTACAGAGTTGGAGTGTAGTGGTAGAAGCATATCTGTGGGGAGGGCTAGGCCTCACGGCAGGGCTCTCCCAGGATGTACATCAGTGAGGCCCAGCCGAGTGGGTTCAGTGTGGGAGAGGTGTCAGGTGAACAAGAGAGTGCTGGGGAGGAGAAGAGCGTGGCGTGTCCAGTAACCCAAATGGAGGTGAGTTGAAGCCTGCTGCTGCAGTTGGCCTGTGTCCTCCCATCCCGAGTTGAGGTACCTCAGTTTCGTTGTTGGCAGAAGAGCCGCTGGGGTTTGTGAGGGGCGCGAGGACGAGGGTTGGGAACTGGGGTGGTGTGGCTCCTGCGTCACAACCAAGCCTGCAGGTTCCCTCCTTTTTAGTCCCACTCTGACTCCCATCCGGTCTGCTTCAGCCTGTCCTTGAAGCGTCCTCGGCAGAGCGGCCGGCTGGCAGCGGTGCCTGACCCTCCCTGACGGTTGTCAGGTTGCACAGATGGAAGAAGGAGAGCAGGAGAGGCAGTGGGATTTGGAAAGAGGCTCAGCTGAGCAAGTGTGTTGGGCCCCAAGGTTTTCCCGACTGCCCTTCATGTCTCTGCAGGTGTGTTGTGCTCTCCGACCCCTTGAAGGACTCTTCTCGAACTCAGGAATCCTGGAATGCCTTCCTGACCAAACTCAGGACGCTGCTGCTCATGTCTTTTACCAAAAACCTTGGCAAGTTTGAGGATGACATGCGGACCTTGAGGGAAAAGAGAACAGAGCCAGGCTGGAGCTTCTGTGAATACTTCATGGTTCAGGTACTGGCTCCTAACTGCACAAGGCAGCTCCCAGGCTAGTTCCATGGCTTTAGGAGCCAACCAGGTCGCACGGAGTGGGTGTTTCCATTGCAAGTGGATGACCATGTAGCTCTCCTACTGCCTCACTGCTCGACACTGCCCTGCCTAGTTGTGGTCACTGGGCTCATATCTGTTTTGTTTGGACACAAGGACTTCAACAGTGTGCTGTGAGCTAGGCAGAGGTGCCAGCATTGGAGAATGACTGATATGGTGTGGTGGTTCACTGTTGTCCAGACACTGGGATTAAGGGATGGTTTCTGGGAATGTCCCAGGACTCCAGGCTCCAGTAAAGGATTGTATTAAGCTGGCTCTTTACTGGAATTCACCAATTTATTTAGGCCTTTGAAATTGCTGTTTACAATCAACCTTTTGTTTTTGAAGGGGAAGGTTCTTGGGTGCATAGGAGTATGGGTGTGGGGGTTCCATGTGGTGCAGAGCTGTAGTAATGCAGGGACAATCTTGCTCTTAGGATTCTCTGCTTTGTTCACCGTCTTTTGACTGGAAAACTAAGCTTCATGTTTAGATATCAGTCATGTGTTCACTGCTGAAGAAATGACATATTTTGAATAAATAGAAGATCCATTCTGAGTAGATATTGAATCTTATTTCTTATTCTGAAGCATCTAAGGGATATTAGGAAGGTTTGGCACAGGTGAAGAGATTTGAGTGTGCTTCTCATTCTCTATATGATTGTAGACAGCTTTCTGACGGCCCTGTCTCCTCACTTTTGAAGTTTATGAAGCTTAGTCTGGGAATTACAGACAAGGGAGGGGAATGGCTAGATGCAGACAGATGGCCTGGATTAGGGTGGAGGTCAGTTTGAATCGTCATGGTGGATGGGTAGACGGATGGATGGGTACATGCTTAGATGGACTGGGTAGGCAGGTGGAGGGATGGGGGGAGGATGGATGCATGGCTGCATAGCTGTGTGGATAGAGAGATGAATAGATACGTAGATGGGTAGAAGAGTGGGTGGAGGGATGGGTGAATGAAGAGTTAGATCCAGGGGCTAGAGAAATGGCTTAGCAGTTAAGAACACTGGTTGCTCTTGTGGAGGACCTGGTTTGATTTTCAGCATCAGCATGGCAGCTCAAGCTGTCTGTAACTTCACCTCCAAGGGGGAACTGACACTTTCTTCTGGCCTCCTTGGTGACTGTATGCACATGGTATACAGACATACATGCAAGTGAAACACCCATACACATAAAGTTAAGAGTTAGTTAGGTGCATGGATGGATTTCATGAAATTCAAGTAAGGGCTGCCTAGTTAATAGTACAAACAGTGATTTCAGAATTTGAGAATGGTACTACAGTTACATGAGGTATTAATGTGGCAGGAAGCTGACTAAGAATTCTGTACAAACCACTGTTTTCTTGGCAGCATTTCTATAAGTCTAAAAGTAGTTCAGATTAAAAGTAAGAAAGCAACCATGGAGTGAACGAGGAAAGAGCCCAACACAAGCCATGCCATGCCATGGCTTGAGGACATTGTGCTTAGTGAAAGGAGCCTGAGCAGGACATCACTGCATGCTGCTGCCTAGATAAGCTTCTTGGAGTGGCCTGTTTCACACATGGGCCATGAAGAGAGGTTACCAAGGCCATGGAGGGGATGGTCAGTTGTGTAGTAGTGACAGATGTGCAGCTTGAGAGGATGAAAAGGTTATGGATGTTGCTTGTAGGTAAGTGTGGATGTACTTTACACTGCTATATAGTTAAGCTGGTGCAGACCAGCTAGGCATGTAATCCTAGTACTAGAGACTGGAGGCAGGGACATCACAAATTTGAAGCCAGCTTGGGCCAAGTAGTGAAAGCTTATCTTGAAAGGAAAATCAAGTGTGATGATTGAAAAAGGTTACTTTACTACAGTGTTCAGCCTGCAAAGCACTTGACAAACAGGAAAGGAAGGGAAAGAAGGGAAGTTACGAGACTCCAGCAGTGTTTTCAGAGGCAGCAAGACACAGAACTGGAGTGGAGGGTCCTGGGCTTCAAAGGTCAAGCTAGCTGCTTCCCTGCAGCTTCCCTCCGGGTTACAGGGAGCAGCTGAACTCACAGCCCAGTTACTGTGCCAGGAGTTTAATGCTCATACAGAAACCCTGCATAGGGAACTTTATTAACCGATAAGGCACCAGATGAGGAACCTGAGGCCCAGGCTTCTGGTCAGCCCAGCTGCAACGGGGAGAGCTGATGAGCCTGGAGCTTGGATCTGAAGTGGGCTGTGGGTTCCATCTGTGTTCCTGATCCCTTTCCAGTAGGGATCTAGGCTGTAAGCAGTGATTGCAGCTACACGAAGTGGATCTGAGTGCATCAGTGTGACTTTACACAGATGTGTTTGTCCCTCTGCCTTTTGCTTTGCAGGAAAGCAAAATTTAATTACAATGATAGTAATCAGGAAAAAAAATCTCCCATGGCCATCTTTGTTCATTATTTCATTCAGTAAGTCCTAAGCAGCTGCTTGTGCTGCACACACGAGTACCAGGGTGATGTCCACACATCACTTTTCGAATCTACTGCAAACTGGTCCGAGTGGAGAAGGAAGGCATCAACAGCCCAGGGTCAGGAGTGCTAGGGCCTTGAGCAGAAGCCTGTCTGGACAGGGCAGAGGAACAGCCTGGGAGAGGCCAGAGGAAGCTGGGTGGAGATTAGGAGGAAGAGGGAACATTCCAGGTCAGGAGAAGAGGCGGCTGTGTGCCTACAAGAGCGGGAGGCTGGGTTGTGATGCACTGTAACCTGGGAATGGGTGTGCTGTGACCAGCTGTGTCCAGTGCTGCTGGAGGGCTAGACTTGGTCTTGGTTTTCCCCTCTCCTTTGTGTTCTCCACCCTCCTGTGTGTGTGAGAACTGGTGTGGTGTTGGGGAGGCTTTGTGATCACTGGCTGAGCCTCTTCCACAGCACTATCTGCTCTCCGTGGCTCATGTGGCTTCAGGAGCTGACTGGTGGTTTTGGTGACAGGAGGAGCTTGCCTTTGTCTTTGAGATGCTGCAGCAGTTTGAAGATGCCCTGGTACAGTACGACGAGCTGGATGCCCTGTTCTCGCAGTATGTGGTCAACTTTGGGGCCGGGGGTGAGTAGATGTTTCAATCACCACGCCATTGCTCAGCAGTTTGCCTGCTTTTCATTTCAGTTAGTCTGTTTGTCCTGTAATTAATCATTTGCTGTTGTTTATGCACACTGTAAGGGTTATTCTCTTTCCTGTTGGAAGTAAAATGAGAGGTAATTAAGAATTGGTCACTGTCGCTTTTAGAGGAATCTCAAGTAGTAAACCCGCCTACAAAGCTATTCTCAGGTTGCAAAGTTCTGAGGAAGACAGTCCTTCTCTGTCTGCAGTCCTCAGAGTTCCTTCTGAGTTTACAGCAACACCATTGCAGTAGCACCGTTGATCTTTCAAATGCTTAAGTAGTTCTAAATTCTTTTAAGATTACAAAGTTGGCACAGTGAAAACACACACAAAGAAAACAGTTGAAAGGTGGGGAGTCAGTCAGTGGGTAAAGCACTTGCACTGGTGTGTGCACACATTCAGTTAAGCACAAGGACTTGGCTTTGAATCCCCAGAACTCATCCTAGGCTGGGTGTGGTGGTGCATTGTAGTCCTGTGGCAGCTGCTCACTGGTCAGTCCACTGTGGGTTCAGTGAGAGACCTTGCCCTAAAAAAATAAGAGAGCAATTGAAGACAGCCAACATTGATCTCTAGACATCTTCTACATGGACATATACATATGTGCACACATACAAACAGGTATACACATATACACAAAAATAAAAGTACTGGCTGGGTGGTGGTGGCGGCGGCGCACACCTTTAATTCCAGTGCTCAGGAGGCAGACACAGGCAGATCTCTGAGTTCAAGGCCAGCCTGGTCTACAGAGTGAGTTTCAGGACCTATAGGGCTACACAGAGAAACTTTGTCTTGAAAACAAAACAATAATAATAAAATAATAAATAAATAGATAGCTGGTAGCCATCCTGCTTTCATTGTTTATTTAGATAGAAACACTATCATGTATTGAGACTCTTAGAAAAAAGTTTTTTTTTTTAATTTACATATATGTGCATGTGTCTCTGGTGTATGCACATGTACATGCAGGTACCTAAGAATGCCAGAAGAAGGCATTGGATCCCCTAGAGCTGGAGTTATAGGCATTGTGAGCTAACCTGATGTGGGTGCTGGGAACTGCACTCAGATCCTCTGCAAGAGCAGCAAACACTCTTAACCACTGAGCCATCTCTCTAGCCCCTTGTTGAGACATTTTCCTCTTTCTTTCTTGTTAACACTGTCATGACATCCCTCCAATCTACCCAGTCAAGTGCCAGGCTGTTTTTGTTAATAGGTTCACAGTCTTTGAGCTGTCGCCTGAGAGTCTGCTCAGAGGCCCCCTAGTGCTGCACTTGGGGTTGTTTTCTCCTTGCCCTCCCAATCTAGGCTAAGCTACACAGGTTTTTAACCGGGACATTCCGCTTACCTGGGCCTGCCCTAGTTCTGAGATGGGTCTCCAAGTGTCACTCACTGACTCCAACTCCAGACCAATCGTTATGTAATAGTTTGAATGACTTACTCTGCTAATGTACAGATGCTAATCTATAACCAAAGTAAAACAATTAAATTAGAGGAATTAAAAGTAAACTATTTCTCACATTTTTAAAAAGATTTATTTTTTTATGTGCATTGCTTTTGCCTGCTTGTATATCTATGTGAGGATGTGAGATACCCAGAACTGGAGCTACAGACAGTTGTGAGCTGCCATGTGGGTGCTGGGAACTAAACCCACATTCTTTGGAAGAGCAGCCAATGATCTTAACTGCTGAGCCATCTCCCCAGCCCCTCTCACATTTATTTTTATGTTACCTATCCATATAATATACACACCTCTTTTGAATATAAAATTGTTCTTACATTTCACACAATTTCTTTGTTTTTCCTCAATTTTAAAATAGATGTGGAACAATTTAAAATCTAAAAAATAAGCCCAGGCCAAGCTTTGTAGCTGAATGAAAGGATTGCTTCATCATGGACTTCTGGAGGGCCACCTGGTGCCAGGCACGGCTCTGGATGCGGTTAGGAGCAAGGCAGAATCCTGCCCTCATGGGGCGACCCTTGTGAATGTGAATGAAATCAGCTTTATTTGCAGCAGGAATAGTCATGGGCATGGAAGGGAATTTGGGAAAAGGAAAGGCTGAGACTACCTCCCTTGGGAGGTGTCATCTGCCCAGAGGCCCAAGTAGAACATGAGAGTGACCATAAAACTCCCATTCTGACAAAGGGAACTGCCTGTGTGGTATCACCCAGGCTCAGTGCAGCAGCTCCACTTAGATGATCACAGTGGTTGTGGTTAGAGAGGCCACAAGCTGTGGTTGAAGGATGTCAGTCACCAGGTTGAGCATGGAGTGGCTGTGAGGTTAAATCATACAGATGAAATGAGTTATTGTAGTTTCATTTTTATACAATGATTTATTTGTATTTTATGTACATTGATGTTTTGCTTGCATGTGTATCTGTGTGAGAGTGTCGGGTCCCCTAGAACTGGAGTTACAGATAGTTGTGAGCTGCCATGTGGGTGCTGGGAACTGAACCTGGGCTCTCTGGAAGAGTAGCAATTGCTCTTAACCACTGAGCCATCTTCCCAGCCCCCTAGATTCTTACTTTAAGATCATATTTAGTATCAAGGCTATAGCTTAGACTTGCTTAAAGGTAGTGCCTTTCCTCTGGGTGCTGCACCCTCCTCCCTGTCCTTCATCCTGTCCTCCAGTACCTCCACTAAGGGGGCTTGTAGGAGGAGCTACGAAGTGAGGAAGGCAACTACCAGATGTTCAGGTAAGGTAAGGCAGCCCAGTACCTTCTCGCTGGCTTACTGACATGGATCAGAGGTGCTCCCAGCTCTACAGCTTGTGAGCATCAAGGTGGCTGCCTTACTCATTGTATACCTACACAGGACCTCTTGGGCATGGTAGGATGCTATGTACTGTGTTCCACCACCAATGCCATGATCCAAATGGGTGTGCTTATGGGAGCCACCCCATCTCAAAGCACTAGCTGATTGGTGGGCAGGGGTCTAGTGGTGCCTGGTGGGAAAGCTGCCTGCTCCTGCCTGAGACTGGAGGTCCTGGGCAGGAGAAGCTTTAGTTAGGTGAAGTACCTGCAGTCAGCATCTTTCATGATATGTGTTTGTTTAGATGGTGCCAACTGGCTGACTTTTTTCTGCCAGCCGGTGAAGAGCTGGAACGGACTGGTGCTCCGCAAGCCCATAGACATGGAGAAGCGGGAGTTGATACAGAGGCAAGAAGCCACACTGCTGGACCTGCGAAGCTACCTGTTCTCCCGCCAGTGCACCTTGCTCCTCTTCCTGCAGCGACCCTGGGAGGTGGCTCAGCGTGCCCTGGAGCTGCTGCACAGCTGTGTGCAGGAGCTGAAGCTCTTAGAAGTGAGTTGGTTCCTCTCTCCGCTTACCCTGGGAAGAGTGGGACCTTATGGTGTGTGAGGAGGCCAGAGAGTGGCAGGGAGGGGTCGAATTGTTACCTGCAGTGATAGTGATATCTTAATCCTTTTGAGGATAATTCACCTAGGGGGTCCTGCTCTCTTTACTGCCTGGAATCGTGTACACTTTAGTAAGATGGTGTTTCAGTGACCTCTTCACTGAGAAAATTCACACATGCATGCAAAGAATGTCAGATCCACAGCACCATTTCTCAGTCGAAACCTCCCAAGTGTCTTACCCAGAGCCATAGGATATTGTTACATAACCTTCATCCACCCCAGGGGCATGTCATCCCATGACCTGCTGCAGGTTTCCTGAGGGATAGTCGTTGTAAGGCCCTGTTAACATGTGGAGAGTCACATTAGTCACATTACCCTTGCAGTGAACAACTGACTAAATCAGCTTAGAGGAAATACTTTTGGCTCACAGTTTTAGAGATTTTCACTTCATCATGACACTGAGAGTATCTGTGAGTTCCTCACATCCCAGAGGATCAGGAAACAAAAGAAGCCAGAACCAGGGGCCAGTCTATAGCCTGTAAGAGTTTGCTCCTAGTGACCTACTCCACCAGCTAAATCCCCTCTCCTAAATGTAACATAGTCTCCCAGATAATGCTTCCAGCTAGAGGGTAGTTCAAAACATGAGCCTATGGGAGACACTTCAGATTCAAGACGTAAGTGTGAATTTACTCCATTAGCTAAAATGTTGGTAAGTCAGTATTTCATAATACAGTAACATTTTTTGTATACCATACAATACTAAATGACAGGCCCAACATGTCTTTGAAACAATCTTAAAAGCTTTATGGTCGGGCAGTTGTGGCGCACGCCTTTAATCCCAGCACTTGGGAGGCAGAGGCAGGCAATTCTCTGTGAGTTCAAGGCCAGCCTGGTCTCCAAAGCGAGTTCCAGGAAAGGTGCAAAGCTACACAAAGAAACCCTGTCTTGAAAAGCCAAAAAAAAAAAAAAAAAAAGCTTTATGTATTTTGTGGACAAGTGTGTAAGGAGAGTGCATGTGTGCATGTTTGTGGTTGTGTGCCGATTGCTCTCCAGTGTATTTCTTTAAGACAGAGTCTCCGGGGGCTGGAGAGGTAATGGCTCAGCAGTTAAAAGTGCTGGCTGTTCTTCCAGAGGACACAGGCTTGATTCTCAGCACCCTTAACCATCTATAACTCTAGTCCCAAGAGATCCAATGCCTTCTTCTGGCCTCGTTGGGCACCAGGCACACACGTGGTATATAGACACACATACAGACAAAACAAAACACTTTCATGTAAAATAGTTAATAATAATAATAATAATAATAATAATAATAATAATAATAATAATAAAGACGGGGCCTCTCACTGATCTGGAGACTCACCATTTTGGTTAGGGTGACTGGTTAATGAGCTCCCAGGATCCATCTGTTTCCACCCTACACCCTCCATTACTGAGGATTATGTGCAGCCATTCATGGCTTTTTATGTGGCTACTGGGGATTTGAACTCAGGTCCTCATGCTTTCAATGGAAACACTCCTACCTATTAAGCCAGCTCCATGGTACCCCTCTCTCTGTCTCTGTCTCTGTCTCTCTCTCTCTCTCTCTCTCTTAAACAAATTATTTTTCTTATATGTAATCAAGTAAGTAGGAGAACTAATACTCCACAGTGCAGCATAATTCTCCTAGACACCTATGATGACACTGGTGGAGGGGCTCTGCTATAATGGTTCTCGGTGCTGCCCTGCTCCAGAGGTCTTTCTTTCCCCAGCGTGTACAGGGGAGATGGTATGTTCACTTAGGCTCACAGACTTGCAGCCTGTAGTGATGATGCTTCTTAGTGAAGAACCTCCCTGTTCACCCTAGCATGAGAGGTGAAGGTACTGCCATCCTGAGGGGCATGCTCTTGTGGGGTCTTAGGGCTGACCCTTTAGTGTGGCCTGCTTCTGATGAAAGCTTGTGGTAGGTCGTCCTTCTGTAACTTCGTGGGCCATGGCCATGTTGCACTGTCTGAGAGCTAAATCTAGGTGTGTGCTTACAGCAATTTTATGTGCCTGTACTTGTGCCCTCATAGGTCTCTGTCCCTCCCGGTGCTCTGGATTGCTGGGTGTTTCTGAGCTGTCTGGAGGTGTTGCAGAGGATAGAAGGTTGCTGTGACCGGGCACAGATAGACTCCAACATTGCTCACATGGTGGGATTGTGGAGCTATGCAATGGAAAAGGTACCTGCTACTGTGTGGGAAGGGTTGGCATCGTCTCTAAGGGTGTCTGTGTGCCACACAGCCTGGGCCGTTTGGAGAAGCCTAGCTTCTTTAGACAGGTTTGGATACTCTCTGTCCTTCCAGTGTGTCTGGACACAGCTATGGGTCATAGTTTCTTAGTTCTTGACAGCTTCTTTAGCAGATGACAAGTGAGACAGTGTCAGTGTCCGGGATGGGCAGGTAAGAAGGTGCAGTGGGTGTGTAGAAATGCAGGGGTGGGCTAGTCTGTGCTGTGAGTGGACTGCAGGGGCAGGGCACAGTGGGGAGGGGTGCACACAGAGCAGTAGCTCAAAAAGTGGGGCACAGTTAGCTGAATGACAGAGAGAGGATTCACAACCTCAGCTGTGTTCTGGAACTAACCTGGAAAAGGTGTGAGCTTGCAGCACTCCCATAAGATGTGGAGTCAAATTCAGACAAGAAGCATTCAGATAAGAAAGCTATTTCTTCCACAGTGAGTAGGAGTCAGGGTTATGTATTTACTGCATTTGTGGATTGCCTACTGACTGAAGGCAAATGAACTGAAATTATGGCTTTCCCTCAACAGCTAAAGTCCTTAGGGTACCTATGTGGACTTGTGTCAGAAAAAGGACCCAACTCAGAAGATCTCAACAGGACAGTTGATCTTTTGGCGGGCTTAGGAGCTGAGAGACCTGAAACAGGTATGATTGCTGCTGAAGTGTAGAGGAGAATGCCCACAGTGAGAGCACACCCTGCCGGGTAGGAAGTGTGTGGGTCTGTGTGCCCCATTCACAGTCATTTCCCCATTCGAGTGTTCGGAGCACATGGTTGGGAGAAGTCTAATCTCAGAGAACAGTTTTAGGGGAAGGTTCTAGGCTGTTTCATAAGGTAGAAAGGAATAGACATCATAATGTGGGTCACACTGATAAAGTTTGTGATTTTGTGATTCCCGTAAGAGTCAGGTGAGGTCACCACCCTGAGGTCTGAAGTGGAGTATAACACATATGACCACTATGCTGCTGCAGCATAAGGACACCAACTACCTTTGATTTTCAGCCAACACAGCTCAGAGTCCTTACAAGAAACTCCAGGAAGCACTGTCATCAGTAGAAGCTTTCGAAAAGCACTACTTGGTAAGTACGGCAAGAGTCCCTGCTCTGCCCACAGAGCCACTCAGCCCTAGCTGGTTTGGTTCTTCTGCATGGCCTTCTGAATTGGGTGAGCTGCTACTCTAGACCCCTTATTGTTGGCCTGTAGTTCACTTAGTACTCTGGGGAACTCCGTATAAACACTGGGTAATTGTTCACTTGTTAGTGCCCCTGATACCATAATTAGGCACAAACACAGCATTGAAATAATTAAAATTTTGCTCAATGAAAGTTTTCGCCTTTAGTAAATAGAATGTGTAAGAACAGAAATGAATAATTTTCTTTGTCAAAAGTCCTATTTGTGCTTGGCAGAGCTGTCATGCTTGGTTTTAAAGGTTAAATTCGAGAGACTCTAGGAAGTAATGGAAGGTAGACCATGAAGTGGGAAGCCTCTGCACATCTGTGGGGATGGTGCTTCCATTCCATAAGCTGGTGGGAAGAGTGTCAGGACAGGTGCACGGACAAAAGCAGCGGGGAAGTGAGCTGGGCTCTGCTCTGTGAGCTCAGGGTGTCTTTCATCATGTGCTTCATAACATTCGTCCAAGTTCCTGCCTTTGTATGGAAATTATGGCGTGTTGTGAGACACTTTGGAAGGAGATACCAGGCGAAAACTGTTCATCACAGTATCTTGCTGCAGCTTTGGGTAAAGTAAATGCAAGGTGTGCCCCAAAAATTCAGGTACAGGTCTAGAGGGAGGTCTCAGTGGTTAAGAACATTTACTGCCTGTGCAGAGGACCTGAGTCCTTTCCTAGGACACATATGGAATAGCCTGTACCATTATCTCCAGGGGGATTTGATGCTTCTAGTCTCCTCGGGCACCTGCACTCATGTGCACATACCCTTACCCACATACACATAATTAAAAGTAAAAAACAAACAAACAAACAAACAAAAAAACCAAAAAAAAAAAAAAAAAAAAAACCCTAAAAATAAACTCAAGTACGTAGCTGTCCTTTTTTTGCTTCTTCACAGGACTTGTCCCATGCCACCATTGAGATGTATACAAGTATTGGGAGGATTCGATCTGCTAAGCTTGTTGGAAAAGATCTGGCAGAATTTTACATGTAATTGATGGTGACGTCTTTGATTTTTAAGCATTTTACATGTATCTGAGAAGATTTATATAGAGTTAGTGTAAAGTTTGCATAACTTGGTAGATGGGTACAGGCAGAATCCATTACCCAGTCATCGTTTTGTCTCTGAGTTTTTTCCAGAACCACATGGGGAGGTTTTTGGCTTATTACTTTAAGGGTTATTATTGATCTTCAACTTGTTGTATTTAATGAACTTTAATGATACATATCCAGATACAGATGCACAAAACATTGTGATTAACTTTAATGAATAGTGAGAAGTATTGCAGAGCCTGCCTTCCAGGTCGGTAAACAGTACTTGGTCATGTCGTCCTCCTTTCGAGTGTATCACAAGCCCTCCGGATGCAGGTGGGAGGGTGAGCTGGAGTGAGCACAGACCCCTGCTAGCATTAGCGTTTGCATGTGGTAAAACTGTCTGCTGAGGAAAGGCAAGCTTAGCCCAGCACAGTGGGATTCAGTTTCTACGCTGTGTAAGAGATAGCAGTTATAAGGGAAGGGGAGCTTGTGCATTTGAAACAGAGTTTTGAAATGTGTATTTAAAGTAATTTTTGTAGATGAAACAAAGAAGAACTGGTGTGGATTGCTAGATAGGGGCTTATAGATGCCTAAGTGGCTCCAAGTTTTCTGGAGCAGCCATCCATCACTTAGCTCATTCATGGTGGGGCCAGAGCTGTGAGCAGGTTCAAGGAGTCATGGTCCACTCCTGAATTTGGGGAAAACTATGCCTTTGGGTGCTGGGAGCTTAATGCACCTGACCGCTGCAGAATCCAGAGGCACAGAATCCAGTGCCAGGCACTGGCCTGCTAGTTAGAACCTGCAGACCCAGTTCAGCTTGGCCACATACTAGCCGCATGACAGTTGGCCTCTCTCTTCTTGTTAAGATTCCTCAGACTCTGTAGGCTTATTGGAGATATAGAGTGCTTTCTAGCACTAGAGGTTATGAATGAAGAGGTATGGAAAGTTCTGGACCTTTAAAAACAAAAGACAAAACAAAACAAAACAAAAACCTGGGATTTTCAGGAGCACCAAAAGAATCCAGAAAACAAGTGTATTTTCCTAAGTCTAAATTTTACTTAATTTGAGAAACATTTAATTTGAAACTTAAGAATTCTAATTATGTCTAGAGTAGTGGAAATGGGGATTGCTTCCCAAGGATGCCCTGGAGAGCTTGGCAGTATTGACTTCTGGCTAGCCCAGCAGTCAAACCTCTGGGGAGGAATGGGAGCCCCAGTATCCCTGAAGTATAATGGGCCCTGGTGAATGTGCGCTGTAAACTTCACTTGGCTGTATTCTGAGCATCAGTGCAGCTTCCTTGGACCATGGAGGCTTTCTCCTGGTATTGCTTGTCTAATCTTTGGTGCTTTCAGTCTCTGAAACCAGCTTGTATCTGCCCTGTCATAGCTGACCTAAGCTGGGCCATATAGACTGTTGGCATGGGTTCAGTGTGGTGTGGCAGCATGGCTGTGGCTGGCCACCAGGGATAGGGACAGGCCCTTCCCTTCTCCTAGCTCTGGCTGTCCCACCTGCCAGTGAGAAAGTGTTCCTACCCTCTGACCTGAAGTCTAGCTAGGGAAGGTGAGCAGTGCTAGTGTGGAGATGCCAGAGCAACAGCGTGTCACGGCCATGAGTCCACTGCTCAGATGGGAGGGACCCTGGCAGTCTTTTTGTGGCTTCCTCATAGGAGGGGTGGACTGTGGGAAGACTGTGGGCATGTGAGTGTCAGGTGGAGGTCGAAAGGCTGGCCTTGTGATACCTAACAAGCTTGTGTTTGCTAACTTTGCAAGGAGGAAAAGATCGCCACAGAAGGCAGAAATGTATCTTCAGGGAGCTTTGAAAAATTACCTGGCCGAGGGCTGGGCCCTGCCTGTCACACACACAAGGAAGCAGCTAGCCGAGTGCCAAAAACACCTTGGGCAAATGGAAAAGTATCCTTTGAGTCTAATGTTGTCCTAAAACAAGAAGTCACTGTCTGATTATATGATGGCATTGCTCACCACTGAGGTTGCTGACAGCTCCTAGTCATAGGGGAAAAGGAGGCCCTGCCTCACTGGGGGTCCCGTAGAGCATAGACCCAAGTGTTTACTCTTTTATTAAATCTGAAGATTTTATTAAATCTTTGAGTTTCTAATAATGTTTAAAAAAAATGACAGCTCTCTTTGGGCTGTACTTTGAAGGCAAGAGAGGCCGTTTGAATCCTTTTTGCAAAACCCATCATCCACCTCAGGAGGTTCTCCCTCCTGGCCCTTAACTCTCCACTCCAGCTACTTGCAGACCAGCAGCCTTCTAGCCAGCGACCATCATCTTACAGAGGAGGAGCGGAAGTACTTCTGCCAGGAGATCCTCAGCTATGCCAGCCAGCAAGAAGACAACCCAGGTGAGACCGGTGGCCAGTGTGTCACAGGCGTTTTCCATACAGGATGAAAGCAGGAGGAGTGGAGCCTTACCATCTGCCTGTGCAGCAGCGGTGGGTCGGTCTCCTCTCTTTCTCTGTGCTGAACTTGGGTGAAGCTATGGACTTCACCTGGTTAGCATGCATCTGTGAAACAAGAGTGCTCCAGACTCCTTATCACACAAGAGGCATTCACAGGGACCGAAGGGCTCTGATACCTAGCTGAAGGCCCAGACACAGGTCTTTCTGGTTATCTCAAGAATGCTTCCATGAATTGCTGTAATCTTTGTATTTTATTTTTTGAGACATGATCTCACTAGGTAGTCCTAGCTAGTCTGAAACTCACTATGTAGATCCAGCTGGCTTGAAGTAGAAACAGTCTTCCTGCATCTACCTCTCAAGTGCTAAGTATGCATTGTGTGTGTGTGTGTGTGTGTGTGTGTGTGTGTGTGTGTGTGTGTGTGTAGGCCAGGAGTGATGTCAGGATGTCTTTCTCACTCACTTCTCTATTTGGTTTTGGAGACAAGGTCTCTCATTGAATCTAGAGTTTTCTGTGACTGGGCTGGGGTCCAGAGAGCCGCTGGAATGTGCCTTTTCCTGCTCCCAGTGCTGCAGTGACAGATGCATACCTCCATGCTTGGCTTTGACGTGGATGCTGAGGTTCCAAATTGAGATACACATGCACACACACCAAGCACTTAACCCACTAAGCCACCTCTCCAGACCCATCTAATTCTTTTTACTGGAGTCCAATGAAGAGCCACATATCACTTAATTCTTGACATATGTATTAAGTTTGGTTATATGTCTCAGATCTCCTTGATTTAGAGCCTTTTTTAAAGACCCTTTTAAATATAACAGCTTTATTGAGATAGAACTTGCATATCATGACTTCCTAATTGAAGCATAGAATTCAGTGGCTTCTAGTGTATGAACAGTTGTGCATAGCCACCACCACAGTCCATTCTGTCCCCTAGAACAGAACCCTGTCCTTCCCCTTCCAGCCCCTGCAGCCACCTCTTCTTCCTGTGGACTCCCATTACATGGAGTCTCCTGTGACTGGCTTCTTTGACTCAATGTTTTCAACAAGGCTCATGGGTCACCATTTATTTTAAAACATTGGGCAAGCTGTCATTTAGACCAGTCTACCTTCTAGAATCTATTCCTGGGCTTCCACTTGGGGTCCTCTAAGTTGCAGACTCTGAAAGGTTAGACTGAAGTAATTCACTTGGTAATTTTGTACAGCCAGATGAAAGTTGACAAGTTTTGCCCCTTGTGTTTAGTTGACCAAGCACCCTTTTCAAAGAGATCCTGTGTTACCCTCTTCAGGCTGCCATTATAAAATGCTGTGGCACCGGGACTTAACAGCAGGCATTTGTTTCTGAGTTCAGGAGACAGGCATAGTAGGGTCATGTTCTGGTGAGGGCTTCTTCCTTGCTGTGTCCTTACATACAATGCAGAAGGAGACAGCAAGCACTTGGGTGTCTTCCTTTTAATCTGATTGCCTCCCTAACACCTATAGCCAAGTTCCTAGCCATTATTCTGGGGGCTAGGGCTTGCTGTATTCACCACAGGATGTGCATGGATTGGGTTGCATATTTCAGTCTGTGGCAGTTGCTGAGTATGGCAGTGAGTTCACAAGGTCCTGGCTCCTGGCTGTGTGGTCACCGACTGCTGTGGTGGATTGCCCTCCCATTAACAGAGCCACCTGCCTGGCGTTCTCTGCAGCATCAGGACAGTGGTTTGGTTTACAGACCCTGGTGTGCCTTCTCTGCTTGCTGCTGTGTGGGGAGTGATGGGAGTGGGGGCATCCCTTCCTGCTCCTTGGTCCCTGTGTGAATCCAAGTTCCAAAAGCATGCCCGTTCTTAGGTAGCTGTGGCAAGTCTGCTTTAACTTAGGGCAGACTTTGGTTGGTTGGTTGGTTGGTTGGTTGGTTGGTTGGTTAGTTGGTTGGTTTTTAGATGGGTCATCCCACAGCCATAGCTTTGCACCTGCTAAGCACACTTCCATGGAACCCGTCCCCAGACTCTCCTTTAGTGTGTCATTCCTGTTCCCAAACACCACCAAAGCACGTGTGGAGAGGAAGACCGAAGAGGCTGCAGAGAACACTGTGGGCTCTCACCCATCTTCAGTGTCTGCTGCCCCCACTCCCATCCCCAAACTGTAGGCGGCTGTCCCTCTGCTGTCGCCATAGCCCGGCAGACGCCAGGACTGACTGAGGGCATGGTGGAGCACTGGGCTTCTTCACTAGAGCGTTTCTAAGAGCTGCTTGGGAGGATGCTCAGGTCCCATGTAGGTGACTCTAAGAGTCAGAGTGCTGACCAGTTTGAGTTTGAAATTGAGGGAGCGGTTGTTCTTTGTTCCTCCTAAATTTGCCAAAACAGCTGTGAAAAATCTTCACTGCTGTTAATTTGCGCATTCCCAGACTTCTAGAAGTATTTGTTAATTCTGCTTTTGTGATGTAAGGAATTGGGGAGGTTGGGAAGCTTTCAGTCTTGGTTGTAAATAAACATCCCTGGTCCTGAGCTGGTAGTACACTGTCTCCCACTGCCAGCAGGAGATATGGCTCAAGTGTGGGACATGGAGTATGTGTTTGCAGGTCACAAGGTGGTGCTACCCATGCACTCCTTTGCACGGCTAAAGGATCTCCATTTTGACCCTCCCAACGCTGTGGTCCATGCGGGTGGTGTCCTGACTGTGGAGATAACAGTATGCAGCCAGATGCCTGTCCCTGTCCACGTAGACCAGATTGCTGTCAACGTCCACTTCAGCATTGAAAAAAACAACTACCGGAAGACAGCTGAGTGGCTGACCAAGCACAAGACTTCCAATGGAATCATCACCTTCCCAGCCGAGGCCGCCCTGTTCCCTGCATCTCAGAGCAGCCTGCCTGCCCTGGAGTTGTCGGAAATGTTGGAGAGAAGCCCCTCTGATAATTCTTTGAACACCACAGGCATTATTTGTAGGAATGTCCACATGCTCCTAAGAAGGCAGGAGAGTGGCTCCTCTCTAGAGACACCCTCAGGATTGGCCCTGGAGGATGGGGCCCACGTGCTGAGGTGCAACAGTGTGACTCTGCAACCAGGAGCCAACAAGATAGCATTCAGGACCCAGGTATGGGTTGGGCTGGGCTCAGGACATGGCTCTCAAGTTGGTAGAGACGGGGAGGGAGCCTGAGAGCACTGTGAGGCCCTCTGTGGCTTCCAGGTTTTTCTTTATCCTAGGGAAGATTCAACCTTTGTACTTACACAGTAGTTTGGCTGTCAAGGCGATTTTGAAGGTGCCCTGCCCTGTAAAGCTGTTCTGTTCGGTGGCTGCATGGGTGTCAGGACTGTGCACTTTGCTCTGATGGAGCATGCCCTTTGGTTTCACCTCATGGGAGGACAGGTCTGAGGAAGATATTTTTGCCTCACCTGGTCTTGTCCTGGTTGGACTCACCTGCTGAATGTCTCCCTCATTACCATCCCAGAAGTGTGCCATGAACAGGTCTTTTCCCTGTGTCTGCCTCATTATAGGCTAACATTGAACCAGAAGCATCAGTTGCTCAGAAGGGCTTGAGAGCCGGAACTTTGTTGGAGCAACATAGGTGCAGATGTGATGCACAGGACAGAGGGCTGCAGGGAAGATGGGTAGCATTTGAGTGAGAGGACAGACCATCTCTACCTTGGGAACTTGTAACACAGAAAGTGTCGTCTTTCCAAGTGCCTTGTTTTGCCCCTAGGCCAAGGAACCTGGAACATACACGCTGCGACAGCTCCGGGCCTGTGTGGGCCCTGTGTGGTTTGTCCTTGCACACATCCACCCCATTGTACAGTACGATGTGTACTCTCAGGAGCCTCAGCTGCATGTGGAACCACTGGCTGGTGAGTGGAACCTGCAGCCACCCAGGAAGCCACAGAGGGCTCCAGGGAGGGTCTCATACATCATTTTCCACAGCTCCTTGCTCCTCTGCTGTCTACCTACAGGGGACTCCAAGGAAGGGTATTAGAAATGGCCTGGAAGCCATTGTCGTGTGATTGCTAGCCATTACGTAGTAACCATGGTGTATCTGAAAGTAAGACACGAAGGTGTTCTGCAGGGAACTTGTACAACTGGCTCCCTTTTGGTGGCAGCACACAGAGTGTAGTTCACACTCTGATCAGGTTTCCTCTTGGAAGTTCTCGTGGGCTTGACTCCACAGCATGGCCCTAAGAAACTCAGAGATGCTGTCCTGCTGGTAAGCTTGCAAAGTAGAAGGAGCAGCATTCACAAACGACTCCTGCCATGTGCATGTTCTGGAACACCACTGTTTGCTGTTTTCTTCCATACATAAGCAAATTCAAGGACTGTAGTTTTCGGATGCTCATCCAGATTCACACCAAGTGCACACATGAACCATGCAAGGCCTGGGCTGCCTCAGGAGGCCATCACCAGATACAGATGCAGATCCTTGACTCTTGCTGTGAGCCACGATAGACCTCTTATTTAAAACAGAAAGGAAAGTTTTATCCTTTTTCTTTCTTTCTTTTTATTTATTTATTTATTTTTGTTAAATCACCTCAGTTTTCTCTACTTCTTCATTTTCCAGCTTCTGCCTGGGCAACAGCAGTGTTCTGGAGGGTCAGGCACAGCAGTCTCTGAGGGAACGTATGGGCTTTATAATGAAGTGTGAGCTGTGCTCCTAGGAAGCCCTGGCTCCTTCCCCTCTGCCACGGCCTTGTCTCCCTCTCCGGCCTTTCCTTCTTGTCTCTGCTTCTCACCTCCTCTGCTCCATTCTGAGCAGCTCCAGCGCCCGCTTCCTTCTGTCCTGGAGCCGCTTGTCTGACTTGATAACTAGGTGAACACCACAACCTCTCACTCTGGAGCCAGGAGACACCCTCTTCCCTTGAGTGCACAGTGTCCTTTGTTCTTAGGGAAGTCCTGCTGAGTCCTGTGGCTGACACTGAGGAAAGGTGAGGCAGGAGGGAGTGGTGCCCAGGGCTAACAAACCGCAGTGAAAGAAAGGAAAACTGCAGTTCATGGGAGACGAGCTTTGGCTCTAGTGTGTTATCATTGTAATGAATCATACAAAGTGAATAACACACTTTATATCTCTAGAAAGAGAGAAAGAAAAGCTCTTTTCACCTTTCCACCGGCTCCTGTGGCTGCTTTCTGGGGAACAGTGATCCTAATTGCTGTCTTGTTTCATTTAGATAGCCTTTTGGCGGGCATTCCTCAGAAAGTCAAGTTTACTGTCACTACTGGCCATTATACAGTAAAAAATGGAGACAGCCTCCAGCTCAGCAATGTTGAAGCCATGCTCATCTTGTGTCAGGGGGAGAACAGAGCCGTGGTCTACTCTAACTCAAGAGGTAAGGCAGGCAGGTCCTGGTGTACTTGTATTCACACATTTTGAGGATGGAAGAACAAACAGGCATCACTGTCCTGACCCTTTTGTAGCACCTTGTCTTGTCCTCTGAGGTCAGCAATTGTAGGTGACCTGAGCTAGCACCTGAGTGGGGCATATATACATATAGGGACATATACTGAGCATGGTGTATTCATTAGGTGCCAAATGCTGCCAGTCTTGCTAGACACTCTCAGTGTAGTTTATAGCTAGACCATGTTCCACAGGGGTGCTTCTCCTGGCCCATCTATCCCACACACTAAAGAGCAAAAGTGGGTCACCCTTTTAGGTACCAGTTCCTAGCCCTCATCTTCTTTTTCCTTGGGGAAGGTGTAGGTCTGCCATGAGACAGAGCGTGCAGCCATGTAGGAGCTGCCCCTGCCTGTCTACTTTGAGCAGTGCCTAGTGCCAGCCTCCTGTGGAGCCCCCGTCTTGGGTCTTGGATTTCCCTGCCTCTCCCCTAGCACTGTCCTCATTCATGTGCACAGGACAGCAAGCGCTCAGCAGTGCCTCCCATTGTGCCTATCCCCTACTTGACATGTCTGAGGTGACTTTTTGTCTCCCACAGAAGAGTGCTCCACTGCCTTACTCCGGATCCAGTCCTCTGACAAGGTCACAAGCATCGGTCTTCCCACTGCACCTGCATACCACGTGATCGAGTTTGAGCTGGAGGTTCTGTCTTTACCTTCAGCTCCAGCAGCTGGCAGGGATACCAGTATTCTGGGGACACCAGAGCCCCACAGGAAGCAGAAAGACACACAGAGAACTGACCAGTGCATGGTCACCACAGATCACAAGGTAGAGAGGTCTTGGGTTGTGTGGCTAGGCAGTAGCCTCTGCCTGCCTGGGTAGGAGGAGCATGGAGTCTTGCTCCCCTGTGCTCATCCGGGCTGCAGCCGCCATAGAAGACATTGAGGCTCTGACTTGACTGAAGTGGAGTCACCATGGCACTGGGAGGAGGTGGACCCATGCATCCTATGACCAGGCTGCAGGGGTTTGTGTCACACGGGCCTGGGTCAACTCAGCCAGGAACAGCTCTATTGAAGTCATCTCTGGGGCTGGCATTTGTTGACAGCTACTCAGAGAGATGGTTGCTCTGGTCAAAGGTGCATATGAAATCAGCCCATGGAGTATTGTGTCCACCTCCTGTGCCACAGGTTCCAATTCTGTGGCCCCTTTTGAGCCTCCCACATTGTGCAGTGTGGGTACAGGAACAGTAGGACAGGCCTCAGACAGCATCACTTTAAAGGCATTATGGCTTAAGGTATAAAATAGTCTCTGTAGAAGAGATTTTCCTTTCCAGTCTTCCAGTCTGTTGCTATGATAAAATACTATGACCCAGAGAACTTATAAAGGAAAACATTTGATTTGTGGCTTATGGTTTCAAAGGGTTAGAATCCATGACCATCATGGTGGGGAGCATAGCAACATGTAGGCAGGTGTGGGACTGGCGTAGTAGCTGAGAGCTTACATTTTGATCCACAAGCATGAGACAGCTAGAGCTAACTGGGAATGGTAGGCTTTTAAAACCTCAAAGCCTGCCTCCAGCAACACCTCCTCAATAAGGTCACACCTCCCAATCTTTCCCTAACAGTTCTACCAACTAAGGACCAAGTATTCAAACACAAGCTTATGGGGGCCATTCAAACCACTACATAGTCTCTGAAGAGTAGTTAGGAAATTTCTCCCTGCACCCTGTGCAGAGAATGCAGGAGGTAAAGATTGTCTTTTTTAGTGGGAGCTGTGGTTTGCACCCAGTAGATAAAAGCAAACTCAAGACCTGCTCCTCTCATGCCCCTAGGGAGTGTCTCTCTTTGTCTATACCATACCCTCACTTTGGTTGGCCTTTAGCTGGGTTCTGTCAGACAGGTGAAGTAATTGCATGATTGTTTGCTTTCCGGTGGCTCATGGTTGCTTAGAGCCTTGAGATACATGCTGCACTGTGAGGTGCATTTGGAGTCTTGACCCCAGATGCATGAGACATGGGTGGGTGGTCTTGCTCTTTCCTGCAAGAATGCCTGTGTTGTGAGCTGAGCTGGTGTTCTGGGACCAATTCCAATTCTGTCTCCATTTCTTGTTGATTCTGCAGCTCCTTGTTTTCCTTTTCACTTGTTCATGTGAAAATATGTCTAATAGAATTCCTCTCGGGACAGTGGTGGTGAACCACAGTAAAGCCACTGTGCAGCTGGGTGGATGGTGGCAGAGTTGTGCTGTTGGACAGTGGGTTAAAGGGGGCCTCTCTTTCTTCACAGGTGTCCATTGATTGCCCGTGGTCTATCTACTCCACTGTCATTGCACTGACATTCAGTGTGCCCTTCAGGACCACGCACTCTCTGCTCTCTGCTGGAACTCGGTAAGGATGAAATGGGGCCAGCTCTGCTTCTTCCCCCTGAACAGACAGGGTGCATAGCTTGTCCTTGTGTGTCATTGGGGTTTTTACACATTACCAGAGTAGCTCCCTGTGCCCTGGGTCCCCAGGCCATGTTCCCAGCTTCTCCTCCGCCTCACAGCTGGCGTGTCAGTGTAAAGTTTTAGGTAAAATCCAAACCAGATCTTGTTGGGGGATATTCAGTCACACTGTGAACTCCGAGTTTGCATTTGCATTGATTAAATACAATTAACCTTGGGTCAGGAGGCTGAGTTAGTTGACAGGAAGTAATCATGGAGCGTCAGAGGGCATGCAGGAGAGCTAGAGAGACTCGGGGAGTGGTAGGAGTAGATTTGGAGTAGCACGGGCTTTCTGGTTTGGCGGAGCAGAAACAGGAGTCTTTCGGAGACACCAGCTGCTCTGCCTCTCTGAGCTCGCAGGCTTTCGCCCCAGCCTTTGGATTTTGAGTCTATGTATAAATAGAACGATAGACATTTAGGTAAAGCTACCTTTAGTGGCAATGACAGAGCCAGTGCCAGCGGGAACAGAATTCGCGTCAGGCTGCGGCCTGAGTGGTCAGGCTGCGGCCTGAGTGGTCAGGCTGCTGCTGGAGAAACAGGCCGGGAACTGTGGAGTTGCAGTTGCCGGCTGAAATAGCAGCAGATTAGGACACAGCCACTGTGCTGAAGTTAAAACAGCAAGATCTTCAACCACTGACCTACTGGCAGACTCCAGTTGTTCAGCTTCTACAGGGTGTTGTGTTCTGGGCTGCCCAGTGCATCCTCATAGCTTTGTGTAGCTAGTTCTCTGTCATGGCACCTTTGATAACTGTCAGCTACTTCCAGGGTAGAATTTTTAAAGCACTGATACTTGGGGCCTTGTGCTTCTTGGCTGTTCTATACTCTGCAGAGTGCTCAGCAGCACGTCTGGGTGCTCTCACTACACCAGTATCCCAGCCTCAGATGCCTTTAGGTGTGATGATGTCTCCAGCAGGAGCCAAGTTGCCTAGCTGAGCACTCCTACTCTAGAGGTATCATCAAACCTAGGGGGAGTTTAGAGGTGACAGCATAGTGTCAGGCCCATATGGTGTCTGCTCTTCCTGCTTTAAATGACAATGCTGGCACCACCTGACTCTTACCTATCACTTTAACAGTCCTTCTTTCTCCTGGACTGATGGGATTTGGGTAGGTTATAAGAAGGAAATGTGATACTACCAGTATTTTTGCACTTCATGTAACACACAGCAGGGAAACAGACCATGCAAAGGTTGAAAACCTCAGTAATCTCTAAAAGAACATGGCTGCCTTTTTGAAGCAGCTGAAAAACCAACTGTAATTATACTTGTCTTGTTGCTGTGACAAGAGCAACTTAAGGAAGGGTTTATTTGAGCTCATAGTTCTGGGGGATACAGTCCAACATGGCAGGGAAGGAATGACAGCAGAGCAGTGGGCCTCCAGTCATGTTACATCACAGTCGGGAAGCAGAGAAATGAATGTTAGTGCTCCCTTCCTTTTTATTCAGGCTGGGATGCCAGTCCATGGAGTGGCACCACTGTATTGAGGGTGGGGCTTCACCTCAGTTAACCTGATGTGGACAACCAGCCATCTTGGACATGCACAGAGATTTGTTTCTTAAAGACTTGCTTTTCAATGTTCTCCAGATAAGAGAAGGGAGCAGGGAGAACCTGAAGTGGGGAGGATAGTCAGGCTTCTCCCAAGAAACCCACTGGCTTAGACACTACACAGTGCAACACATCAGCTCCCTGTCCTCAGGTCCACTGTCTCCCAGACTGCCTGTTTGAAAGAAGAACCTTTAATGTGTTCCAGATGAGAGCCTCGACACCAGTCACTCTTCCTTTGTCCTGTCAGGATTCCCTCGAGCAGGGCCTCCCTTTCACATAGTCGAGACACAGGGAGTAAGAGTCCTGAGTGACCCACTTTGTTTCTGTGCTTTAGGAAATATGTGCAAGTCCGTGTCCAGAACCTGTCAGAACTGGACTTTGAGCTTTCAGATAGTCATCTGGAAGACATGGGTCATGCTACTGACCTGAGGCTGGAACCCCTGAACACACAGTCTCAGCAGGTAACTGTGCTCTGGTCTGAGTGCCAGATTCTCAGCAGGTCAGGGAAGGAGACCAGAGGGGCTGGCTGCAGCTGAGCAAAGCCTGCAGCTGATTTGGATGAGCTTATGGGCAGCAAGGAGAGCCTGGGTCAGAGCCACACTGGTGCCGTGTGCCTGCGTAGTTCATCTGTGCAACAGGTGGGCTTGGAAGGGTGAGGGGGCACAGAGGGCACAGGAATGCCTGTCATTTTAGAATTCGCCCTTGAGCTTGCCCTGCCCCATGTGGGATTGTGTAAACAGAGGCTTGTGTGTGACCTTAATTGTGTGCATGCTGCCACCCTGAGACAGTGTGGTCCTGCGCTGCTGTAGGTAAAGGCCTACCGTATTCTGTTGCTGTGAGAAGCTCACATCTGGGCCCTCGCTCACTGGCATGTTTTGCCCTTTCCTGTGTATTTCTGGACAGTCAGTGTTGCTGGCTGTTGCTCAGAGGATTCCTGGTGTCACATGACTGTAGTTTCAGTGTTTTCAGACTTCCCCACTGATATTTATTTGGCCATTGTCACATCTCTATTGAATCTGCCCTGAGCCTGTAGGTATAGACCCTGGTGTTTAGGCCATGTGTCTGGCTAGACTTGTTTCTGAGTTATTTTATGTTAATAGGAAATGATTGCCATAGATGTAAACTGAGTGATGGTCATGTTAACTGTCTGTCACTGTGATACAGTGCTTGAGAGCAGTCACCGGAAAGGAAGGAAGGTTTCTTTGGTTCCAGAGGTTTTAGTCCATGATCACTTTGCCTGGTTGCTTTGGGGCCTGTGCAGAGGCAGCACATCATGGAGGGGAAAGCATGGCAGAGCAGACCTGCTGTTGCCATTACCTTATGGGAACCAGGGGGAAGAGAGGAAGGCAGGCAGGACCCCGGTATTTTTTTCATATCCTTCCTCAGTTACTAACCCACCTCCTGAAGTTTCCACCATCTCCGGGTAGTGCCATTGGTCCAGCTTTACAGTGACATTAATGCCCCATTATGGAGCCATGTAGGGAGCTTGCTATGTGCTAATAATGATTCTGAAAGCTCCTTTTCATGATCTCTGATGCTGAGAGTGTAGGAATTCATAAGTCAGACTCCTTTTGTGAGCTGGGGGCCAGGCTCTGTGTCAGGCCAGGCAGGCAGGACTGAGGCAGTGCTAAGTGCTGATAAAGCACAGGCACCCACAGGCTTCCAGCAGACTGCCTGACACATGCCCCTTTGCATAAAGTGGAAGGCCCATGTCCTCCCCGAGGCTCCCAGCACTGTGACCAAAGTCGTGCTTCTCATTACAGCTTATCCACAGCAAGCAGTCCATGTTCTTTGTCTGGGAGTTGACGTGGACACAGGAGCCTCCCCCTCCTCTGCACTGCCAGTTCTCTGTGGGATTTTCCCCAGCTTCTGAAGAGCGGCTGACTGTCTCCTTGAAGCCCTACACTTACGAATTTCAAGTGGAGAACTTTTTTGTATGTAATGTATTAGTGGGAAATGGAGTGTGGGGTGGAAGCATGAGGCACTTCATGTTCTTGATACTCTCAAGGTTCGGGTGGATTCTTTCAATATACTGGAGCTATGGCTCAAGGCAGGTTGTGACCTCTGAGCAGCTAAGTCCATGCCTGTCCACTCTGTGGTACTGTGTTCTTCTGGGGTACCTCTGCTCTGGGAATGCTGATGATCTGTGACCAAGACCCCTGTCGCCCTCTGCTGTCATCGGAACAGTCTGGGGGACATGGTAAAGCCATTTCATCTCCATCCCGAGCTCCTGCCCCAGACACTGCTTTCCAACACAAAACAGCAAGTGTTGCAGGACAACATTACTTCCTCCTAGCCCACCTCTTAGTTTGAGTTTGAGTGTGCTGCTCTGAATGGCCATGAGCTGGGCACACGAGCTTGGTTGGGGTTGGTTCAGTCAGCACAGTCCCTTGACCTTGTGCTGGGCAGATAGAAAGGCATTTGTGTGCCAGGAGGTGGTGGGCAGTGGTGGCGTACGCCTTTAATCCCAGCACTCGGGAGACAGAGGCAGGCGGATCTCTGTGAGTTTGAGGCAAGCCTGGACTACCAAGTGAATTCCAGGAAAAGGCACAAAGCTACACAGAGAAACCCTGCCCTGAAAAAAAAAAGGCATTTGTGTTTACAGTTCTTACACTTTCTTTTTTCTACCTCCCTTGAACCAAATCAGTCTAATTATTTTGAAGCCCATGTTTTCAACTTTGTACATTAGCCATAGAGTTAAATATAACCAGTGTTGTGGCTTGTTTGTATGTAGTGCCATCACTCAGCAATGACAGGTGAAGATTGGCAGTCAGGACTCACTGGTGTGGAAGAGGTCTGACTTGCTCACTGTCCATGTGGCTTCTACTTTCCTCTCATGCCCAGTGGGCAGAGCCTCGCCTTCAGGGGTCCTGCAAGCTGAGTACAAGGTTCTAGTCACCAGCCTTTGTCGGGTTGCTTTCTGAAATGTATTCTTAAGATTAAGAATCAGACAGGACCTTCCTTTGTGTGGAAAGCTGTTGAGGTGTCTCTGTGTGTGACAGTGCTCACGTTTTTAAAGTGTACATTTCAATATGTCCTTATATTCAGCTAGGTGACCATTTTCCAGATCTTGTTGGGGAATGCTTTGTGTCCCGAAAGAACCTCTACTCATCCATGTCCACACCTCATTTCCTCCTTACCCAGGTGAATCTGTGAGCTCCAGGCAGGTCTATCTGTGGATCTACACTTCCTCAGAGTTTCCCACCCCAATATCATGTGATATGTGACTACCATCCTTTATTTAGCAGTGTCCTCAAGGCTCATCCATTTGGAAGCATGTCAGGACTTTATTCCTTTAGCTACATGCTATTCACTGCAGATGGACCACATGTCCATCTATTTCCAGTGGCCAGAGTCTTCCATGTTGATAATGATGCTAGGGAAATCTACTTGTGAGTTCTTATGCAGACACATATGGACACATAACTGGTTCTCTTGAATAAGTACCCCCAAGTGGAGCTGGCTCATATTGTAACTCTTGGTAGGCTTTTGAAAAGCTGCTGGACTCCAACAGCTCTCCAGGAGTCCTGGTTCTGCCCTCTCACAGCAGTGCAGCTGTATGGTTCCTTAGTCAAAACCATCCTGAAGTACGGTTGCAGAGTGTATGTGGGTGGGGTGAGGAATTCCCAAGAGGTCAGGTGGTATCTGGCTTTGTAGTTACAGGTCATCTGGAGAGATGCTGGCTTGAATCCCTTGTCTACTGACATGGAAGGGTTTGGCTTTTCATTATTAGATTGTAAGCTCCTAGTGTATATCAGGTATCTGTCCCTTGTTGTGCATTACTTGTAACATGCACCCCTTCTTAGTTAGCATTTTACTCGTGATGATATCCACAGGAGCACAGAAGTTTTTACTTTTGATGAAATCTAACTTTTTTCCCTTCAACACTTGGATCTCCGATTTCAGATCTAAGAATCTGTCACCACTGCAGTCAAGGTCAGAAAGTTTCTAAGGGCTTGATAGTCTTGGTGCTTGTGCTTAAGGTTTTTGTTTGTGGTTTGTTTTTTTTTTTTCATGTTTTTTTTTTTTTTTTAAATTAGGAAAATTTTCTTCATCCATTTTACACACCTGTCAAAAATCCCCATCTCAATCCTCCTGCCCCCTCCCCCGTGTTTAAGTTTTGTGTGTGCCTTTCTGTTCTGTGACTCATCACTTGGCCCTGTGCTGCTCGTTGAAAAGACTGTGTGCCACAGAACGGTTTGACACCACTGACTGCAGCTGGTCGTTTCTTACTGAAAATCCCTGGTTCTAGTCACAGACTTGCAGAGTCAACAGTCAGGGGCAAGCTCTTCCTGCAGCCATTGGCTTTTCTCCAGAAAGAAGGTTGAGAGGATAACTTGAGATCAGCTCCACTGCCACCACTGATGGCACTTTGAACCCTTAGGAAATGAGTCCTTTGGTAGGGTCGAAATCATTCCACCCAGTGGGTCACTTTAATGCTTGGTGCAGGATGTGTGAACGGGCAACCTTGTATCTCTGTTGAGTACCCCAGAGCTGGCCTCTGTGAATGGGCTAGTCAGCATTCTGCAGCACCCCACCTCACCCCAGTCAGAGGGCTGGATGTATGTTCTCATGTGTGCATGTATCAGCTCCTGGTGCCCCGTAATGGAAGAGCAGCAGGAGACTAGCCCATCGGATTGGTGGACATTTGCCTTTCTCTGATCAGACTTAATTGAGTGTTTGATAAGAAAGTCATTACCAAGGCTGTTTGAGAACTGGTTTGGCCTAACGAATCCCCAGAGAGTTGTCATCTTTCCATGAATCTTCAGAAGAACATGATTCTAGAGCTCAGATATCTCCTTTGAATAGCAATGCATTGTACTATGTTGAGATATGCCATGTGGCTCCTCACATGCCAGGTGCGGAGTGCCTGCCTTCTGAACTGGAACTCCCCGTGTATGATGTATGTTTCTCACTTGTGCACAGCAGCAGGCAGGTTGGGAATCTTGGTTTGTGCTGGGCAGTTTGTGTGAAAAGCCATTGAAAATGAGGCTGATAAGGAAAAAGGAGGTTATAGACTGAATTAGATAACCAGGGGTTTGTGTTAATTTTACCAGTTTTGGTAATGATGTTGTGTTTTGGTGAAAAAAAAAATCTATTTTTTAGTAATAGTCAGTGTTGACATAAGAGAAGAAATGGCAAGTTGTCTGGAATTTGCTTCAGGATATCTTAGGTAGGATTTAGAAACCCTAATGGATACTTAGATGAAGCAAATATTAATAACTTTGATGTGGGAGAGACACACAGAGGGTTACTCCACTGCCCTTGCTCCCATGTTTGAAAATGCCTGTACTCAAAAGGCACATAAGAGCCCTGACCCTCAACAGCCTTTCCTCTGGCCACTTGGGTACGCAGTCCCTTATCTTGTCTGTGCCTTCCTTCCAGACACTGTATAATGTGAGAGCAGAGATCCTCCCCACTTCAGGGGCTGAGTACTGTAGGACAGGCTCGCTCTGCTCCTTGGAGGTGTCTATCACACGGCTCGCCGACCTCCTGGATGTTGACAAGGATGAAGCCCTCGTGGAGTCTGAGGAATATTTTTCTACAAAGCTTATGTATGAAGGTAGGCCTCAAGCTCTTCTTGATGGTGTGATGCTCCATGGCCTTCAGTGAAATGTGGCGTCCTGGGAGTGTTCTAGAATCACAGCATTTGCCTGATAGATTCATGATACAATTCATGATACAACAAAGTCCTCGGCTCACTGAACACAGCTTTGTTATTACAGTGTATTCTAACAAGCATTGTGAAAGTCTGGGGACTCAGGGCCGTGGATGCATCTGCTCCTTTGTGTAGGGTTTGGAGTCCCACCATTGCCCTAATGCTGTATCAGCATGCTCCTAGCAGCTGAAGCCCCTGACTACACATGATCCTCTCTTATCCTCTCCAGGCCCTGCAGTTCTCAAAATCCCTCTAATGAATCAAATATTTATTATTTTTAAAACAACAGTGGAACCAGCAGACTGGCTCAGTGGGTAAAGTGCCTACCATTGAAGTTCCCGCTTGATGGCCTAAGTTTGACCCATGGAACCCACAGTGGAAAGAGAAAACCAGTTCCCAAATGTTCTCTGACGTCTGCATGCATGCCATGTCATGCATATGCCTGTGACACATGCACATACATTAATAGTAATGTAAAGAATTTATTTTAACAAAACACCAGTGTTCAGGTGGGGTGGCACATGCCTGTAACACCAGGACTTGGGAGATAGATACAAAAGAGTCAGGAGTTTAAGGCCAGCCTTTGTTACAAAGTGAATTCTAGGCCAGCCTGGGCTACTTAAGATTCTGTTTCAAAGTCAGGGTTGGAGAAGTGGCTCCATCACTAAGAGCAAGCACAAGGGCCTGAGGCCAGTCTCCAGAACCTACATAGATAAGCCGAGGGTGGTGACAGATACTTGAGATCCCAGTGTGGGAAGGTCGAGACAAACAGACCCTGGTGCTCGCTTGCCTGCCAGGCTAGTCTACTTAACATGATCCAGGCCAGTGAGAGGCCGTGTCTCCAAGCAGGGTGAATGGTGCCTGAGGAATGATGGCCAAACTTGACCTCTGGCCTCCACATATGCACACACAAAGGAACATACATATACACATAAAATAAAGCAGGGCTGGCAGAAGGCCCAGGAAGTAAAGTGTGCTTTCTGCAGTCTAACAATCCCTGAAACCCACTCTGGAAGGAGAGAACTGACTGACCCTAAACCTGTCTTCTGACCTCCACGTGTGTGCGATGACATGTGTGTGTGTGTGCCTGATTCACACAAGTATATCATCATGTACATACACACAATAATAATAAAATAGTACAGTGAACACGTAACATAGTTTTCATGAAAAGTCACTGTTCCCAAGTAGAAAAATAACAGTACATGTGACGGTCTGGGGTCTTTTATCTCTTTGCTATCTAGCTGAGTCAGAGGTAACTGAATTTCTGTGCCTTGTCTGTGTCCACTCTGAGGAGAAACAGTGTATAATTGAAATACACGAGGAAGCCTTTACAGACCACCACTGCTTGGAGTCTGAAGTTGCTCATATCGTGCAGCCTTCCCATCTGTCCTGGTTTGAGTGGATCTTTGGCCAGGTGTCACTTTGTAGCGCCATGAGTGCATGATTTCCCAAGTGTACACATCTTCAAGTTGTAGACATATTTCATTTCACAGCATCAGAATCCACATCTGAGCAGCTCAGCTGCACAGTGGGAGCTGGGGCTGTCCAGTACAGAGGCAAATGCAAGCTTCGCTAGTTCCAATTTTTGCTGAAAGTCTCGAGTTTTTTCAGTCATGATAAAAACTGATGGGAGATTTTTTTGGGGTGGGGTGGTAAGGGGGCTGAAACAGGGTCTCACTCTGTAGCCCAGGCTGGTCTGGAACTCATGGAAGTTCTGCCCCAGCCTCTGAAGTTCTGGAATGACAGGTGTGAATCACCTTGCCTTGTTCTAAGCTGTTTTCTTTGACATGACATGCCTGCCTCATGTGGTTCATTTTCAAGAAATATCTGCTAAATACTAGCACTGATTACCATAGTTTGCAAGTCATTATCTCACGTACTGAGCTATTATGAGGAATGCCCAGTTCAGCACACAGTGCAGAACACTCTACACGCTTCTGCTCTCTGCTGCTGCCGTCCTGCAGCTGAGCGTGTGGAAGGCATGAAGCACCAGGCTGAAGTAGCTCAGGTGTCCTCAGCTACTGATGAGGGGTAAACAGTGGACTCTGGTTACACATGTGTTTTGACTGGACGTCTTTGCCCCTCTTCTGAAGAGGTTACACATTGAGATGGGGACAGTGTCAAGTGACAGCATTACAGGAAGGGGATGGATTAGAGGCCGGCAAGGGTCAGAGTGAGGGTAGGCAGCCTGTGTCTGTGGTCCTATGGAATTAGACGAAAAGAAGTGCCTGACCCAAGTGCCTTTGAAGACTCCTGCCTGGTGTCCATGCTGTGCCAGTGCAAGTTCCTCTTGCATTTGAGACTGCACAGTAGTAGTGTGACTGCTTGGTGGAGGAAGTTCTTCCTTACGGTGAAAAAATGTGAGAGATGATGGTGACTATGGCCTGTGCCTTCATCAGGACCAATGTGAGTGTGGCATGGAGGCAGCAGCCTGGAGCTCACTTGGAGATCAGGGCATCCTGCAGCACCGGCTGGCATCATGACTGTTCTACCTGCCTCTGTCGTTTCTGGCCTTCAAGTCACACATGGCATAGAAAGCTTTAACCTCCTTGCTGCTTGTCTGCTTCGTGTGGGAAGGATCTGTTTCTGCTCACCATCCTGGCCCCGGGCTGGGTTAGGATCACCCTAGATCAGTCAGGGTGACTTTAAGAAGCATGTGGATCAGCTGGGCAGTGGTGGCGTACACCTTAAATCCCAGCACTCCAGAGGAAGAGGTAGGAGGATCTCTATGAGTTTGAGGCCAGCCTGGTCCCCATAGTGAGTTCCAGACTAGCCAGACCCTGTTTTAAAACAACAACAAAATAATCTAGGTTGCTGAACCTGCCACATACGTGGGCCCTGCTGTGTCCAAGATGTGCCGCAGTGATGCAGTGTGTGGCACCTTTCCACATCCTTGGGAAGCATCTGAAGGCCAGTGTCACTGTTCTCACTCCAAGAAGGGTCACACCCAGGGCCAGGAGCCAGCAGTGTTGGCCAGCTTTCTATCTCCGTGACAGACACCTGTGAAATCCAGAGGAACACATTTTCTTTAGCTAGTGGGTTCAGTGGGCTCTACTCACCATCAGCTGGCTCTATTGCTTTGGGACTGAGGCAAGGCAGAAACATGGCGGCTGGGGAATATGATGAAGGTGTCTGCTCACTTCATGACACGCAAGAAGCTGAGAAGAAAAAGGATCTGTGGACAAGAGAGACCCTTCAAAGTCACATCTCCAGTGACCTTCGTCCCTCCAGGCCCCACCTCCTAACTGCCATTTGCATGATGAACTTATCACTGCCATCCCTGTGATGTGATCCTGCAGTAGTACCACCAGTTAAGGACCAAGCCTTCGACACGGAAGCCTTTGGGAATTTTGAGATCTGGAGCACAGCACAGGTCACTGGTCTTTGCAATTACTCACAGACAGATCTGTCTCTCGACACCTCCAAACAGCCTCGTTTAACGCTTCACTTATCTGATGGAAAAGGTGTTTTCTGTCTGCATCTAATGTGATCCTGTCTAAACTAGAACAAACTGAGTGTTGCACCAAAACACTAGTGTGCCTTAATTATCCGAACGCATGCTCACTGGAAGGGGGTCCCACTCTGCTGTCTGTACAAATGTCGTGTTCTCCTCATTTCAGTTGTGGACAACAGCAGCAACTGGGCTGTGTGTGGGAAGAGCTGTGGCGTCATCTCCATGCCTGTGGCTGCCCAGGCCACTCACAGAGTCCATATGGAAGTGATGCCTCTGTTTGCTGGTTACCTCCCCTTGCCTGATGTCCGACTGTTTAAGTACCTCCCCCATCACTCTGCTCACGCCTCTCAACTGGATGCTGGTAAGGAGTTTACAGAAGAGCAGATGCTTCCCTCCTAACATAAAGTGGGTCATGCCTGGTAACCCATCCCAAGTGGAAAGTACTGCAAGTTAGTTCACTCCCTGCCTAGACCCACTGAGCATCTGAGCACAGCTTCACCTCCAACCCCCACTGTGCAGAACCATTTGCACAGAGCCTGTTTAAAGTACAAATGTAACCAGGCTTGGTTGCCCATGCCTTTAATCCCAGCACCCAGGAGGCAGAGGCAAGCTTGGTCTACAAAACAAGTTCCAGGATAGACAAGGCTGTCACATAGAGAAATCTTGCCTTGAAATAAATAGATAGATAGATAGTTAGATAGTTGGTTAGTTAGATAGATAAATGGATGGATGGATGGATGATGGATGGATTTTGGATGGATGGATGATGGCTGGCTGGCTGGATGGATGAAGTGCAGATGTAGACGAGATGGGATTCTCCAAATTGTGGCTGCACAGTGTTCTTAGTGCTGTCCTGATGTTTCCCCAGCATCTTGAAAGGACCAAACCACATTGCCAGTTCAGAGTCAGAATCTGAAGTGTGGTTTCTACTCAACATAGTGTGAGAGCTGCAGGCAGAACCCTTTTCGAATAAATGATAAAATCTGTATTTGACTAGGCTGTAGCTTCATGTGGCAGCTGGAAGCTAAAACATATTTTCATGGCCAGTAGAAGTTAATGCCCAAGTGTAACAATGTGACACTCAGGTGACTCTTCTATATCCACACAAGAGCCCAGGTTGACTTCCCCTTCCCCAGGCTCATGCTGGCTGCAGTGGCTTGATCTGACTCCTGTGTATTCCACAGACAGCTGGATAGAAAATGACAGCCTGTCAGTGGACAAGCACCTAGATGACCAGCTGGACTGCAGCAGCGTGCGGAGTAGAGGCAGCACACACTCAGCTTCCAGCAGCGAGCACAAAGGCTTGCCCATGCCCCGGCTCCAGGCACTGCCCGCTGGCCAGGTCTTCAACTCCAGCACTGGCATGCAGATCCTGGTCATTCCCAGTCAAGACGACCATGTCCTGGAAGTTAGTGTTACCTGACGATGCCATGGGCCAGCGAAGTCAGAGTGGCCGTGAGTGCACTTTAGGGATTGTGGCTGGATTGTGGTCTGTGGTAACACACTAGTTCTAGCCAGACTTTGGCAGTCCTGCCTAGCTACAGACACAGCAGAGAACAGTGTCCTTCAGCTGCTCAGAGGAGTAGAGAATCACCTCATGTTGTCTATGACACAGGATTCGTTTTCATTTTTTCATCCCTGACCCTGTCCCCCATGCTGGCACCCCAACTCATCGTACCCCCCCCACAAGATTGGTCTCCTCCCACAGCCTTTCTCTGGGTGGCTCCCCATCCATTTCCGTTTCTTTCAGGTGAACCTTCAGCAGACTCTGCAGTCTTCTTATGGCACTATGTGCCCTTTTGCTCACACAGCCCAGACCCTGGGCGACTTGTGGGCCTCCTGAGGGATGAAACAATGTCCTACACTCCAGATTCCCTAGTTATGGTTTTATAGTAACACCTTTTGGGGCCGGGGGGGGGTGGGAGGGAGCATAACCCCTTCTGTGCCTTGGGATGCCCGGCAGATCACAAGGTCCATCTGTAGAAGCCACATGGAAGGTACTGGAGAGATGACCAGAGCACAGGGAAGTGTGATGTGGACATGGCTTAGGCTAAAAGTTCTGGATCCCTGATTCTCCCTAATGTTGATTGAATATCATATGCACTTGGAATTAAATCTATATTTATTATAATTGTTGGATGTGGGGGTGAAATGTTTTCTCTCACTTTAAAGTCTGCTCATGTATTGTAGCTGTATAATCGACATCTTTTGCACCTTAAGTCTTGGAACTGAAGATGCTCCGTCGGGAGTGGAGATGAGGGAGGCCTCTCCTGTGCTCTGGTCAGTCATAAAGAAGGACGCAGGGCCTGGGGCAGCCTCTGCTGCTCTACTGGGTTGCAGTCATACCGCACCAACGGGTTCATTTACTTTTGGTTGTAAATTTGATTGTACATATTGTTGATTTATTATTTTTAAGAGTACAGACTAACTGATGTAATGTTTGTGTATAAGTTGCACCAAAAATCAAGGACAAAATAAATGTGTGTTTGTTTTTACTGGTGTGGAAGTCATAGCTTGTAAATACATGCTGTATGTATTAAACGTTTTCATTCCTCCGAAGTGATGTATTTTTGTACATATGAGATAGAATGCTCTGGGTTCATTGGCATGGCTTATATGAGTGGAACCTGAGATGTAAGCTGGAACCTCTTCCAGCAGTGGCTGTCCCCCAGAGACCACGCTTGGGCACAGGGAATCAGGAGCACAGGCAAAAGCCAGGAGAACCAAGCCAACATTTTCAGTATTTAGTGTATTCTTTTTTTTTTGAGCTGAGGATCGAACCCAGGGCCTTGAGGCAAGAGCTCTACCACTGAGCTAAGTCCCCAACCCTGTATTTCCTTTTCAACTCAGTCAGCAAATAAAGGATGGTGTTATTCCCACCCCTTTCATCTCTGTCATTTGCAGGAATTGGAGGAATGCATAGTGAAAATAAATATTTATTGAAACTTACTTTATTGAAGTTTAAAACGAATAAACTTGGGCAAGCTAGTTATGCAAACTAGAACTTTCACACTTACTGAATGTTTATAGCCCTCTGAAATCTGTTTGCTGTAAAACTTGAGAGTTGCCCTGCAGATGTCAAAGTCCATGTATGAGGAGGTCTCTGAGACTTGCTCCTTCAGAAAAGCTTCCGCCTGGCACTGTTAGCCTCCCTCTTCACGTGTGGTGTACTGCTCACCTTTAGAGTGGAGTCTAGGTCTGCTTTTCCACGCCTTGGCTTTCATGTTTCTGAGTTCTCTGGAGATTTTTAATTACATGTTTTTAGAACAAAACAATGGAAAATCTAAAATGTTGACGGTGGATCTGTCTATCTGGAAACAGGATGAAATCAAGTCTGTCAAGGGATTTTTTTTTTCTCCCCTCTAGCTACCCAGAAATTACATGTATGTGTTTTCAAGATGGGAGATGTCACCCAAAGTCATCTTCTATTTGTAGAGGAGATAGGAGACTGTCACTGGACTCTGTTGTAAGGGTATGTGTAAGATAGGCTAGTTTGGTGAAGATGTAGCAAATGTTAGACATTGTGAAGCCGGATAGGGAGTGTGTCTCAGAAGCAAGCACACCAGTGTTTACAGACAGCTGGTACTGCGTATAGCTACAAGCAGCAGGAACGAAAGTCAATTATAATTGTTGATAATTTTCTTGGAGTCTCCTGTGATTGGAAGGACTGTAACTTCTGATTCTAATGTGGGAATTGTGTTTATCATCTCCTGCCTACAGCCCCATTGTGCAGCCTAGAGTGGGTGCCCGCAAGTCTCAGACAAGAAGAGAAATCCTATGAAGAGATAACTAGGCTTTTTCTTTAGGGTTTAAAGCAAGGTTAAAGCTGGGCGGTGGTGGCGTACGCCCTTAATCCCAGCACTCGGGAGCCAGGCGGATGTGAGTTCGAGGCCCGCCTGTTCTACAGAGTGAGTTCCAGGAAAGGCGTAGAGCTGCACAGAGAAACCCTGTCTTGAAAAACCAAAAAACAAACAAACAAACAAACAAAAATTAAAATTTAAAATGAAATTTAAAATGCCAGGTTATATCTAAAAACACAAAATTATGCTACTTTTTATGAAAGAACTGGGAAGATCAGTGTGATTCCCTGCAACCATGATGCTTAAAATAAGCCCTACATGACTGTAAAATTTTATTTCTCACGAAGATGCCCCTTCTTTGTAAGACAGCTGGCAGCTGTTCTCTGGGACTCGGGCTAGGAAGGTGAAGGCCAACCTTGACATAAAGGAGTTGGTTCTATCTTCACAGTATTCTGTAACATGTCAGAGTAAAGCCACTGTACTAAGACTGTTTAAAAGTGTAAGCATTAAAATTCTAAAAATACACATTTTAAGAAGAAAGTCCGTTTGAACTTGGTTCTTTTGCGGTGGCTCGGTCACAGTCGAGTGTGCGGTGATCTGCCCGCTTTCATAGCTCCGACCCTGGAGCTGGCAGCAGCTGCACAGCGCGACCCAGACATTAGCTTGGCTCTCCACGGTCCTACTGGTCTGAGCCAGCAGGCAGGCGACGAGGAGGGGGCGGGGCTTCTCCGGACGCTGAGGTTGTGGTCCCGCCCCGGAAGTGCGTGTTCTGCGCGCCGGAGGTAGGTCGGATTCCGGAAGTAGCTCAGGACAGACACCGCACGTGTAGTTGCAGGATGAAGTTCGCTTACCGGGTGAGCGGCGGGCTGGGCGGGGGCAGCGGGAGGGCGAGCGAAAGCTCGGCGGACGCGGGAGATACTGAGGTCTGCCTGTGGAAGCACTGTGGGTCGTCCCATCGCTAGCTGTTGCTCCTTTTCCTTTCCCAGTCACGCTGAAGCCCCGCTTCCCTCCAGAGTGGGTCTCAGCCTTGTCCTCACTCATCCTGTCAGACGATGCAGCAGTGGCTGCCGAAAGGCCCTTAACACCAAACTTCAAGCCACAGCTAGCTCTCTACAGGGTCGCCAGTTCTAGGAGCAGTCTCGAAAAGCCTTGAGCTTGTCACACCGCTTAGGAGCCAAGCTCTGCCTATTGCTACACCGTTGCATAGCTGTCCACCTACAACCCCCAGGCCCTGGCCTGGCTGAGTCCTGCCATAGGTTTCAGCCCAGGCAGTCCCTCCAAGCAGCTACCTGACTGCACTCCTGGGCTGCTGTGTTCGGACATCAGTCTAATTGATTGCCTATGTGCCGTTTCTCTTCATATTGGACATAAAACGCAAGGTCCATGTGTCTGCTGGCTGTCGATGTTTGCATTTGATAATTGAATGGGTGCTGATGCATAGCACTGGAGTCCTGTTCCTTGTCGTAGCTTCTCCTGGAACGGGCATCTTATGCCTGCCCTTCTGTGCCTGGCAAATGCCTCCTTCCTTGGGAGTTTCTTACCCTGCGTGGGAACACTGATTTCCTGAGAATTAGGTTGGGTTCCTGTCCTGCCTAGGGATCAGGCACTTTGCCACCTCTGCCCAGATGCTTCCTGTCACCATTTCAGAGAGTTGACACTGTGTTTCTTTGTGTTAAGACGACTTCATTTTCTTTGCAGTTCTCGAACTTGTTGGGTACAGTTTATCGGTGTGGAAACTTAAATTTCACATGCGATGGAAATTCTGTTATCAGCCCTGTGGGAAATAGAGTCACTGTGTTTGACCTTAAAAAGTAAGTATGGAGAAGCAGTGTTAGCAATGACAGTTAGAGCCTGCACATGAAGGCTAGCCGTCCTCTGAGCCTTCCTCCTTGTGGCTTGCAAGGACACTGGATTTAGGAGGCCACTGGTAATGAAAGAGTTGCCTGTGGGGATACCCATCCTTTATTTTAGTGTCTAGGATACCCACACTACCCTTAAAGGGAAAGGAAAAATCACGTGCCTTTCAGCTAGTGCCTGGCAAAGGACCCTACCTCTTCTATGGAGGTGGTGGCAGGTAGGAGGGTTATCTCAAAGGTGAGCACTTACTATCAGGAAGAAGCCTCTGAGGACCCGAGGCCAGGTAGTTTGGAGAGTTTGGGCTGCCCTGGACCCTTGCTCAGTAGTCCTGATGGTTCCTGGCTTCCCTCCTCAGATGATCAGATCTAGAATGGGCAGCTTGGCAGCTCGAGGTCAGGTTTAGCTTTGTGAGTCCCAACAAATGTGCTGCCCACTTCCTGTCTGGCTTGGAATGACTCAACCCCATCCTGGATTGTCTGAGAGGCTGCGGGCTGACCCTGGGTAGCCTGGGCAAGAGCCTCCAGTTTTTCAGGCCACTGTGCTCACTGTTCTGTTAGTTGGCTACCTCTGGGCCTCTGTTTCCAGACTGTGTCGGATGGGGCAGCAGTGGACCTGCTCTGCTTATTGGTGATGACGGGGGAAATGACATTATAGAGTCTAGTTGGGTCTTCTAGGTCACTGTTTATTTAAATAGCATCTTCTTAGGGACTTTGAAATAAAGAGAACCTGTTTGTTAAAGAAGACTCAGACAAAATAATGAAATTAGGATCTAGTTTTGACTTAGAGACGTACCCCACAGCCCAGCCAAAGCCTGCTTCTTTTCCTTGTATGTATGTACTTTTCCCCTTTCCTATTTCTTTAAGAAGATACAGGGTCAGTGCCAAGCCTATTGGGGAGGGCAAGGAATGAACTCTAGCATAAGGGGCCCTGTGGCAGGAGAGTCAGCTGTTAGTCTAGCCATCTCCCTTGTCCGAGTACATGAGACCAACTGTGCACTGGGGTGTTTGTGTTTCTCAGCAACAGATCAGATACATTGCCCCTGGCCACTAAGTACAACATCAAGTGTGTGGGGCTGTCTCCAGATGGTCGCCTTGCAATCATTGTTGACGAAGGTAATCAATTGATCTTAGTGTGGGTAGGCACTGGGGTGGTCCTGTGTCCGTTGTGCTGTGTGACGAGGGCATCACCACAGCCAAGCTCAACTCTATAGCATGGGTCCGGACAACCGCATGTCCCATGCACCGCAGCTTCCTGCATTTCAACGCGGATGTGCTGCATCTGGGGTCAGGTGGCCGCAATCTCACTCTGGCCTCTTCCAGGGGGTGACGCTCTGCTAGTCAGCCTGGTCTGCAGGTCGGTGCTACACCACTTCCACTTCAAAGGTTCGGTGCACAGCATCTCCTTCTCCCCCGATGGCAGGTAAGAGCATCAGTCTCCCGGCTTGATGTTGCTGTGGGTACCACTCCGTAAAGAGCAGGATACAGGGCACTGGTCTTGGGCCAGCTATGTTTGGCTGCCCCCATATCACCTTGACCCTGTTTCTTCTGCAGAAAATTTGTTGTCACTAAGGGCAACATTGCTCAGATGTACCATGCCCCCGGAAAGAAGCGAGAATTCAATGCATTTGTTCTGGACAAAACCTATTTTGGGCCCTATGATGAGACCACGTGCATCGACTGGACAGATGACTCCAAGTGAGGCTGGGGGGGGAGGGGCTTGGGCCATGTGTCCCTGGAGAGTGCAGTTTCCTTCCTATAAGCCATGGCTGCATTGTAAAATGTGCATGTGCCTTCTTCTGGCTAGGTGTAGCCTCCAGCAGCAAGACTGAGCTCCTGGCTCTAAGTGAGGTCTGCAGTATTCTTCCTTCTCTTATTTGCCACTGTGAACCTCCTAATAGAATAGGAATTAAGTATTTATTTTCTCCTAGTAATTTTTATCTCCTAGTATTATTATCTCCTAGTAGAAAGAAGACTTCCCATTCAGTTTGTACAGAACACCCAAGCCAGCTATGCTGTCTGGGAGCGATAAAGCTGCTGAGGACTGGGTTCCGCCTCATACACTGTCTGATTGTCCTCGCCCTGAGGTCATCTGTGGGTTTCTGGCTTGGCTTGGGTGCTAGGGAGAGGTTGGTGGCAGTCACAGGATCGCTCTTGTTCCCTCACACTGTCCAGACCTCCAGCAAGCACAGAGCCGAGCCTGCATTCAGTGCCCTGCCACAGTATGCTGCCTCTGCCCAGCAGCAAGCCCATCCCATGCATGGGACTGTGTAGTTAACAGACATCTAGGGTGGAAGGCCGCAGCTCCCATTCCTAGAAAGACCCACAGTCATAGGCTGAGCTGTCCTTTAAGCCCCTTACAGGGCATCAGTGGTCTCAAAGTTCCTTCAGAGAGAAGCAGGGGCTTATGACTATCTGGCCACAAGAGTAGCAGCACTGTCTGGGCTCTGAGAAAGTGTCTCTATCCCAGGTGCTTTGTGGTTGGAAGCAAAGACATGTCCACCTGGGTGTTTGGAGCTGAACGCTGGGACAACCTCATCTACTATGCTCTGGGTGGACACAAGGATGCCATTGTGGCCTGCTTCTTTGAATCCAACAGTCTAGATGTACGTACATCCCTTGCCTACCTAGCTTGGCAGTCTGAGCCTCTGTGAGGCTGCCTCTAGGTTGCTTGGGGCTCATTCAGGATTATCCCTGGCCACTTCCCTGGTCGGAGGGCCTTTGGTGGAGCTGGAATCCAAAAGCTCAACTGGAGGGGGACCTGATACAAGGGCCTGGGCCTCAGATGAGTGGTCTGTTTCCAGCCCAGGTGCTTCTCTTACAGCTGTACTCACTCAGCCAAGATGGAGCCCTGTGTGTGTGGCAGTGCGACACACCCCCTGAGGGCCTGAAGCTGAAAGCCCCTAGGGGCTGGAAGGCAGACTTACTTCAGAGGGAGAAGGAAGAAGAAGAGGAGGAGGAAGAGGAGGAAGAGGAGGGGGATCGGGAAACCACCATCCGAGGGAAGGCCATGCCAGCCGAACAGGAGAAGGCTGGGAAAGTGAAGTACTCACGGCTGGCCAAGTAGGTCTCCAAGGCTGAGTATTCCAGCTCTATACTCCCCAAGTGGGGACTTTACTGGGGAGGACCTAAACCTAAGTTCAGAGAACAAGCCCTTGAGTGTGTGAGCCTGGATGGCTCATTAAGTATTAAGTATTAGATGTAAGGCCCTGTCCCAAAGACTAGAGGACTTACTACTGCCTCATAGTCTGGCAGGAGGGGAGGTAGGCCTGAGGAGACTGATACCCTATACCAAGACTGGTCGTGGTCACCTGAGAGCAGAATTAATAGCTAGGGTAGCCATACGTCACCGCAGCCTGCCCTGTTGTGGCTCTTCCAGCCTTTACCATTCTCTCCGCTTACTTGGCACTCACTGTGTGCTGGGCTCTGGGCTTGGCCCTGGGAACCTATCACCAGGTTTTCATTTGAGAGGTATGGTGGGACTATGGGCAAAGGAATAGTCATGTCAGTTCTGTTTTGAAGACACCTGGCATTGGATGGGAGCCACTATCCAGGGTAGAGAAGGACAGGACCGTCATGGCATCTGAACTGGAAGATGCAAATGTCCAGGATGGGAAAGAACTACTCTACCATGCCAGGCAGAGGTGGAAGAGGAGGGCCCGGATGGACTTAAGGTCTCTGTGAAGTCTCAGGATGTCCCAGTAGAGTCAGGATGTAGACCAGGATGGGGTGTGCTTGGCCTCATCCTAGCGGGAGAGCATCCACTGTGCTTGTGGGCAGGTGCCAGTGTAGGAGGAAGGGGCATGTCTGTGGGCAATAAGGAAAGGGCTGGGGTGGGACCTGTGACAAAGACTCAGGAAGCAGGTCGCCTTCCCCAAACGTAGGGGTGCTTCCAGGGTCCTTCCCATGCAGATAGGAGCCTCTAGAGAAGGCAGGCGTGCTAGAAGGAGGCAGTGGGGTCTGGCTGCGCACACCCTGCTCCCTGTGTGCCTCTGTCCTGGCTTCTGGGTGAGGGTGGAGACCCAGACCCACCCTGAGCTTGGGGACAGAGCCCTTGTCCCTCTGTCTGTTGATCCAGGTACTTCTTGAATAAGGAAGGAGACTTTAACAACCTGACAGCCGCTGCGTACCATAAGAAGATTCATCTCTTGGTCACAGGTTTTGCTTCTGGAGTCTTCCATCTGCATGAGCTCCCAGAGTTCAACCTCATCCACTCCCTGAGGTGAGTCTGGCTCACTGGGGTGCTTCTGAACATGCGCAGTGAGGCCCAGGGTGAATGTGTGTGCAGAGCAGCTTCCCGCCAACCTTTGCGGCCTCTGCTCCAGCCACAGGTATCAGTCTCGAGTGTGGGTGTCCATTCCATTCTCTGGCTTTGGTCTTTCCATTCCATTCTTACCTCAGGAGTGTTAAAGTGCTAGTTCCTCCAGTGACTGCAGGCAGGTGCCAGCGTGTGGGGACCTGAGCTCCTGCAGGGGACGAGGGTGCGGCAGTGGACAGGGTGGTCACTTCTGTTCGCCCTCCCTCCCTGTGCTCTCGTCTGCTCAGCATCTCCGATCAGAGGGTTGCTTCGGTTGCCATCAACAGCTCTGGGGACTGGATCGCCTTTGGCTGCTCAGGTTGGTTTCCCTGCCCTAAAGACGAGCTGAAGTCGAGCGTTGGGGCAAAGAGCCCAGTGAAGCCAGGCTGGGCCTTGTGAGGCCCCAGAGCTCCATGCTGTGCCTTCTGTAGTAGATGCCAGCTCCCCTGGGGAGTAGAACCACAGCCATTCTAGATGGGGTATGTGGCAGGACAGCCACTGAAGGCTACGGATTGTTGCTTTCCTGAGGCCCACGCTCATACTTAAATTTTATCAGTCCTTCAACGGCCCCTTGGTCTTGGCCTGCAGCAGGTGCCCGTATCCCTGCCTAGCAGTCTTGGACCTACCTCCCCTCTCCGCCAGTCCAGCCACCTGCCCGGCTGCAGATAGTGGGGCCACTGCCCATGCCCTGGGCTGCCTTAGTCCTCTGCTCTTAATGAATACTCAAGGTGAGCCCAGACCCAGCTGGCTGCATTGCAGAAGTAGTTGGGGATGCCCTGTCCCATGCTGTGTGCAGAGGCCCAGGGGTAGGTGTCCAGACAGTACCTCAGCTCTCCTGTCCCCACAGGCCTGGGCCAGCTGCTGGTGTGGGAATGGCAGAGTGAATCCTATGTGCTCAAGCAGCAGGGCCACTTCAACAGCATGGTATCCCTGGCCTACTCCCCTGATGGGCAATACATCGTCACTGGTGGGGACGATGGCAAGGTGGGTACTGGCTTCATTGGGCTGAGCTGTGGGTAGGCCAGGTGGGTGGAGGTTTGGCCTTGGTTTCTCGGGTTTAACAGCCCCGGTGGGCCCCTCAAAGATTTCAGCCATTTCGTGGACTTTGAATGGAGGGAGTCCAAGTGTCCCTGTTTCTGACTCTGTGATTATAACAGTGCCAGTGGCCAGTATCTGAAGTGGCAGGCGCTTGCTGGGCCTGCCTTAGGCTAGAATCCCACTGCCAGCCACACATGCCCTAAGCCTCCAGAGGTGACGGGAGCTGTGGGGGGCAGCTGGCCTCTCTAGCCATCACCTGGTGTAGCCGCTATGCCTGTGTGTGAGGCTGCGTGGACAGGGTCTGGGGTGGCTGTATTCATGGCTCCCTACGCTCCCACTATAGGTTAAGGTATGGAACACCCTCAGTGGCTTCTGCTTTGTTACTTTTACGGAACATTCCAGCGGGATCACTGGTGTGACATTCACCACCACGGGCTATGTCATTGTCACCTCCTCCTTGGATGGAACCGTGAGAGCCTTTGACCTTCACAGGTGAGTTCCGCCCACCAAGCACTAGGGCTCCAGTTCCTGTGTGGACAAGCAGGTGCAAGTGTGTGTTGGAGTCTACGTTGACCTTATTTTTGTTCAGGTACCGGAATTTCCGCACCTTCACGTCCCCACGCCCCACACAGTTCTCCTGTGTGGCTGTTGATTCAAGCGGGGAAATCGTCTCTGCAGGGGCGCAGGACTCCTTCGAGATCTTTGTGTGGTCCATGCAGACAGGCAGGCTTCTTGATGTAAGAGTGATCTGGTCCCCTGGACCATGGACTTCTGGGTGGCAGGCAGGTGGGCAGGGCTGTCACTTCTTTCCGCCTTGCCAAAGCAGTGCAGGGGCTGGGCCTCGGACCTGGGTGCAGAGCCAGGCACAGACCTCCATGGAACAAGCAGCAGCAGCAGCAGTTGATGATAGAGGGTTCAGCATGGCCTTTCGGGGCTTCCCACACTCCCTCATTACAGCCTGCGTCATACTCCAGCCCCACTCCCACTTCTGCCTCTGGTCCTCTGCCTCTGTAGGTTCTGTCTGGCCACGAGGGGCCCATTAGTGGTCTCTGCTTTAACCCAATGAAGTCCATCCTGGCCAGTGCCTCTTGGGACAAGACAGTGCGCCTGTGGGACATGTTTGACAGTTGGAGAACCAAAGAGACCTTGGCTTTGACCTCTGATGGTGAGCTGTGGCTGGGCTCTGCAGAGAGGACCCAGGGCCAGAGCTGTTTTTCTCCTGTCGCCATGTCCAGCCTTGATCTTCTGTAGCGTGCCTCTTCCATGATCCTAGTTGTGTGTTTGACATGAGCTCAGTGGGGGGTGAGAGGGATGCTAGGACCCACCCCCACCCCCAGGTGCAGCCGCTAAGCGGCCCCCAAGGTTGTTGTCCTTACCAGAGAAAACTGGTAGCTTAGTCCACCCGCAGGCTGCCTCAGGCCTGGAGCCCTGGGGCTCTTGACATGCGCCCTGTCGCTTTCCAGAGCTGAACCCCTGAGTCCCTGGGAGTGGCCAGAGCAGACTGCTATGGGAGCCCTATGTGCTTCCTGCCCCAGATCTGGCCTTAGGTCTGCCACCTGCAGAATCAGCACGCTGCAGCCCTGAGGCTGCCACCCTATGCTGCCTCAGGCTGATCTTGGTTGTGACTCATTTCCAGCCTGCCTGCCCTTGTGTCATACTTGTATGTCTTAGCAAAACCCCCTCTAGGTCATCACTGAGGTAGCCAGTGGTGCTGGTTTGTTCCCAGCTGGGCTGTGCTGCCATCCGGGGTTGGTGCTGTTCTCAAGGGGTGTCCTTGCACCTTGGGCTTCCCTGGTCTCCAGGGCCTGATGTTGGTCTCTCTCTAGCCCTGGCCGTGACTTTTCGGCCTGATGGTGCAGAGCTGGCTGTGGCCACACTGAACTCACAGATCACCTTCTGGGACCCTGAGAATGCTGTACAGATGGGCTCCATTGAGGGCAGGCATGACCTCAAGACAGGCAGGAAGGAGCTGGACAAGATCACGGCCAAACATTCAGCCAAGGGCAAGTGAGTGTCAGCTCTTCTGGCAAGAGTGGGGGACGGCCAGCGCAGGGCACAGAGGCCCCTTTGCCAGCTTGTTTGCTAAACACGTTCTGAGACTGCCTAATCCTTAGTGGAGGTAGGTGGGGCCTGAGCCTCTATAGCAAAGAGACCGCTTCTGAGAGCCAAGCAAGTCCACATCATACCCAACAAGGAAGCGCTGTGGATTTGCCGGTTTTTACACATGCAGGGAATTAGCCTGGTGTGGTGGGCCCCACAGAGAGGCTAAGAGGGCTACCAGCACGTGTGCTGCTCTTTGTGCCCCCTTGGGATTAGAACCACATAGTTCTAGACCGATTCTAGGCTGTCTCCAGTGGTTAGATGGTGCCATCTGGGTGTGTGCCGGTTGGGGTTTATTGGTTTACCTTTTTGCTGAGGTTGGCCAGGGAATCTTGAGCAACAATAATGTGAGAAGTATTTGCCTCCTGGGGTGTCACTGTGGGGTCCCTACCTGCTCCAGATGACTTTTGAGCCCACGTGTCAAGTGCTTGGTGCTTGAGAAACTGTCTTCCACTTAGGGCCTTCACCACCCTGTGTTACTCTGCGGATGGGCAGAACGTTCTGGCGGGAGGCATGTCCAAGTTTGTGTGCCTTTATCACGTGCGGGAGCAGATCCTGGTGAAGAGGTTTGAGCTCTCCTGCAACCTCTCTCTGGACGCCATGGAGGTAAGCAGCAGTGCAGGCCTTTTAGCAGGTGCATTGGCTCCATGGGCCTTGAGTGAGCCAAGATATTGGCACATAGCCTATGGCTGTGGCAAAGCAGGAAGGCTATATTGGCCTGACTGTCCAGAAGACCCCTCCACCCCCCAGGGCCTGGCACCTTTACCATCTTTGGTACTGACACCACTTGGTTAGGATGCTTAGAAGACAGGAGCATTTGGCGTAAACTGGCTCAGGGCAGGTTTGTAGGCTCCTTCGGAGCCCCGTAAAAGAAGAAACAAAGAAAGAGAACAAAGGCAGGTCTTGGCCAGGCACAGCTTTCTGCCTGGCCCTGGCCCTCTGTGCAGCCCCAGTATTACAGGGCTGTGTCCTCACTACCCTTTAGATAACTGCCCTCCTTATTTACCAGTCTGTGCCCAAGCCCTCCTCATACTCTGTCTGCCTCAGGAATATGGGTGAGGGCTCTGAGCAGGCCTGTGGTGTCTTTGTGTGCATGCTCTGAAAGAAGATTCTGAGGCTAGGGTCCACCTATCAGTGAAGGCACAGTTGGCGACATGGGCAAGAGCGAGATGAGGGTGGCTTCTATTGTAGGAGTTTCTGAACCGAAGGAAGATGACAGAGTTTGGCAATTTGGCACTCATTGATCAAGATGCTGGGGAGGAGAACGGCGTGGCAGTTCCATTGCCAGGTGTAAGGAAAGGTGAGCAGAAGCCCCCTTCCCTGCCCACCACCCACTTTCCTTGATGACGCTGCTGCTCCCTCCTTGAGGCTGCAGTGAGGAGTCTGGTGTTTCCACATTGGGGCATTTTGCTGGAACCTGAAATGTCTGGGCTGCTTCATATGGGAGGAGGCCCCGTCTGTTTCTCCCAAGACTCAATGCTGGGAGCCGCCCAGGTCCCAGGGAGCCTGGCCAATTCACAGGGGTCGAAAAGCTGTAGTACCTTTATGGAGGCTTTCCTGGGCCAGCCAGACCCACCTGGGCTGGGCAGACCTCTGAACCAGAAGAGCGGCCTGCTGGCCAGAGGATGCCCTCAGGGGCTCATGCCCTCAGACCTGTGCACTGATGCCCAGCTTCATGAGGCCACAGCACTTACGGCAGTTCTCGGGCTGCTGGCAGGTGGTTGGAAGGGCTGCTTCCCTCCTGTACTCTGGGAAAGCTGTTCTTTGTAGGTCCCTGCAACTGCCGTTGGGCAGCACAGTGGACCTGAAGGCTGGCCTCAGGGTGCAGTCAAGTAAGCACACTTGTTTTTCCTCCTCAGGTGATATGAGTTCTAGACACTTCAAACCTGAAATCAGGGTAACTTCTCTGCGCTTCTCTCCCACTGGTGAGCCTGGGTAACCCTCCTAAGCAGGTGCCAATTCTGATAGGTGTTAGGGCCTTTGTTCCCAGGGTGGGGCAGTGTTGAGCTGCTGCTGGCAGGCTCTAGGCACTGCTGTCCTGTGAGTAGGAAAGGACTTGCCACGTGTTTACCCTGGTTCTTGATGTGGGCAGCTGTGAAATTCCATCCACACCATAATGAGCTATTGTGGGATCCTGAGCCCTGCTCTTGGAGGGGTAGGAGCTGACAGTCCACATGTCCTTCCCAGGAGGCAGAGTCTCCACACCTCAGCTATTGATAGTGCCTTTCCCACCTCTCCTCTGTCCCTGTGTGTTCAAGGGTTTGCCTAGGCCTGAGGCCTGCTGGGTTTGTGTGTTCCATTATTGTGGCCAAGGTCTAGGGTCCTGAGCCAGTGCTCTGCAGCACTATTTGGGGGGACAGGGTGAGGTAAGGTATGTTGTCGTCCTGTGTCAGACACATTCAGAAATGATCACCCCATACCCCACTTCCCATTGTGGGAGGTAGACCAGCTGTCCATAAACCGCAGCCGAGGCAATGGGCATCTATGCTCTGGTGGGCAGTTGCAGCCCTGGAAGAGTGTGTGCCAGCAGTCTGTTGACACTGAAGCGGGGCAAATGAGCTTTCCAGAGTTGAGGAGTCCCTTTGCTGCTTGCTCCCTAGGGCGCTGCTGGGCAGCCACCAGCACAGAAGGGCTCCTCATCTTCTCTCTGGATGCCCAGATGCTCTTCGACCCATTTGAGCTGGACACCAGTGTGACGCCTGGGCGGATCCGTGAGGCACTACGGCAGAGGGAGTTTACCCGGGCCATCCTCATGGCCTTCCGGCTCAATGAGAGGAAGCTGGCACAGGAGGTCCTGGAGGCTGTGCCACAGGATGAAAGTAAGCCAGGACCGCCAGCCCTGCTCTGCTAGTACAGAGGAGCACCGGTTGTCTCCATTCTTCTGGCAACTTCTTTGCAAACTGATGGCGGCTTTTCTTCTTTTCTGCAGTTGACGTTGTCAGTGCTTCCCTTCCTGAGCTGTATGTAGAGAAAGTACTTGAGTTCTTAGCTGCCTCCTTTGAAGTGTCTAGGCACCTTGAATTCTACCTTATATGGACCCAGAAGTTACTTATGTCACATGGACAGCGACTGAAGTCCAGGTATAGAATGGGTTCCTCTTGCTCTTCTCCTGTGGGTCAAGTCACCCGGCCATTTGGTCATGGCCACAGGGAAGCTTCACCCTGTGGTGAAGCACACATACACTGACAGCATCTTCTCTCCAGGGCGGGACAGTTGCTGCCTGTAGTCCAGTTCCTTCAGAAGGGCCTCCAGCGACATCTGGATGACGTTTCCAAGCTGTATGTGCCTTGGGGTTGGTGGGCAGGGCAGGGCAGTGTAAGGCAGGATGGGGCAGGAAGGGCTCATACAGCTGGTTCTGGTTAGGATTCCTTCCTGTGATGTCTGATTTGGGCCAGAATATCCTGGTGTTAGAGATGCATGTTCTGTTCTCTGCTGGGTGAACTGAGTCCATTTGCCACTCACAGTGGGGTATGAGTGTGATGATTACCTCTGGGGTGTCTGACGTTACAATGAGGACACCATGAACACTTGCCACAGTTGGACAGGTGGAGGTGGGACATGCCTGAGGCCTAGTGAGAGCCCTTCACCCTGGGAGTGGACATTTCACAATTGCAGGACCAGGCAGCCTGGCATGGATTTGTACGTCACCTCTGGGCAATAAGAGGTCTTAATGCCAGGTAGCCTGGATTCTTGACATCTGATCAGTGTGTGCAGGTTTCCCTGGTGTGGTGGTGATACCAGTGTATAACTGCAGTACTTGGACAGTGCTAGCTAGACCGATCCCATATCCATCCTTCTTTTCCTCAGCCTCCTCCTCCAGGTGGTTTGGTGGTCTGTGAGCAATTGCCATGTGTCCTAACTAGGCTTAGAATATCCCTATCTACTAGTTTCTGCATACAGGGTCCCTGAGAGAGGCTGGCACCTGAGCACTGTGGTCCCCATAGTCCTCTGATTATCTGTATAGTGCTTCTGAGTCTAGAGCAAGGCCTTCCTCCTTGTGTCCTTTCTTCCTGCCTGGCTGCAGGAAGGCTGGTGGTGGAGGTGGTTGTGCAAGGGTGCTTAGCTAGCCTTTCCCTGGCTGATGCATCCCTGACTCCACAAACTCTTGCATCTCCGTGTCCTCCTCCTAGCCTTGCTCCCAGTATTGTTGCCAAGGCATAGGCATTACTAGCTTTGTGTAGATTTGTGAGGCAGCCCTATATATTTGCCACAAGTGCAAGGTGCAACTTTTCCTTTCTACTGGGTTCTGCCCTCAACTATGGCTCTAGAGATAAGGTCTGAATCGTCCCCTTCGTCCTGTGAATGTGGAGATTCAGCTCCCTGGCTCTGTAAATGGCTGTAATGGAAGGGCTAGCAAGGATAGCAGCCAGATGCTTCTCTACACTGGGTGCAGCAGGAACTGAACCAGCCTGAAAAAGGAGGAGATAATTTTTGAGAACAGTGGCATCAAATTCTGCTGGCAAGGTGGGATGTATACGCATATGCTGACCTAATGTCCTGTGTCCCCAGCTGTGACTGGAACCGCTACAACATCCAGTACGCTCTGGCAGTTTCCAAGCAGCGGGGCGTAAAACGTACCCTGGAACCCTTAGACACAGAAGAGGACACAGACACATCTGATGATGACAGTCTGCACCTAATCAGGAAAGCTGCAGATGAAGAGGAAGAAGAGGGGATGCTGGTGTAGAACCACCACCTCACAGCCTGAGTGACTGATGGAGATGGGACCACTGTGCCGAGCCCAGGAAGTGAGAGATGCCAGAGGCCTCAAGAGCCTGCAGCCAGGACTTCCTGTGAGATTGACTGCACATGCTGCCCTGAGGCAGCAAGCCAGCCTTTGAGGTCCAGGACTAGGGTGGATACAGTGGGCACATGTATGCTATAGGCCCAGAATGCTTTTTTAGTAGTGTGGACTTGCACACTTTCTGTCAGAGTTATTTATATTTTTAATACGAACTTCTGGGGATGAATTTTTTTTTCCAACTTAGGGTTGGGAAGCTTTTTTTAAAATGTGAGGGCTTCACTTCTCAACTTTGAGTTTCTGATGTTTACAATGTGTCCTGGGTGAGACATTGTCTTCAAGATCAGAGTGGCTCTCTGCTCAGGCCTGTGACCCAGGATATCTATCTGTAGACAGAGTGAGGCAGAAAGTGTGCTGGGCTGACCTGGGAGGGTATATGTGACAACCCAAGGCTGGCCAGGCAAGCTTGAACAGATCTATGCCAGTGTGTACAGGTTATGTGGGAGAAGAGTCGGTCCCTTCCTGCCAGAGTTGGTGCCTTACTGATACTTCCTGTTCATGCGGTTGACCAGGTCCTGCATGTCAACTCACCAGTGAAGTGACCCACAAGTCTCAACCCATTGGCGTCTATGTCCAGGCTGCAAGAGTTGATCTGTGTGATCTCTGGTGCACTCAGACCCATTGCTGTTACACTCAGGCTGAGCCATGACCAGATACTGTCCTGGTCACCTGGAATCTATTCAGGCTTGAACAGTGGGTGTGGAGAGAAAGCAGAGCTCAGCCTGGTGTCACCAGGTTTCCTGTTCCTGCAGTGTTTCTGTGTGTAGCTTGGGAGAGTGGGGGAGGCACTTCTGCCTGTCCAGGGGCAGGATCCTGGCTGCCCTGGCTTGTGTTAGTGCCCTCCTGTGATTTCCATCTGCAGTAGTGAATACAGTTTCATGAAGCCTTACCATTTTGTCTGTGTATGTGGTGCTGAATGTGGAACAGGGCTTGGGGAATGACAGGCAAGTACTACTGAGCTGTACTTCAGCTGTCACAAGTTTAATTATTATACCAGAAACAGGCCTCAGTCACCCTTTGGAGTACCTATAGGTCTGCTCCTTGGTAACTATGTCCATCTCCACCCCTGTGGACAGCCAGATGCAAATTGCCTGACACTCCATTGAGTATCTTTGCCACGGCTCCCAGTAAGTGGCCACCAAGCCTGCATTTGTATGCTCCCTGGCTTCTACATATGCTATACACCCCAGGCCTATTTTCATGTGTCTCCTAAACGTAAAAGGGCTGCCATCTTAAGATAGAAACACCTGGCAGCTGATTTCCAAACATTATGCTAATGATCACTCCCAGGAGCTGAGAGAAGCCAGGCCACCTTTGACAGCGTTCCCAGTGGTAAGGGAGAAGAAGTGAAACTTTGGAAGGTGTCTGGTTATTACCCCAATGGACACTGAACTGTAACAAGCCTTTCATCAACTGCAGCCACCACACTTTTAATCCCAGCATTCGGGAGTTTGAGGCCAGTCCGGTTTACAGAGTGAGTTCCTGGACAGCCAGGGCTACACAGAGGAAACAAAAATGTGAAAAGGAAAGCATGGTTGTTCAGCTCTTCCTCTGAAAAAAGCCAATGCACGGTGATTGGTAGAACCCTGGACAGTGAGTAGCTTGCAGGGAACTTCAGAGCACACTCAGTGGCGAGAGAAGCTAGGTTTGCACCACGAGGACGCAGTGCTTGCTATGACCCCATTATTTGGGGCACTACACTTAAAAATTAAAATCAGTTCCCTGGGCATTTTTGGTGAATGCACAGAATGGAGCTGCAGTAGGCAGTCAGGGTGGCCTACTCCAAGATGAGTGCCCTACAAGCACTACGCAGGCGGGGCACGGCCACCAGCACACTCACGGGGAAAGTCCTAACCTAAGCTGGCAACTGCCCAGGCTTGCCCTTGCCCTCTCAAAACCAGGAAGGGGCGTGTCCCACATTCGGCCGGTCATTGGGCAGGTGCAGTCCGCCTATCCATCCCCGTTGGGGTAGAGGGCGTGTTCTACGGCCGGGCTCATCCGCTAGTCCACTCCTGAACGAAGTGCTTCGGTGCCTGTGCTCCGTCGATCACTGCGCAGGCGTAGTCCCGCCCACCTCTAGGGAAAGGGCGTGCAGCGCGCTCCCCCATTGGCCGGGAGCGACTCCGCCCAAGTGCGCACGCAGTAACGCTGTGCTGTGTGCTTCTCCCTTGACACTGCTGTCTGTCCTTCGCTATGGCTGCCGTCAGGGCTCTGGTGGCGCCGAGGATGGTTTCTGCGCTCGCACAGTTCTCGGGGCGCCACCATGCTTCCTCCCAGCACGCAGCCCTTCACAGCTCCGCACCGCGGCCCGGGGCGAGGGTGGCGTTGGTGAGTGCACGGCCAGACAGACTCCCAGGTCAACTCCCTCCCCCTGCTCGCTCCCCGCAGACTGGCGTCCACCGCTCGCTTCCCAGGGTCTGCCCCTGAAGGGATTCAGCATTCCTCTCCCCGTGGTAATTTCGTACTGGGCCCTTCGTCCTCGTCAGCGCCTCTCCTCTTGCAGGTTCTGTCGGGCTGCGGAGTCTATGACGGAACCGAGATCCACGAGGCCTCTGCGTAAGTCCTCAAAGTTTGTGATGTAAACGCTCTCTTGGTTTAAAAGGCAGAAGCGTAACCAAATGCAGTGGGTTCACATCGTGATCAGTTCAAACTCATAATTAGCACAGGCAAGACATAAAAGATGCCACCTGGGCCCTGGGTGAAGGCAAAGTGCCTGGCAGCAGCCTGGGGCCCTGAACCCAAAATGCAACACTTGCTGAATCAGCAGCCGCCACCGCTCACCCATTGGTAAAATGAATTGTAGAGACCACTTGACGCACATGCCTACATGCTCTTCTGGTTCCACCCTCACCTTGCAGAAGTCTGTAAGTGGTAGGTACTGGTTTGGAGCCAGCCATGGCTTCATAAAAGCAGCAAGGTGTCCTATAAATTAGGAATGCCCCTCACCCCACCCCTGCACACACTTGGTGAAAGTTCATTTGTAAAACCATCTTGGCATGAGTCTGGAAGACACATTTGGAAGTGACATCTTTGTGGATTTTCTCCACACAGGATCCTGGTACACCTGAGCCGAGGTGGGGCTGAGGTCCAGATCTTTGCTCCTGATGTCCCTCAGATGCACGTGATTGACCACACCAAGGGACAGCCTTCTGAGAACGAAAGCAGGTATGGGTAGAGGAAGGACCACACAGGACCTCTAGTCCCACGCACAGCTTCTATCGTTTAGCCTTCTTGGTTATGCGGTCGAGCATATGCTCCTCAAAGCAGCTGTCATCCAGCTGTTCTGGGAATACACTGCCATGAGCACAGGGACTCTGACCTCCCAGTGAGTGTTACAGGAATGGCAGTTGTACTTCCCCTGGATGTAAGGTCGCGGTCTCTTCTTCCTGGTCACTGTGTGGCACTGTGTTCCCCTTAGCCCATTTGCAGCTACCTTTTCTTCTTCATTTAGTTTTGGTTTTTGTGTTTTTGAGACAGGATCTGTTTGGCTCTAACAGGCATGGAACTCACTATGTAGACCAGTCTGGCCTTGAATTCATAGAGATTCACCTGTCTCCTCCTCCCAAGTACTGAGATCAAAGGCGTGTGCCATCATGCCCAGCACAACTACATTTCTTATCTGAGGCCTGGTTGCAGGGTGGCCCTGAAGGCTGTGTCTTAAGGGCTGAGGTTGAATAGGGAGGGAGGGAGCTTTAACTGCCAAGGCTGCCTGTTGGGATCACTGCCATTTCCTTCTCAGTCCAAGACCCTGGCCCCTGAATCTGCCCCTCCTCCTCTCTTATACAAGCCTGCATGAGGTAGCAGTAACTTCCTGCTGTCTGACGTGCAGGTGGCTTCAGGCATCCTTAAAAGTAGTTTCCTAGGCAACCACTCTGGTGAGGAGCACTGGATTCTGGGTATCCTGGTGTTGATCCTGGGGCCAGCCTGCAAGGCTTGGGTTTTGTTGTTGTTTGGTTTGGTTTGGTTTTTCGAGACAGGGTTTCTCTGTAGCTTTGGAGCCTGTCCTGGACTAGCTCTGTAGACCAGGCTGGCCTCGAACTCACAGATCACAGAGATCCACCTGCCTCTGCCTCCCAAGTGCTGGGATTACAGGCATGCGCCACCACCACCCGGCCCAAGTCTTGTTTTTATAGGGCACTAGAATCCTGTCACTGTCTCCAGATGTTGCCCAGATGTGCTCATTGGGAAGCATTGGTCTCCACGTGTGAGCATGCTCATTTCTGGCTGTGAGCCGAGTTCAAGATGAGTCCCCAGTGGTGCCTGTGTCCTGGCCCTGCTTACACACTAATCCTTTGTTTCATCTGTGCTCTCTCCAGGAATGTTTTGGCAGAATCAGCAAGGATTGCCCGAGGCAAGATCACCAACCTGGCTCAGCTCAATGCTGCCAACCATGATGCTGCCATTTTCCCTGGAGGATTTGGAGCTGCCAAAAACCTGTACGTTCCCAAGTATGAGGGTCTAGACCACACTTGTGCCTGCTCTTTTACAAGGGGTGGGCTGGAGATACTTTAGCAAGACCAGCGGGGTGTTCTCTGCTTCTTCCTTGGAGCACGCCAGTGCCCGGAAGCTGTCCGGGTGGGCTGGGTGGTCTACTGACCTCCATGCCGTGAATCAGGTCTCAGCAAATGCTGCTTACTTGTCCTTGCAAGTGCCAGTTCTCATGCAGAGCTGTCCTCCTTCTGTGGTGGTTTGAATGACAATGGCCATAGGCTCTTATGTTTGAATGCTTGGTCCCTATTTGGTGGAACAGTTTTGGAAGGATTAGGAGGTGTGATGTTGTTAGAGGACGTGTATCACTGGGGAGTGGGCCTTGAGATTTCAAAAGTCCATACCAGGTCCATTTAGTCTTAGTCTGTATGTGTGTGTGTGTGTGTGTGTGTGTGTGTGTGTGTGTGTGTGTGTGTGTCTGTCTGTGTCTGTCTGTCCCCCACCCCCCACCCCCCAGCTTGTAGACCAGATGCAAGCTCTTGGCTACTACTCCATTGCATGCATGCCTGCTGCCAGGCCCCTGCCATGATGGTCATGGACTAGCCCTCTGAAACCATAAAAAATGCCTTCATAGCTAAGTTGCTCTGCTCACAGCGTCTCTTCACAGCAGTAGAGCAATAAGCAGGACACCCTTACACTGTGTGGTAATAGGAAAGACAAAGCCTTCTGTGCTTTGCTATCTGAGCTGTTGCTATGGGAAAGAGCAAATAAATTGAAGGTGACAGCCTCTGTCTGCACTGGGGTCCTTTTCTTCACAGCTCCCGTTGGTTCTTTCTTGAGCATTCATGGAAGTCTTTGTGGTTCTAGCCTCAGCATGACCCTGTCCGAGAGGTGGCCACCCAGCTGGTTGTCAGGGAGAGCCTCGAGCAGGCTCTGCAGTATCCCCAGGTATTTCACTGGGTGTCCTGCTCCCAGAAGGGAAGGAAGGACTCAGGGCTCCATGCTCTGAAGTATCACCAATGCAGCTTTCTTAATCTGAACCCTCTGGCTGCTTTGTTGGGCCATCAAAATGTCCCTTTCTCCACATTGCTCACCTCCAGTCTCTTTGGTAGCATCCACCCCCTCTGTCCTGAAACCAGCAATTCTGGCAGTGCCAGCCCTAACTGAGGGCCTGTGTGCCCCATCCTCACAACAGCATGGCAGGGTATGGGTGTCACTGGGTTTTTTTCCCTTCTACATGGACCACTGTTTCTTGGAAGGCTGAGCTGTGTTCATGACTTCCGCCTGTCAACTCCTCCCTCGAGGAAGATTGTCTAGAAGCCATGTCTGTCAGCACAGCTGGTCCGTCTTGTTCACTTAGGAGTGTGGGCTGGGGAGCAGGTGAGGTTCTCGGTGTTGAGTCTCCATGGCACTTGAGGAGTCTGTGAGCCTCTGTACCTGTGTCTGAGCTCCCTAGCCCGTTGAGGTGGCCGCCATCCTCAGTCTTTGTGGCAGACCCTCGTTGACGCTGCTCTTAAACCCATGAGACCGCCATGCTAGTTGGTGGCACGCGTGTGTGGCAGCAGGTGGCTAAGTGTGCACATGTAGGCGAAAGGTGACCGAGGCTCAGCATGTATGAGGTCATGGGTGGCTTACTAGCCCTCAATGTGAAAAGTGATGGGCTTTGTGTGTGCACATATGTCAGGGCAAGTGAGTAGTGTCAGGCTCACAGTGGGAATCCAGTGGTTCCAGGCACTGCTGCCATCCTGAGTATCCTCTAGAGAAGCCCCAAGTATAGGGGTGCGTTCATCGCTGCCCACAGCGTGTGAGGTGCTTGTTCTCGCTTTGCCTGATGTCCTTGTCTGTACTTTGCAGCTGAGGTGAGAACTGGTCAACAGTGGCGTAGACTCCACATGGTGGCCAAGGTGCTGTGAGCCCTGTTACTAGTCACCCTGGTGGCTCAGGTGACTTCCTGTAGCCTTGCTTGTGTGTGTGTGAGAGAGAGAGAGGAGAGTGAGTTAAGAGTTTAAGGTGGAAGGATTTGGTGAGTTTGACTGACGGAAGTAACACCTGATGGTGAGCCTGGTCCCTCAGAGCCAGATCTCCAGGCCACAGCACCGGAGGGCCCGGAAGCTGTGTTCTGGCACAAAGGTGCACACACATGTGAAACGCTGGGCTCTGGCAGGTTGCCATCTCTAGGGGTATTGTAGTAACTTCCGAACTGCTCAGCCGCCCTTGGCAGTTGGACTCCAGGAAGAACAGGGGCGCTTGTTGGTGTCATTCACTGTCCGTGTACTAATGGCTGCTACTCCTAGGCTAATTGTGTTTCTTTGTCTAGAACCCTCTTTTTGAGGCTTTGTTTTTGGTTTGCTGCCCCTGGATTCTGAAGGCAGAATGCAGTCACAGACTGGCCACCCACCTCTTGTCTTCCACGCTGCTGGCTGGTGAATGAGAAGCTAGATCCACAGCTGTGCACTCAGTGTGACAGCAGGCTGTCCACCTGGCATGTGGCCACACTGGGCAGCTCCTCTGGTGTCCAGTGGGCCACTCAGATTGTGGGGACACTACTGAGCAAAGCCTCTTCCCTCGTGGCAGGAGCACATTCGCCGTGGACGGGAAGGACTGTAAGGTTAACAAGGAAGTAGAGCGTGTCCTGAAGGAGTTCCATGGGGCCAAGAAGCCCATCGGGTAGGTGATACACTGAGGTTCAAGAGGGCGGCAGGGCTTTGTGGGGGCTCCTGGCATATTCTGCCAGCTCTTGCTATGGCAGCTTCACCAGCACTGGAACCCAGTAAGACCAGCGGCAGCCTGTGCAGAGTGGTGGCATGGGAGTGTGGTGGGTGCAGTGGAGGTGGGATTGGCCCCTGGGTGGGGCAGCCACGTGAGCCCAGCCCATGGTCACTGGGCACAGCTGCCCACCTCCTGTGTGTCAGGGCAGCTCACTTTTTTTTGTTTGTTTTTGAGTCTTGCTATATTTCTCTGACTAGCCTGGAACTTACTATACAGACCAGGCTGGCCTTGAACTCACAGAGATCCATCTGCCTCCTGAGTGCTGGGATTATCACTCATGCCACCATGCCCAGCCAGGGCAGCTCACTTCTAAGGGTCATGAGGTCATGCAGGGCTGTTACCTATGCTAGACACTCTAGACCAATGGTTCTCAACCTTCCTAATGCTGCGACCCTTTAACACAGTTCCTCATATTGTGACTCCCCCAACCATAAAATTATTTCGTTGCTACTTTATAACTATAATTTTGCTACTGTTATGAATCATAATGTAAATATCTGATATACAGGATATTTGATATGTGACCCCTATGAAAGGGTCAATCCATCCCCACCCCCGTTGAAAACCGCTGATGTAGACAGTGGACAGCCAGATGCAGCAGCCAGATGGCAGTGTAGACTTTGGCTTCCCAGACCCCTCAGCTTCCCTCGAAGGCATCTCTGCCCAGGCTGCTCAAGTCCTGATGCCTGATGACCCCCAAGCCACCCTGTCTGGGGCCCAGACTCGTCAGTCCTCCCTCTCAGTGGGCCCCGGTGCTGACACAGCTCCTTCAACCTTCCAGCTTATGCTGCATCGCACCTGTTCTCGCCGCCAAAGTGATCAAAGGTGTCGAGGTCACCGTGGGCCACGAGCAAGAGGAGGGTGGCAAGTGGCCTTACGCTGGAACTGCAGAAGCCATCAAAGCCCTGGGTGCCAAGCACTGTGTGAAGGGTGTGACCATATCCTTTGTGGCAGCCGGTCAGTGTGGTGTCAGGCAGCACATTCGGTCCCGTTCATTTGGTTGTTTAGGGTGTCCGTGGCAGACAGCCTTCTCTACAGGAATTATATTTGCTGGTCTTACTTCAAGGGAACCCCTGGGCAAGAGACAGGGCCAGCCAGTGTCATGGGGTGGAGCTAGCTTGGTATGCCCCAGGCAGGCTGGTAGAACACTGGCCAGGGAAGAGACACGTTTCTGCACCTACCCAGACTGCTCAGCCTGGAGCATGCAGCTAGGAAGCCTGGTCCCCACAAGGATAGGAGTGCAGGCTAGGCAGGACTCGGGGGCCTAGAGGGTTAGGAGCTGTTGCTGGTGACCACAGAAGGAAGCCAGACCAGTGTGGGAGAAGTGGGCGGGGCTCCTGGTTTGTCCTAGTGGGTCCTCAGTTTCCACAGCTGGAACTGGCAGGGGCCCAGTCGGGGTGAGTTTTACCCCCCATGTGGGGTCAGCCTGCAGGCATTGCTCCACCTCACCCCACCCGCAGGATGTCATTCTTTCTTCCTCTTGAGTTCCCTGTGGTCCTGTCTGGTGCTGGGTTTTCCCTAACATCTACGCACGAGGCTCATGTAGACGAGAAAAACAAGGTGGTCACGACCCCGGCCTTCATGTGTGAGACCGCGCTCCACCACATCCACGACGGCATTGGGGCTATGGTGAAGAAGGTGCTGGAACTCTCGGGAAAGTAACGCTGCCTGGGCCACACTCCACCTGTCTGGGCTCCATTCAGCCAGGACGCAGGAGTGCCTTTCTGTTAGAAGCATAGACTCTTTCTGCCTGAAGAAGGATATTTGCCTCCGTCCATGCTGGGCTTGACCCAACTCCTACCAGCAGGAAGCTCAGAGCCCCTCCGTGGCCCCAAGCAGCAGCAGGGCTTCAGTGGAGGGGGAATTGCCTCACTTGTGTGTTCCCATGGGAAGGTCCGAGCGCACCTTTTCAGAGGATCTGGTTGAAGCACTTCTGTTCTACAATCCTGGCGTACTTAAGTTTTGTTCTTGTTGTTATTTTGGTTTTTTGAGACAGGGATTCTCTGTATAGCTTTGTGCCTTTCCTGGAACTCACTGTATAGACCAGGCTGGCCTTGAACTGACAGAGATCCGCCTGGCTCTTCCTCCCGAGTGCTGGTGGATTAAAGGCATGTGCCACCACCACCCATCCTTAAGTTTTAAAAGAAGAAAACAGTTTAGGTTTTTGTTACCAGGCCAGTCTGATAATCAGAATACCTTGTTTATGGATAAAGAAAAGTTCTCTCATCCAAAGTAAACACAAGCTAACTAAAGCCAGGGAAATTCTGTAGCAGGCAGTCCCTGTAACCACAGAATAAACTCCTTTCCATACTGGAAACTACTTTCAGCCATGTCTCAGGTCTTCTGAAACTAGTGAATGGTACTCCATAACATGAGGTTTCGATGAGTCTCAGTTCTCTGGTTTTCAGAAAAAGGGGGAAATCACCAATAGACGGCCTGTCTGTGCAGGCTTGCAGGCCAGGACTGGGACGTTGCACCAGGCTGTGAGATTGACCTGGGTAAAGAAAGAAAAGTAAAAGACTGGTACCCTGGGTGCCTTCTGCACTTGTCCCCTTATGTATTGGAGTGTTCTGATGGAGGTCTGAGCACACTTCACCTGTTCCAGAACATTCTCTTCTGGTGGGCCAGGCAGCCTGAGGGTCCCTTGGCCTTGGTGGCAGGGGCTGCAGCACTGGACTAAAGACAGCTCCTTTAGCTCAGTTATGTCAGATGCTGGGCAGAAGTGGGCTTAGGCCAGGCAGGGAGCCTCCATAGCAGGATGTCTGCCACCTCCCAGTGCCCTCTGTAGGCAGAGTTTCTCTACTCCAAATAACTAGAGGTTTCTTATAAATGCTCAGCCAATAGCTCAGGCTTGTTGCTAGCTAACTCTTACATTTTAAATTAACGCTCTGCCACGTGACAGTACCTTCTTTCAGCACAGCCGACATGTTCATCTTGCTTCTCTGTCTACTTGGGACTCCCCAGACTCCTCCCTTCTTCCCATCATCCTCTGTCTGGCCATCCTGCCTATACCTTCTGCCTAGCTACCGGCCTGTCATTTCTTTTATTAAACCAATCAGAAGGCCTTGGCAAAGACACATCTTCACCATGTATAAAAAGATTATTCCATAACAGCCCTCCCTCACACACTCACATATATGCTTTGCTACAGACGACACACTCTGGCCTACGGTATGGAGAGAGCGGCCCTTGCTGCTCCTCAGACTGATTCCTCCAGGGGCCACAATTCTTGGTGGTCTGGGTCTGTAGGCCTCTTACCAGGAGACATGGTGTGTACCTATGGCACCTATACTACTAGCCCCCCCCCCCCTTTTAGGGCACCTGAAGAACCTACCCCTGGGTCTGCCCTCCCCTGTCCCCAGAAGTGAACCAGAAGCGTCATGTATGTATACAACTGTGAGTTTCCACAGTGGAACTACAGAGCCAGTACAATCCCCCCTCCTGCCCCCCACAAAGCCCCTGCTCCAGTCCACCATAGGCCACCCAGAGTGGCAGCTCCTGCTCTGTGATGTGTCTTGCTCTGCTGATTGCGACAGCACGGCCTTGCCCATCCACCTCCCCGATACTTTGCCTTCAGCCTCCTGTTGGCCGGGCCACCTGGCTGTACTGAGTTGGCTGGTGTAAATACTGATGGGCATCCTCATGGGTCCCCTGTGCTCCAGCACCACACCTGGCTGCAGGCTGCTGGGCTGGTTTCTCCAGCAGTTACTCTCCAGCAGTGCCCAGCATGCACTCGATATTTCTCCCACCGCAATTGGTAGCTGCACCGTGTGACATGTTCACCTTGCACTGGGGCTGTCAGGATCTCAGCTGGTGGGGGGGGGGGTGTCTCTTGGGGTGTTTGCTGACATTAGTCACCCTCTGTCCCCCGTGGCCTTCTGGGCATCCCCTGGGCAGAATCTGTCGATGTCGCTGCCGCACTTGTCTGCCTCTTCTCCAGCTAGAGGTAAGCAGTCTACTCACAAATCCTTACCTAGAGGTAAGCAACATCCATGGGTTTCCTGTCCTCCACCTACTCTCCTTGGGTGTGTGGGGGGCCGGCATGCTCAGGGGTGTTTCTACCGAGGGAGTGTCCACCCCATGACATTCAGACCGGCAGCTGCTTGTTTCCCTGTGCTGTATCCCAGAAAAGGAGACAATGGCCTCTGAGCACCCCCCCCAGGGGGATGGTGCCCCTGGAACCCGTTCCCACTTCAGGCCCTACCATGTGGCCTGGGTATCCTTAGTCCTTTGAGGTTTCTGGAATGTAATAATCCTACAAGTGGAGCTAGAGCTTAGGAGTGACATGCTGCCTGGATTTTGTCCTTTCTCATGTCTCTCGGTAGCAGAGAGAGAAGTGAACTCATGAGAGACCCCCCCAAGGGAAAGGTCAGTGCTGCTAGCTACATGCACTAGGTCCCTGTGGGCACAGTTTCTGCTCAGGTGCTCAGATGTGCTGCTAGGTTCAGAGTGGCCCCATGCACATCTTCCCTGACTTCACAAGTGACCAAGATCCCCGCCATGTTGACCTGGACCATCCCAGCTTCACAGGAGATGGGGACCACAGGTGTGCTTAGCTGAGGCCAGGTAGAGCCATGCTGAACGGTACTTTGGGGTGGTGAGAAAGCCCTCAATGGGGCCTAAAGCAAGAAGATAGCTATTGGCTCCTAGAAATAATTTGAGTCCCCACTATCTGCCAGGCATGTGCCATGTGATAAGAGACCACAATCTTTGCCTTCACGGAGCTGGTAAGGACTTGTTAGCAGATAGCCTGGAGGGTGTGAGTGGACACATGGACAAGGTCAGGGAAGGGGTCAGGACCCACCAAGAAGGAAGCAGCCAGGGTGAGTGAGAGGGTATGCTCCTGAGGACCAGGTTCTTGGAACAAATCCTGTCCCTAGAGATATGCCAACCCAGGTCCCCAAGGCTCATTAGGAAGGCTGTGGTTTTAGGTATCACCACCAGGGGGCACAGCCGACCAGCCTTAGGACCTTCTGCAGGTTCCCAGAGCTGCCCAAGGCCAAGGGCCTGCTAAGCTGCCCCCTGCCTACATCCTACACCTTACCACCTTTAGAAGCCCTCCTGGGAACCCCATGGCCCCTGCCTCCCAGGTCTACTTCACAGGTACCTCCATCTAAGCAAATCTCAAAATGAGGGTGTGCTGAGTTCCCAGAGGCTCCCATTGCCGCACCTGCTCCAGACGTTCCTCTCATCCTCAACCCCACCTGCTCCAGCCACCCTGAGGACCTACCTCGTCCTCTCTCCCTGTACCCTTCTCAGGATCCTTGCAGTTTGGGCCCTGGAACCCCGACTAAGGGTGTCAAGGGAAGGAAGAAAGGGCAGACACTCACACAGGAAAGCTGGGGTCCGGTGTGGGTGTGCACACTGATAGAGGACTCTACAGCCAGCAGGAACCTCATCCTGTTTATTATGTACAGCACAGGGGGAAGGGTTAGCTAGTCTCCACAGGCCTCTGTGGGCAGGCAGGCAGGCAGGCAGTCTCGGGCTGTAAACACCTGTGAGGAGGAAGCTGCGTTTGCTGCTTTGTGTACATGCTGATCAATCATTCATGAACACTCAGGTTTGGACTCCAAGGAGAGTTTTGCCAACCCTCTTGGTCCTCACTTGGGTAAGACTCTGCCACTCCTGTGAGACGGAGGCCTCAGCATCCTTGACATGGCCATGCCCATGTTAACAATGTGCATGCTCTCAGGGCTTCCGAGGACTTGTCCCTACACTAACTACCTTTTCTTCTGTTGCCGTCCTCTCCTGACTATGGACCCACCATCACGCCAATGCACTTGACATCACACTTGTAGCATCATATACGCCAAATGTGGCAGCACATGCCTGAAATCCCAGCACTTGGAAGCAATCAGGAGAATCCGGAATTCTGGGTCATCCTCGGCTGCATAGTGAATTGGTGGCCAGCCTGGACTACATGAGACTCTGTCTCAAAAAAAAAAAAAAAAAAAAAAAATCTAGCTTTCCTTTTCTATGATCAACTGGGGCTTTCCAAGCTTTGCATTGTGTATTTAGGTTTGTAGCCCAATTTGACCTAATATGAAGGTAAGAGATCTATGTTTATAATTTTGGCTTTTTGTTTGTTTTTGCATTATGTGGTGGGTTTTGTTGTTTTTAATTTATTTTTACTTCATGTGCATTTGCGTTTTTCCTGCATGTATGTCTGTGAGAGGGTATCAGATCCCTTGGGACTGGAGTCACAGACAGTTGCGAGCTGCCGTTTGTACTGGGAATTGAACTCAGGTCCTGAGGAGGAGTAGACAGTGCTCTTAACCACTGAGCCATCTCTCCAGCCCCCTATGTGATGGTTTGAATAAGAAACATTCCCCCAAAGTCTCAGGTATTTGAATGCTTGGTCACTAATTGTTGGTGGTGTTTGGGGAGATTACAGAACCTTTAGGAGATGCAGCCTTGCTGGGGGGTATACATCATGGCGCGCCGGGGGGGGGGGGGCTTTGAGGGTTTATAGCCTCACCCCACTTCCCGTTCTCTCTGTCCCAAGAGTGTAGATGCAAAATGACCAGCCAGTCTCCTGCTCTGGCTGTCTACTGCCATGCCTTCCTCTCTGGACTGACAAGCCAAAATAAACTCCTAAGAAGCTTTTGGAAATGGTGTTAGATCCAGAAACAAAGAGGGAACTAATAAAACGTAGCTATCCACAAATGCCACCTCTTGGAAAGACTTTCTTTGCCTCCCTGTATTGCATCCACCCTGTGGTCAAGGTCAGCTGGCTGTATTTCCAAGGGTCTGCTGTGGACGCACATTGCTTTACCATGGCTCTCTGTCCATCTGCCACCACCACACTGTCGTTTCGACTAGATGTCACAGCAGGTCTCCACGTCAGGCCCTGTTGCTTCTTTTGGCCCATTCAGCAACATGTAGACTTTTCAGTACACATTTCAGAACAGAACCAGTTCACTGTAAAATAAGCTGCTGGGATTTCAGCTGTGATTGTGTCGAGTGCACAGATGAGCCGGCAGAATCTTCACCTTGACAAACACAGCCTTTGTGTCCAAGCTCATGGAATAACTATTTCCTTAGATCTTTGGTTTTTTTTTTTTTTTCACCCAAGTTTTGTGTTTTTTCCTTATATCTTGCATGTGTTTTGTTAGGTTTATACTGAAGTGTTTGATTCTGTAGGTATTAGAGTCAATGTTACTGTAGTTTACATTTCAAATTCCAGCTGTTTGTTGTTGGCCTGTAGGAAAGCAATTGACTTTATATTCTGCAACCTTCCTATATTGCTTCTTAGTTCCAGGAGAAGTAGGTAGGGGAGTGTGTGTGTGCACATGCGCGCATACGCCCATTCCTTTGGTTTTCTACATAGATAGTTGTGTCATCTGCAAAGAGAGTTCTCAATCTGTTGGGGGTTTTCCCCCTTTTCTTGCCTTACTGTACTGGCTAGGATTTCCAGTGTGAAGAGGAGTGCCGTCCCTGCCTAGTTCCTCACCATTACATGATGTTAGCTGTTCGTGCTCTTCAGATGTCTTTATTGAGTTGAGGAATGTCCCCTCTGCCACTCATATTGATGTGATTTTCTTCTTTAACCTCTGAAGTGGATGACATACCCCAGATTCCTGGCGCTCATGCGGCTTCTTACATCTGGGCAGTCTCACTGAGTCGTGATGTGTGATTCCTTTCATACAGTGTTGGCTTGTATTTGTTAACACTGCTGAGGATCTTTGCCATCTGCTGTTGTGAGAGATGATGATGTGCAGTTTCTTCTTCTGTAATGTCTGTCTGCTTTGGGTATTAGGGAAACGTGGGCCTCACAGATGAGCTAGGACACATTCCTTCTGCTTTTGTCTTCTAAAAGAGAGAGTCGAGAATTGCATAATGTCCTCCCAAAAGTGTAGAATTGACCAGTGAGCCTCTGGGCCTCTAGGCCTGGGTCTTTCAGTTTGGAAGGTTGATAGGAACTTGAGTTTCTTAGCTAGGCAGATACATAGATAAATACCTAGATAGACAGATGGGTGGAACCATTGGAGACTGTTGTCTCTTCTGTATGCGTTTTGGTAGGGTGTGTTTTCAAAGGGGTTGGTCCATTTCACCTATTTAATGCAGTTTGTCAGTTCGTGGGCGTGGTGTTAACAGTCCATCATGACCGATCCTGTTCCTGATATTGGCATTAGTTTGGCTAGAAACTGAATGAGTGCATTGATCTCTTCAGAGAGTCAGCTTTAGGCTTTATTGATTCTATTTGGTCTCTTTCTTCTCTTGCTTAGACTTAATTTCTTCTCCTTTATTTGGTGTCCTGAGGCATCCATCGACTTAGGTTCTGTCTTCTCTGATACCCATATTCCAGGGCAGACATTTACCCTCCCCCCCACAAAGTCACAGTTTGCCCTGCATCTCATAATTGTTACTAAGTTCTATTTTCATTTTCATTTAGTTCAAAATGTTTTTAAAAATCTCCGAATTCTCTGACCTATGTGATATTTATAAGTGTGTTGTTTAATCTGCAAGTGTTTGGGGGATTTTCCAGCTGTGGAATTTAATTCCACTGTGATCATCTGAGGATGTACCATGTCTGATTTCTATTCCTTTAAGTCGGGGATGTTCATGACCCAGCACGTGGTCTGTACTGATGGGTGTTCCTTAGAAGCTAGAGAAAGCTGCATTTCTGCCACTGCTGGGGACACAGTCCTCAGAGCTGGCCACTGTGGTTGACGCTGACCTCAGCACTGTCCTTACTGACTTCCTTTCTGCTGGAGAGGCACTGAAGTCTTGACTATGCGTGGGTGCATCTGCTTCTCCATGTGGTTCTGTCAACATTGCCTCATGGCTTGACACTGTGAGGCACGTGTCAGTCCATGCTGTGTCTCTGTGGAGCTGACCTAACACTAGCCCTTTATTCTTGTGAAGGGTCACTTTATTCCTGATACCTCCTGTCTCTGATGTTGGATCTCTCTGAAATTATTAGTATAACTGGGGGGATGGGCACACATATATTACAGTGAGCGTATGAAGCTCTCTGATCGTGCTTGCCCAGCTATACCTCCTCCCGGTGCTGAGGGCTGATTTTGCTGTCTGCAGCTGTATAGGCCATTGCTTGTTCCCCCACTTGACCTGTCCCCACCACGGTGCCCTTGGCAGATATTGAGGGGCCTCCAGCTGATTTCACCTGGAGCCTGATGGGAAAAGCTGTTTGGGTCTGCTGTCCTGAGACTGCTCTTTTGTTTGTTTGTTTGTTTGTTTGTTTTTGTTTTTTCAAGGCAGGGTTTCTCTGTGTAGCTTTGCACTTTTTCTGGAACTCTCTTTGGAGACCAGGCTGGCCTCGAACTCACAAAGATCCTCCTGGCTCTGCCTCCCGAGTGCTAGGATTAAAGGCGTGTGCCACCACTGCCCGGCCTGAGATTGCTCTTAACCCTGAACTCAGTTCAGGCCAGTTCTACCAGTTCTCAGATGGGGCCCTGGCCTTTGCTGCCTGGAGCTGCCTCAGGGCTACAGAATGAAGGCCCCCTTTGGGACTCTGATATCTATCTCCCAGGACTCCCTCCTGGGCCTGTGCTGTTCTCCTGGCTCTCCAGCTCTAGGAGGGAAGAGAGGGAGGGGGTCAAGGAATGGTCTGTAGGGTGGGGCAGAGCCTGACTCTTCCTAGGCAGTCCCAGCCATGTCTTCAATCTCCTTCGTTCTCACTTTGGCCCTATGACCTGCTGGCTACTTAAGAGACAAGGCACTGGGACCCTGAGGCCCCACTGTGATCAGAGGCTAGAGTGTACCATTGCTGCAGGCCAAGTGACCACAAAGCTGTGGTTGCTGGGGAAAGTTAGCACCTCGGTGACATGCAGCATCTTGAGCAGAGGAAAGACAGCTACTTGAAGCCACCAAGTTTAGGAGGAGTACATTCTATACCAGGAGGCAACCTAGACAGGAAACCCATGGGTTCCCTTCACTCTGCTGATCTCAAGTCTCTAGATCTATCTGTCCTGATGAGCTGTGGCTCCCTGGGGGCCATTCCTGCTCAGCCTTGGGTCCCAGCACAGCATGTGACAGCACACGCAGCCTGCACTGAAGCTGCATCTATGGGATGAGTAAGCCGCTGCTGCAGCTGACCAGGCAGCTGGGTGCTTGTTCCAGATGCCCCATGCCAAGTGTCAGCCGGTCCCCAGACACCTGCCCACCCAGGATGGTGGCGGGAGGAAAAGGGATGGGATGGTAGGATGGAGAGAAGAGGCCTCGGGCGAAGCAGAACTCTGGGAATTTAAGGGACCCAGGTGAGCCAGGGTATACTGCCGGCAGCTGCCCACTGGCTACATCGCTCTCGCCCATTGGGGTTGGGTGCTGAGAATCAGGAGGAGGGAGGATCAGAGGAGGGGCCGGGGGAAGGGAGTTCCAGAGGAGACAGCAAGGGGCCTCCTGGTTAGAGGTGAATCAGGGTGGGATGGCTAGTCTTGGTTGTCAGCTTGACACACCTGAAAAAGGGGAACCTCCCCTGAGGAATTGCCTCCATCAGCCTGACCTTAGGCATGTCTGTGTGACATTTTCTTGATTGCTAACTGATGTAGGAGGGCCCGGCCCCTGTGGGGGGTGCCATCACCAGGCAGGGGTTCTGGGATGTGCAAGAAAGGTGGAACATGAGCCTGGGAAGAGTCCGGTGAGCCGATCCTCCGTGGTCTTTCCCTCAGTTCATGCCCTGGCTTCCCTCAGTGATGAACTGTCACTTGAAGTGTTAGGTAAGACAACCTTTCCTTACCCTAGTTATTTTTTGTCATAATGTTTATCACGGCAACAGGAAGCAAACCAACACAGGAGCCAAGCGGTGGTGGCGAATGCCTCTAATCCCAGCACTCGGGGGGTGGGGCCAAAGGCAAGTGGATCTCTGTGAGTTCGAGGCCAACCTGGTCTACAGAGTGAGTTCCAGGACAACCAGGGATACACAGAGAAACCCTGTCTCAAAACAAAACAACACACACACACACACACACACACACACACACACACACACACACAGACATCCTACTATCCAAGGCCAGCAAGCATGGTTCCTAGTGCCCTATTACAGGCATGGGAACATGGGTGACTGGCTTGCTGGATGTAATGTGTGTATGTTCTTAGGTGGGCCACAGGATGGGGTACAGCAGACAATGGCCAGGCTGTCTTCTGTCCCAAAAACTATTTGTCTGTTGTTCCACAGTAGGAATCATCTGCATAGACCAAAGTGCACTATAAGAAAGCCAGGGCTATCAGGCCGGACACTTTCAGAGGTGGTTCAGCCCAACGAGGGGTAGCAGAGGGTGAGCGGGGACAGAGCATCACCTCAGAGCTAAGCATGTATTGGTGTTGTTCTGGTAACAAGAGCAGCCAGGGCTTTAACAAGTCTCTCACCACTGTGCACTGAGAAGGCAGGAGAAACAGAAGCTGCCAGGGAATTAACGGCTGCTGTTTGTGGTGACTGAACACCTGGTGTTCTGTGCCCCGAGTCTCCGGGAGATAGGGGTGAGGCTTCTTCTGCTCCTGAGACCACCCCTCCTGGCCGAGCTGAAGCAAGTGAGTGTGGTAAATGAGCACCCCTTTGCAGGTGGTGCCACATCTCCAACCTGGCTGCTGTTTGCCTCTGGTGTGTGCCCACAGAGAACCTGCCACACAGCAGCGGCTCTTTTCACGCTTGTTTTTTGGGTCGTCATTTGGAAGGGTTGTGTCTGACTCATGCAGGCTATTGTCTGGACATGTATGAGGTACTTGGGCCAAGTGGAGTCCAGGGACTGTGTGTCAACCACAGAACCCACTTCTAGATTTCTATGAGGGTCAAGGGAGAGTACAGATAAGCAGTACTCTAGAAATGGCACACCCTTTCTGTCCCTAGCTTCAAAGCCCAGTGTTGACTCTTGATGTAAGTGATGTGGACATATTACAGGAAGAAATGGGGGGCTGAGTGAATGTGGGTTCCCCATCTGGAACCTTCTGGGCCAGCTTCCAGCTCCTCCACCCCAGCTGCCTGGTCTCTCCACCATTCCTTGGTTGCTCTGAAGGTTTAGCTCACATTCTCATCTGATCCTTTAGGCTCACAGGAGCCTGCCAGTCCTATGCTGCTCATAGGCAACAGACATAGTTTAACTGATTTAGTTGCCATGTACCTACAAAACGGACATGTTGGCATCATAGGATCCTACAGTATTATGGGTTGATTCTCCTAAATGAAATGTCAGAGGGCTAACTCCTTCCAAGGCTCTGTGGAAGACCTACCTATCCTATGCCTTCTCAGTGATTGCAGGGCATCTTGGGTATCCATTAGTGTGGAGCAGCACTGTCCAGACTGTGGCCTCCATTTCCTCATGGCCTCTTTCTCCTCTTGATGTCTATCTCATCCTCTCTATCTCCTCGCCATCTCTATCTCCATCTCATCATCTATCTCCATCTCATCATCTCCATTTCTTTATCATCTCTATTTCCTCACCATTTCTATCCCCTCATGGCCTCTATTTCCTCATGGCTTCCACATCTTCATGGCCTCCTCCATATCCACACATCCCTTCTTAGAGGACCCAAGTCCTAAATAATCTAATTTCAGTCCCATCTGCCTTTAGAGAAGGTCACATTCACTGAGCTTGTCATGATGTCTCTAATAAGAATTCTGTGAAGACACAGATGAGCCCATTCACAGCATAGGACCGAGGCACGAATGGGGTGCATGTCAGAGACACATGGTTCACAGGAGGGACCTCATGGGGTCCTCATCTATACCTAATGCCCATGCCTGGATCCTCACAGGTAGGGCTGTGTCCCATCTACTGCCTGGTACTCATTATTCCTGGACTGGCAGCAGGACAACGATTTGGGATGCTTCATAGGACAGACACTGCCAGGAACGCCCTTGGTGCTGGGTCATGGCCTTAATTTTAGTTTCTCAGGAGCCACTGGAGCCCCTAGATTGTGTGGACCTATCTGTGGACAGATTCACCAGATGACATAGCAACACTCCCCAGCTGACTTGAGCCAAGCCCCAGCTCTGTGACAGGGCCAGCACTTCCTGAAGGAAACCACCATGTAGCAGGGCCATGGGTCTCCTCATTCTTCAGCTCCTCTTGCAGCTTCCGTAGAGACACGTGCACCATGTATGTCCTTAGCTCCTGGCTCTGAAAGTTAGTGTTCCAGACAAGGATGGGAACTGGTGGGATGGTCTTCACCTCGCAGCATCTTTCAGCACTTCTTCAATGCTCTTTTAATGTTTTCTGTCTTATGTCATGCATCCTTGAACTTCCTGGTTTGAGCCAAATAGCAGAAGTACTAAAATATTTCACATTAAGCATCTTTTAGTGCTTCTGACATGGCCTCAAACAGGAAGTTCCAGGGGTCTGCCACAGAAAGGCTGTGTTCTGGCCTCCATGGGTGTCCCAGGACTCCAGATGGTGTCGGGGAGCTACCATTGAGCTTGTTCGGACTGAAATGTGACATGGAACACTGTTGATTTGTCTGGCTTAAGGCTCTGAATTCATTTGCTATGCTACCATAGCAAAGCACTCATACTGGGGTTTCGGTCATAGCACTGATTTCCCCTACCAATCAGGCCTCATGCCCAGCTCTGCACACATTCTGTGTGGCTGGGCCTGCTTTGGTTTGCTCTTCTGAAGTACTCATAGGAGGAAACCAGGAATGTGGGCACATTCAGAAGAGACCTGGCACTTCCAAAGGGCATCATCTGAGCATAAGCCACCTCTGTGAGATCCCCAGGTGGCCATGGGGATTCCCTCGTATGAGCCTTGATCCCAGGCAGGGTGATGGATCTACCAGTTGTTCTGCACCTGCTCTTCAGAAGTCCAGAGAGGTGAGGGATTCCCAGTGCATGTGATAGGATTACAGAGGAAAGATGGAAAGTGGAAGGAGGGACAGGTATGCTTGGCCAGGACTGACAGGGCCTGAAGTAAGTTAGCAAGGTAGACAGGATCCCCATCTTCACCCCACCCACAGCCCTGGAGAAAGTGAGAATATCTAGAGAAGTCTTGGTGGTCTCAGCATTGCTTGCTAGATGCTGGCAATGGGATCATGGGTAATGGATCAGGGACAGGAAAACAAAGAGCTCTGGGAAGGGAGGTCACTCTCCAGTAGCCTCTGCAGTGGGGGTAGCAGGGTGGTCACTCACGGGAAGGCCCGAGTGTGTGGCTTTGCTTGGACACTTGGATGGTGGTGTGCAAGGATCCTATGCTTTCAGGAGCCTCCCATGGTTCCTGACCCCTCACCTGACCAAGAAGTTCCTATGGAGGGCCAGAACAGGGCAGATACTACTTGACCACAAAGCAGGTGACAGAGAGACAGCCACAGTCACCACGCTGTCTGGAGAGGAAGTTGATCTTTACAGGGGATTCCCAGCCAGGGGCTCTTTTTATTTGGGACGAGAGTGAAAGACCAGTTCTTTATCAAATGAGTCCCCAGAGACACAGTTGACAGCGAGTAAGCAGAGCACACAGACTGAATCCCCAGAAAAATTGAAGGACACATCCGTGTCTTTGCACAGTGTCAGAACAATGTGTGCCAGCTAGATTGGCTTTATTGGCAGCAGTTTGCCAAGTAGACCTGATTTCTTTTGATGGCTGTTGGCAGACTCTTTCATTCCAGTGTTGATCACTACTATTAACTTTTGGATCACAATTATACATTACACAATGGTTCAACCTACACACAGATGTGTAGCTCGCAGTATGGCCACAAAGGGTTAAAGCAAGGAGTTTAATAGGCTTCATGGAGACAGAGGCAGATAGAGATAAGAAGAATCGTGGCACATTAACAAACTTGTGTGGGGAGTGGCCACGATGTTGTAGGGTTGAACTAAGCCTTGGAGGCAAGGTATGGGATCAGGTCCGCTGGCCAAACAAGATGGACTGGAGAGATGGCTCAGCGGCTAAGAGCACTGGCTGTTCTTCCACAGGATCTGGGTTCAATTCCCAGCACTTATGTGCTTGGTGACAACTATCTGTAACTCCAACCCCAGGGGATCTGGTTCATGTGATACACAGGCATACATGTAGGCAAAATCACCATAAAATAAAATGAAAATATTCCAACAGTCAGAGAGAGACAGTTGAGTAAGCAGTGACAAATAGTGAGGGCCAGGCTGAGCTGAAGCCCCAGGAAAAGTCTGGAATTTTTTGCTTATCAGTTCTTTGACACTTCCTCTTTTTCACAGCGTTAAGTGTCTTCTTCCCAGGATCCAGGTGAAGGTGCTGGCACCCTTCCTGCTGATAGGCTTTGAATACAGACATGTGTTTATATGTTCCTGACCTGCGTTTATAACTTTATAGGTGGTACTTCATGTATATGCACATGTAGCTGAGCATGCTTATATGTGTTTAAGTGTGGGTGCGTGTGGAGGTTAGAGGTCAATGTCAGATGTCTTCCTCAATAGCTGCTTTCCGCCTTATTTTTTGAGACAGGGTCTCTGAACCAGGTGCTCACCAATTGGGTTAACTAACCAGCCCCAGGACCTCTCTCTGCCTCTCCCTAGCTCTGAGTTTAAGGTGCACACTGCCACAGCCAGCTTGTACATGGGTGCTGGGGATCTGAACTTGGATCATCTTACTGACTGAGCCATCTCACCAGCCTCGGTGGTTCCATTTTGCTTCTGCCTCGTGCATGGTGCTAAAAGGTCGTGTCTCTGTGTCCAGCAAATGCAGTCATCCCTCCTCTGCAGTGGCAGTCGTATGAGATCTCCCAGGCAAGGACAGCCTGAAAGCCACTGTACCCTTCATCATGTAGTGGCTCTGAGCAGGACACAGGCTGATCTCTGTACCCCTCTGTGCACCGCTGTACTGGAGCTGCAGCCAGAGCCTGGTAGCTCCTGGAGAAGGCAGAGGATGAGATCTCCTCCCTGGTCCAGGGCTCCCAGATCACCTGCCCAGGTAGGGACCTTGCCCCCCTGACTCGGAAGGGAAGGAGTCTGAACACACGTGTGCCTACTACCCTAGGCCTGACCTTATCCCCAGGACAGAGACCGGCTTCCTCTTAAGGGTTCCCTGCCCCAGTGACCTACCAAAATCAAACAACACCAAACTGAAGGTAAGGCCAGAAACTCTGACTCCCAAACTCCCAGGACCTGCCCTGAGCATCTGAGCTGATTAGATTCCTCATGAGAGGCTGCTCAAGTCACACCCATCTGCATCCATGTCCCTCTTCTCTCTTGTAGCTAATTCTGTATGCAGGTCCTAGGCTACCGGACTCCAAGCTATTGGGGCCTACTGGTGACACACCCCATAAGATAGACATGCATTAGCTAAATGGGCCCCTTCTCCCCTCTTCTCTCTACATCCTCAAATCACACTCCCTCCCCCAAACACAAGCCCCTCCCTTGCAGCTTTGTGAGACTGAGATGCCTGACTGACTACAAGCATGTCCTATGGGCTCCTCATCAGTCATTTGGTCCATGACCTTCCCTTTCTCTGAAACCTCCAAGAAGAAACTCTGCCCCCAAAACTCTTCAGAGCTCCTGCCATGCTGTCTTATAGTGATGTTAATAACTCATAATCATAAATCTTAACCAAAAGGACAGCCTATCTCAGTGTCTCCCCGGAGCACCAAACCCAAAACTTGAGTTTGTCCCTGCCCTGCAACCCGTCACCTCCAGTGGAATCTCAACCCCCAAACCCCTTTCCAAGAGGGGCTTCTAGCCCCCTTGAGGCCTTCCCAGCAAGCTGAGGTGTCTTAGATGATCGTGGGATGTGTACTCCAGAGCTAGGAGGCAGGAGATGCTACGGCTCAGTGGGCAGGGAGCAGATGTCTCCTAACCAATGGAGACCCCAGCAGCCTGAGAGAAGAGAAAGAGTGCCTGCCAGCTCTGCCCCAAGCCGCTGGATCAACATCCCCATCCCTGTTCAACATGAAGTTGCTGTTGTGGAGATACTATAACCAAGTTACTGGAAATGGTTAAGAGGAAGAAAACGCATGGTACTCATCCTGGTGTACAGAGCTGCTGCTGCTGCACAGGATGCGCTGTGGTAGCTTCCCTGTTCTTGGTGATGGGCATGACCCAGTGCCCCCTCAAAGTGCCATTGAGGCCACAGCCATCCCTGGCACCTCCCTTGAGGCTTCTGTTGTCGTAACTGGTGTTGGAGTAGTGTGCAACTTCCCTAGTGAAGACAGAGCTGAGAAGGACATTTTGGTCTTAAGGACTTTCTCCTCGGAGTATTTTCTGAGAAAGGAGGAAGTTGCAATCAAGGACATAGTTGTACTGGAGGATGGAGCCACCTACACATGGGCGCGTCATGGGCACAAGGAGTCAAGTTAGAGTGGGATCCTCCCTCAGGGCCTTCAGGGAGCCTAGCTGGCCTGGACCTAGGCAAGAATACCCCACAGCCTCCCCGGGGGTCTGCAAAGCTCATTGCAGTGAGCCCCCACTACTCTATGACCTCTCCCTTTATGGCCCAGGCGAAGTCCACCATGAACAGAGGTCAGCTGACTGTGACAGAGGCCTGCCCCCTCTCTGTGTTGTCAGGGAAGTAGGACATTTCCTAGAGTGTCTGAGGTCAGTTGGACTCTGGATCCACGGAAGCTGGGGCCTTGGGGAGTTTGGGTTGGCCTCTTTCTGGACAGGTGAGCAGAGGCAGGGCCAGGTGCTGGGATTAAAGGCGTGTACCACCATGGCCTGGTTTTTTTGTTTTTGTTTTTTGTTTTTTGTTTTTTTTAGTTAAAGTTAGAATTATATTATTTCTCCCATTTTTCCCTCCCGTCAAATTCATGGTCTCATTTTCTTTCATTGCTATTTATTGTTATTAGTTGCGTATATGTATAAATACAACCTGAGTCCATTGAGTGTTGCTTGTATGTATATGAGTTCAGGGCTGACCGGTTGGTATTAGATAGCCAATTAAGGGAATAATCTCTGGGGAAGATGAATTTTCCCACTCTCAGTATTTCTCAGTTGCCCGTGGTTCTTTGTCCCGGGTGGAGCCCTGTGAGATTTCCCCTTCCATATGAGATCTTGTCATTGTTCAGGTCCTCTGTAGATGGCCATATTGTTGACGTCATTTCTAGGAGACACAATCTCACAACAGACTTCCTGGTCCTCAGCCTCTAACAGTCTTTCTGCCTCTCTTCAGCCACGTTCCCTAAGATGCCTTAGATGCCAGGGTTGTGTTGCAGATGTATCCATCGGGGCTGGGCACTCATGAGTAGTTAATGCTGCATTTCTATCCATTGAGGGTTTTGTAATGGTCTCCATCTATTGCAAAGAGAAGCGTCTTTGATGAGTGGGGAGAGCTGTGTGTATCTGTGGTTCAGTATTTAGAATGTCGTTAGGAATTATGCTGGTTTAGTACAGTGGCAATAGTAGGCTCTCCTCTATGATCCATGACCTCCCTAGCTCCAGGTAGGTTTCTAATACCAGGCATGATTTCTCTCAAGTTGGGCAAGCCTTAAGTCTAACTAGGGAGCTATTGGTTACCACCCAGATGTGAGTGCCGCTATTGTACCCTTACGGATACCTTATTATGCTGGCCGTTGTGGTTTATAGGCATAATAGCTGGGTGGGACTGTTGCTTGCTTCCTTCCCTGGACAGTACGTACAGCTCATTCTGGCACTAGGAAAGCTAGTCCTCAGGGAGAAGGATTTTAGGTCAGATTTATCTTGGATCCTCCAAGTCCTGTGTCCAAAATGCATTGTGTTTTCATCAATAGAGACTTTACCTTCAACCTCTGGGAGGCAGCCAAGGGCAACAGCAATCGCCTGTATTGTTTTTGGAAGTATCTTAGACTCTCCTGACCAACAAATCAAAAAGGTTTCTCATGCCTGGTTCTGGGTGTTTTGTTTTGTTTCTTGACAGTCTATGCTCTTGGGGGGACCTTCTTGTGACAAGGTCTCACTTGCATGGCAAAGGTCTGCCCTCACCATGACAGCTTGTGATTGTTCTTCTTTGGAAAGCCCCTGCAGACATGGGGACCTAGCCCCCCAGTTCCCTTTAGTATTGTTGTTCTGCTCCTGCATGCCTCTGTGCAGCAGGGACAGGTCTCCAGTGTTAAGTGACTTGGCTTGTAGCCTCTGAGCCATGCTCCTGAGGAAGTCTGGACCCTGGGCTCCTGCATGTGACCATGTAGCATAGAATCACAAGACCGTTGCTGGGTCGGCTTAGGGAGAGCCCTGGCCTCAGAATGAGACCCTCGAGAGATATCAACCTCCCCAACACACCTTGGATGTCTGTGTCCGTGACCCACCTTCAGCATGGATCCTTACCCGGCTGTCTCCACTGTTCATGTTTCCTTCAGCAGCCCACCAGCTCCCAGTTGTAATTCCCCCTGTCCTTGCTATATTAAAGTGGCTCTCTCTTTGTCCTGCAGCCATCCTGAATAATGCAGCCTCCTGTACAAATGGAGGCCCTGAGCCCAAGCACGGAGAGGCCCAGGGTTGTCAACTCCGCTGATAGCATTGGTGGCCACACCACAATCCCTTCTTTTGGCAGCCAGGCCTGAGTATATCTGTCTATAGCTCACAACAGCAGGCAGAAATCTCTGTCACTGAGTGTTGAGCTTGGACCACACACTTGCTTTTCTGTTATGAAACAGCTGCCACAGCTGCCTGAGCCTGCCCAGAAACTCCAGCCTCACTCTGGGGGACTCACTCACAGGAACTTCTGGAAGTTAGCCATTCTCCAAGAAGTACCTTTGAATATGGGCCCTAAAACATCTACAACACTGCCACAGGGTTCGCCTCAGAGGGAAACCAGCTGGTGCCTCCCTGCCCAGCAGAGGCTGCACAGCACCCCATCTGTCCTGGTAGTCAGGGCCTTGAGCAAGGGACCTCTGGGCAGCTGTTAGGGCAGTTTGTTCATGCCTCGGCTTCTCCGTCTCAGCAATAAGGAGAACTATCCCTAACCAGATGGTTGATACAAGGACATATCCCATCTCAGAAGTCCCAAAACGCCACAGGCCCAGCCAAGATGTCTCTGTTGACACTGAAGGGCGTCCCCAAGTCCCGTGGTCACTCACCAGAGAGCAAGTGGCAGAACGGCCTGTCCCTTGTTTCCCCTGCTCTCATGTGACTGACTCAAAGCAACGATCCCCAAAAGGCTGGGCAAGAGGACACCTTAGCCTGCTAGTTTCTAAGGTACGCTCAGCCCCACCCCCTCCTACCTCTCAACGCCAGGGCATGTGGAGCTTGTGCATATCCAGCCTCCTCAGCTGACTGGACTATGGCCTCCTGATGACAGCTCATGGCTCAGTCTAAGCCATGGCCTCCTGCTAACACGCTGTGGGGCACCTGCTAGAGGGCTGGCAAGGCCAGGTTTGCAGTGACAGAGCCAACCTGGGCAGGAGTAAACTAGTGTCAGCCAACACCCAAACTCAGCGGCAGGCCCCTCCACAGTGCCCTTACTGTAGGCTTGAGACGGCAGGAGGGCCCCTGTTCCCCCCTCTCTCTCTCTCTCAGAGATGAGCAGAAGAAAGATTTGGAGAGAAGCTCTGGAGAAGAGAGCTCCTTTCTGCCCGGAGACCCTCTTCCGGGGAGCTGTGCCAAGGTGGGGTCCCATTTGGCAAGGTGGACAGAGATACTGAGTGATCATGCTCCCTGACTAGCCGTGCTCCGGACTGAACCTGTAAAAATACAGGTGGATGAGGGCCAGCTGCCCCAGGAAAGCAGTGGAGGGCAAACCCCGGACACCCAGGCGCTGGGCTGCGGCTCTTGTGTTCTTGGCCGAGTGTCGAGTGTCGCTGGAAGTGTGGCCCCTGGCCTCAGGACTATTTAGGAAGTGTTAAGTGCTGAGTGCAGGCGTGAATTTCAGGATGACTGGGTGGCAGTAAAAGCTGTCTCTCCCATGACCCACGACCAAAGTAGTTCCTGTTTTCCCAAGAGCCCCCAGTAGCTTGCCAGAAGACCACATAAGCAAAGTCTGTAGGTGGGGGAGGCAACAGTGAGGCCATATTCCACGGCTGCTAATGCTGGATGTTCACCCTATATTTTACTGAAAAGAATTGTTTTCTTTATCATTTTTTTAAAATTGCAATGAAGAATATATCATGTAACAATATACATGCCTATCATAACTGCTTGGGGGTGTACAGTCTGGTGGCACTGAGCCACCAGCATGGCTATGTAGCCATTCCAGAACTTTCTAACCTTCCCAGAGAGAAGCCCTGAGTTCCTACCCCTGCACTATGTTCTATTTCCTGTGCACAAAGTTGTCTCTGGGGACCACAGCAAATGCAGCCTTGAGTAGAGCTGGACCAGACAGCCTCTGGTCTTGAATTCTTCCCTCTTCAGCTGCGTCAGGAAGGGCCTGAGCCTGTCAGGGACCCTATCCTGGCTCAGTCTCCGTAAGCTCACTTCCTTCCACTTACAGAGGTGCTGTGGACCCTCGGGCAGTCTACAGAGAGGAACACACTCAGATCCGTAGTGAAAACGGCCAAGAAAGACCGCCCTTGCACCCCTACCTCACCCCTAGGCACACTCGAATTCCAGTGCACACACCCCTAGACACAGCCTCTCCCTTCAGCCTCTCAGTGCAGACATGCTTCCCGTAGTCTCAAGCATGGCTAGTGGGGGCTAGGGGGAGCAGTCTGAGTTGCGTGTGGCCTCTGGTTCCTGATGTCTGTCATGCTGGAAAGACACAGGGGTAAAAGTATTCACCAGACCAGAATAGATACAAAAATGTTAGTAACGGATAGACATTATGGCAAAAACATAGAAAGCAGTGTGTGTGTGTGTGTGTGTGTGTGTGTGTGTGTGTGTGTGTGAGAGAGAGAGAGAGAGAGAGAGAGAGAGAGAGAGAGAGAGAGAGAGAGAGAGAAAAGAGATGGAGAGATAGATGATAGATAGACTCAGCTACTCCAGACAGACAGACAGATTGCCTCCCTGAGAGGGGATGGGTCCATTTTTACAGCTGTAAGTTTTCTGGGCCATATTTGTGGCATCACAGAATACAGGTCAAGAGGGCAGCTCCATCCTGAGGTAGTAAGTCTTGGCCCTTTGGGGTAAGGTACCAGGGCCATTAGGGGTTAGGCTTAATTTTTGTGTGTGAGGCATCGCAGTTACTGGGCCAGGCTCTAAGCAATCAGGGCCTGACTTTATAGAGTGGGGGGGGGGGGGTTCTGTCTTATTTTAGCCCCTTTATTTTTGACGTTTTCATCTCCCTGTTTTGACAGCCTGGGTATCTGGCCTTGTAGCCCCCTCTCTGCCCTCTTCACGTGGCCGGCCTGCCATCCTGGCTCAGCCCCGCCTACTTCCACTCATTCTGATGATGGGGTGCCCCAGAGATGGTGGAAGAGCAGCTCCTGCCAAGTGGGAATTCCGAGGTCACAAGTTACTGTGAAATAGGCTATCCTAGCTGAGGTCATAGGTAAGACATCTCCTGTGGGGTAGGGGGCCTCACATCCTCTTCTGCTCCGTGGACTCTGGCTGTGTCTCCTGGCTTCAGGCTTTTCCTCCTCCTCCTCCTCCTCCTCCTCCTCCTCCTCCTCCTCCTCCTCCTCCTCCTCCTCCTTTTCCTCCTCTTCTGGTTTCTCTGTGTAGTTTTGGTACTTGTTCTGGATCTTGCTCTGTAGCCCAGGCTGGCCTCAAACTCACAAAGATCTGCCTGGCTCTGCCTCCCGAGCGCTGGGATTAAAGGCGTGTGCCGCTGCTACCGCCACCGCCGCCGCCGCCCCTGCCACTACTTTCAGGCTTTTCTACTACCGACCCACTGAGCCTCCTTCTGTCCCTGCCCAGAGGCAAGAGCACATGTCCTCCAGACCCAAGGAGTGATGTCCTCTGTGGCCATGGCAGGCTCTGTGGGCAGAGGCTGCCCAAACCCAGACCCCCTGCCCCTCAGTTGCCTTGGCATCACCCTCCTTAGCTTCTGAAGGACAGTTAGGGCACTTCCTACTCTGGCGCATACCTGCTTCCCTCCCCTTCACATCGTCACCCCTGTCCCTTGGGAGCCACTGCCTCTGACCCTTCAGCTGTGGACCATGCCCCTCCCCAGTCAATTGGAGGAGAGGACCTTAGAAGGCTGCTGGGTCCAGCGAGGGGGAAGGGGAAGGAATGTTATCCTGGGGTCGTGTGCCCCCAGAGAGAAATCTGGCAGCCACAGACCATCCTGATGCGCGCGCCCCGGGCAGTGCCACCAACTAGCTCCCATCTAGCACTGCCCAGTCCAACTGACCACAGCCTGAACTTTCCTTGTTTGCTCTCGGCTCTAGGGACTTTCCTAGACACACTCCTTGTCACAGACTCAGCTCTGGGGAAACCCCGAGTGTGAAAGTGGAGTCTCCAGGTCAGCTGGGAGGCACGGGACAATACTGGCTGGCAGGACCAGCGCCCTGAAGGGAGACCTGCCCATGGAGAAGCTTTTTCTGCATGGGGTGGTGCCTCCTAACGCACAGCTCAGGTCATATTCCAAGAGAATGTTGTCCCCAGCTCCACCTTGGAGTTCTGCCCTAAGCCACTCTAGGACTGAACCTCTCTGCCCCAGGACCTGCATACTATCATTCCCTCTCTCTCAAAAGGTCTTCTCAACTCCCTCCCATCCCTCCTCTGGTGTCAACCACTCTGCTCCCACTACCTCTCCCTTCATTCTTCACAGTTGATTTGCCAGAGTACCCCTAGTCATGGCTCCATGGGGTCTCCTCTTGTCTGTCCCTGCTGCCTCAGGGCCCAGAGACATACTTCTTGCAGGCCTGTTGAAGCCAGGACTTTTTTTTTTTTTTTTAAGATTTATTTATCTATTATGTATACAGCACGTATGACTGCAGGCCAGAAGAGGGCACCAGCTCTGGTTACAGATGGTTGTGAGCCGCCATGTGGTTGCTGGGAATTGAACTCAGGACCTCTGGAAGAGCATTGACTGCCTTAACCTCTGAGCCACCTCTCCAGCCCCAAAGCCAGGACTCTTGGGGTTGGTGAGGCAGAGCAGAAATGGAGGGACAGAGCCAGGCCTGGTGGCGCACTCCTTTAATCCCAGTATTCAGGAGGCAGAGGGAGGCGGATCTCTGTGAGTTCGAGGTCAACCTGGTCTATGTAAGCAAGTTCCAGGACAGCCAGGGCTGTTACACAGAGAAACCCTGTCTCAAAAAATAAATAAATAAATAAATAAAATAAAATAACAAATAACAAATGGAGGAACAGAACCTACAGGGTAGCAAAGGATGCCCTGTGGAGGATCCCAGATCCAGGAAGGGAGAAGCAGGCTCCCTGCTAGCTGTCTTCCATTGGTCTTGATGGATGCTGAGCCCCGGGAGACAGTATGACCTTCAAGATCACCTGTGGATGTATCCAAGCTCCTCCGTTGCTGCTGTCTGCAGCGAGGGGTCTGCCCTGTTGTCCCTGTTATGGCCAGGAGCCTAAGATACCTCGAGTTATATGTTGTCACCCCAGATTGCTCCTGGTCTTGCCTTCCTGTCATAGGTGCTGGTGGCTGGAAGGACTCGGGCCCTGCTCCAGGAGGCAGCTGCTCTGGTATCCTCAGACAGCTCATGTGACAACCAGTGGGCTGGAGAGGCACAGCGGCAAGCTGGCCAGAGCTAATTGGGTTTTGTAGTTCATTAGCGTGTGGCCTCCGCCTCTTGAGTGCTGGGATTACAGCCACCGTTCTCCCCTGGGGAAGTGTTCTAGTGCCGTTTAATCATGGGGCGCTAGCTTGGGGGATGTCCAGTTGCTCCCACACATACACACTGCATCTTAGGCATTGTGGGCTCTCTGCTAAAGCTTCCCACTGCCTGGAGGCGTGTCTGTACTGCTCTTGGACAGCAGCCAGAGAGCCTGCAGAGGACATGTGCTGGACACAGTGTGCCCTGCCAGCCTCTCGGGGCAAAGAAAGCCCCTTTCCCACATGGGCTAAAATTACCCACACTACTCACATTGAGCAGGAATGGGGACTTCGCTGGTACTTCCCTGGGAAGTAGCAGGGACTTGCCTGACTCATTTCTCCAGATTGGAGCCTGAGCCATGAGATAAAGGCAGGCGGCGGGAGGAAGTGAACTTGATGGAGTTCTGTAACCCCCCAGCCTGGACGGGGAGACTGCCCTGCCCAGCAAAGCAAACTGGGCACTGACCACAGCCCCCGCCCCGGGGGGCGGGGGTCAGCACCGGGGGGCGGGGCGGGGGCGGGGTCAGCATCTGTGGAATCCAGTAGAGAACACTGCACCACGCACCAGCACCACTGACGATAGCCCCTATGTGTGTGTGGGGGGGGGGGGGGTAGGGGAGCCCTGCAGAGCCCAGTAGAGGAAGACAGACCACACTCCTAGGCTTCCTACTGCAAGGCTGAATGTAGTGATTAGTTTTTATTCTTTGACCTCTGGCTCTTTGGGGTCCCACCACTCAGCTCCCAAATAAATACACAGAGTCTTATTCTTATTTATGAATGCCCGGCCTTAGCTTGGCTTATTTCTAGCCAGCTTTTCTTAACTTAGATTATCCCGTCTACCTTTTGCCTCTGGGCTTTTACCTTTTTCTACTTCTGTCTATCTCTTCTTTACTTCTTTTTTGTTTGTTTGTTTGTTTCTTTACTTCTTCTTTTTTTTGTTTTTGTTTGTTTTTCGAGACAGGGTTTCTCTGTAGCTTTGGAGCCTGTCCTGGACTAGCTCTGTAGACCAGGCTGGCCTCGAACTCACAGAGATCCACGTGCCTCCCGAGTGCTGGGGTTACAGGCGTGTGCCGCCGCCGCCACCCCCCCCCCCCCCCCCCCCCACCCCGCTCTTCTTTACTTCTTACTCCATTACTCCATGACTGACTGTGTGGCTGGGTGGCTGGGGCCCAGCATCTTCCTCTCCTCCTTCTTTTCTCAATCCTCCATCTTCTCTTTTTCTCCTTCTATTTATTCTCTCTGCCTGGCAGCCCTGCCTATCCCTTTCCTGCCTACCTATTGACCGTTCAGCTTTTTATTCGACTAATTAGATGTTTTAGACAGGCAAAGCAGCACAGCTTCACAGAGTTAAACAAATGCAGCAGAAAAGAACGCAACACATCTTTGCATCATTAAACAGATGTTCCACAGCATAAACAAATGTAATACATCTTCAACTAGTACTCCACAACAGCTGGAAAGTGGGGCTGGCCCCAGGGCCCAGGGCTCAGCCTGAACTTAGTCTCTGCCCCTGCTTCTGGCTGCTGGACCTGGGGCCAACTCTCCTACCTGACTGGTCTCAGACTCCTTCCCTTCTCACTGAAGGTGTTAGAAGAGTCTCCAGCCCAGAATTGCTGTGGTGACATCGAGCTCAGGTGGATGAAGTATGCTACGCTGGCCATTATCGCTGCTGTCCGTAGGCTGGCGGTCCCTCGTTCCCTGTGGTATATGCCAGTCACACCCCCCACTTCCTCAAGCACCAGAGGCATACAGTATCCTCTTGCCTCAGACAAGGAGGACGTTAGAAGAGAGGCTGACACCTCTGGGGGTCATCTCAGACAGGAAGGCATCCCCAACCAGGCACCTGTGGTTCTCTAGTGGGGAAGTGGAGTCAGACAGCCTCCTCAGCTTCGTTCCTGCAGGGAGAGAAATGTTATGTTTGATTTTCTGGGGGTTTGTTTTGTTTTCGAGACAGGGTTTTTCTGTGTAGCCCTGGCTGTCCTGGGACTCGCTCTGTAGACCAGGCTGGCCTCAAACTCAGAGATCCACCTGCCTCTGCCTCCTAAATGCTGGGATTAAAAGTGTGCTCACCAGTGCCCAGCTATGCTTTCTTTGGCATCCGTCACATGTGGGGAGGTGAATGGTTCTCTGTGCTCCTGGAGTAGCTCAGGGAGAGGTAGACCCCATGAGAGTTTCATGGCCCAGCCCTGGCTCTCCACAATGCCTGGCCAGCCAAGCCTAGGTTGTTCCTGTCATAGTTATATTTGTAATCATTTGTAGTCGATAACTTATTGTCATATTGGTCTCACAGTTTTCCTTTAAATTCCCAAAGGATCGTGGCATGATCGGCTGGCACAGAACCAAAGGTCCCTGTAAGCCAGTTCTGCCTGCTTATGCCCTGGGCACATGGTGCATCACCCAGACCTGGATATGCCAGGCTGATGACTCAGCTGCTCTTCTATCCCTGCGTGCCAAGCAGCCTGAAGCTGCTGCTCCTCCATCTGGACAGAACACAGACTCAGCCAGCCTGGCCTGGCCATTTCTTCCTGCTGAGCAGCAGCCCTCTGCACGAACAACTTCTGTTCATTTCTAGGCTGAAATGGTTCCAGCTAGGTCAAAGGTTCTCAACCTGTGGGTCACAACCCCCCTTGTGGGGTATCTTGCCTACCAGATGTTTACATTGTGATTCATTAACAGCAGCAAAATTACAGTTATGAAGTAGCAACGAAAATAATTTTGTGGTTGGGGGTCAGCACAGCATGAGGGACTGTGTTAAAGGGTCCCAGCGTTCGGAAGGGTGAGAACCACTGCTTTAGGTGTCAGCATGCATCCAGTTCTCACTCAAGCGGCTCTTGCCCAACTAAAACGTCACTTACAAAACGAATTTGTCTTACATAAGCTAAAACCACGTGATCGGCAGAGGCTGTCAGTATTTTTCAGTATGACAGAAATGTTATCCAAACCATATGGCTTAGATCTTTGGGATGAAACAAAGGGTGAATGAACCCCCTCTTTAACCTACACTCACTTCTTCCTGTGCTTCAAATATGGCTACATGGTACAGTGGTTTATGACGCAGAAATACTGGGACAGTGGGTAAAGGATCTGGGGCTCTGGGGCTGCTGGCGCCGGAAGCAGAGAGGGAGGACCGGGTATAGAGATGGGGGAGGGTCAGTACAGTGCCAGGATAACAAGCAAGAGAGAGAGAGATCATGCCATCTCTGGGAAGATGAGCCTTGTGGGCTTGCGTGAGAGTAGAGAGAGACAGAGGAAACAGCAGAGGAAGGCCCTGTCCCTTGGAGACCCAGCGAACATTCTGGTAGACCAGTGGTTCTCAGTCTGTGGGTCGTGACCCCTTTAGGGTCACAGATCAGCTATTTACTTTACAATTCATAACAGGAGCAAAATTACAGTTACGAAGTAGCAACAAAATAATTTTATAATTGGGGGTCCACAACATGAGGAACTGTATTAAAGGGTTGAAGCATTAGGAACATTTTTCGAGACAGGATTTCGCTGTGTAGCTTTGGTACCTGTCCTAGATCTCGCTCTGTAGACCAGGCTGGCCTCGAACTCAGAGAGATCTGCCTGCCTCTGCCTCCCGAGTGCTGGGATAAAAGGTGTGTGCCAACACCGCCCAGATGGAACTTTTTAAACCTTGGAAGATTGATGAGTTGGGTGCCTTCTCGATGTTCTCAAGCACTTCACAGCTTCTGAGACAGTTGTACGTGTGCTTAGTGTGGCACTGGTGGAGGTATGCGCAGGGCCAACTTATGTCTCCAGGACACGACCTCAGGGCAGCGTACAGGGCTGATCATGAAGGCATCCTTGTCCTAATTCTCACTGCCCCCCTTTCTGGGTATGACAGAGGCAGAAGAAGTTCTCAGAGTCCTTACTGATGACCAGCAAATGGTCTCAGAGCCACCTCCAACTTCCATGAAACTGACACTTTGCCACAATCCAGACTTGGGTGAGGCCAGGAGCCTGGGCCTGCTGCACTCATTGAGAAAACAGGCTGTCAGATGAGGGAGGGGTGGGAGACTTAGATTGTGGCATTCCCAGTGACTCTGTTAGGCTGAGAGAAGGTTCCAGACAAGAGGTCGGGAGGAGTTGAGACCTCACCCATTCTGGTGTGGTGGGAAGTATGCTATGGTGTTCCACGAACGAGCTCCTGCTTTCTGGACCCAAGAGACTCATTTTCATCCTCACCTCATTGCTGGGTTTGCCAAGCCAGGCAGGAGGTTACACTATAGCCCTAAGTCAGAAGGGCACAGATGTGACTCCCAGATCACAGGTGCCATGTGACAGAACGGGGGGGGGGGGGGGGGGTGGTGGTCCAGAAAGTGCAGCCCCCTTGTGAAGCTTCTGTCGGCACTGGTCTCCCATCCAGGGACCGGACAGGAACAAGTTGTAGCCTTGGCCGCTTCCTGTTCCCTCCCTAGAGAACTCCAAGTGGATACCAGCTATGAACCCCACCCCCCAGTTTCACTTTGATGTTCTGGATCAGGAGTGGAGAAGATGCCATCTTGCCAGATGCTAGACCCAGCGCCGGTGGGCACAGGGGGTGGTCACCCTCCCTCACTTCTCGGTGGTAGTGTGTTCCTGCAAGGGGTTTCCAGGCCAGTGCTAGAGTTCCCCTGGGTGTGGAGAAAGTCAGTCCCAGATCTCGGGAGGAAACCGCAGTGGAGGGGAGGCTCCGGAGCTAGTGGGGACTCCTGGGGGCCCCACACCACTTTCTCCAAGGAGGCAAAGGAGTCCCTGCTCCTAACACCCTTTCCACCAGCTCCTCCTTCGGGAGGATGTCTCTCCCCCACCTATCCCATCCCCACTGCCCAGATCATGATGTCCTAGTCCAGCCTCCGGGCAGTGGAGAGGGACCTCTGCAATAGCAGTCTAGATCATAGTGTTGGTGGGACCTGGTGGCTCTCTCTCTGTCTTTTTTGCACCCCACAGATGCTGGTATTCCCAGAATCCCTCCAGTTCCCTGAGCCTTGTACATGGCCAGCTGTTTTTTTATGCTCTGAGCCTCCTCATCTTGCAGAGACAACAGTGTGGGCATGGTGTCCCAGCTTCTCCGGGAAGGTGGGGGTGGGGGCCACTTCATGGTAACTCCATTGAAAGCCCTGTCTCCAAACACAATCACCTTCCCAGCCCTGGGGACAGCCCAGGAGCGCCTCTCAGCCGGCCACAGGGGCAGAGCCTGCATGGTGCTGCACCCTCCTCTTGACTTCTACATGGCCAGGCCCTGCCTTCTTCCACACCTGTGAGGACAAGCGGCGTGTCTGCCAGCTGGAGCGGAGCCTGGAGCCTGAGATACCTAGGTAAGGGGATCCTCTCCCTCCCTGCCTCCCCAGCTCTCAGGTTCTTGTAAACTTTCATGCTTCAAACACACTGGCTCCCTCCCCCATCTTCCTGTGGGAATGCACAGTGGTGCAGGTGCCAGTGCATGGCGTTGTAGAATGCAGTCTTCCAGGGCAAAGCAGCTGCCATTCTCTTCAGATCACCCGTGACTGTATGCAAGAGCCTGTCTCAGTAGGGCCCAGTGACTGCTGAAGTTTCCTCAGAGAAGGAAGGGGGAGAGAAGGTCTTTCAGCACTCACCTGAGATTCCAGCTACTCAGCCCCAGCCATTTGTATGTAATTTTGCTCTAATTGCACATGGCCCTCGGAGGTTCTGGAGTATACAGGTCAGGGAGGTTATTGGAAGGGAGCTATCTGTGAAACCATGGGGAAGCCAGCATCCGTGATGGGGATAGACTTTCCAGTGTTCCTGCTCTGGGTTCACCTATGTTCTGTAAGTAAGCCCCAAAAATTCATTGATTCCCCGGGATGACTTTGGTAGAACGGCACTTTGTTTGGTGTTGGGGCCTTATAAGGAGGGGTAACTATGTTTTGTTTCGTTTGAGACAGGGTAGCTCTATGTAGCCCTGACTGTCCTAAAATTCACTGTATAGACCAGGCTGGCTTGGATTTCTTTGCCAATTTCTTAACCAGGCCACAGTGGAAACCACTCAAGGGTTGGTGGTCTGGAAACCCCAGAGCCAGAACCAGGAGGAAAGCCCCAGAGCAGGTGGCCAGGAGAGGGAGGTGGGGAAGGAGGGGCAGTGCCAGGCATGTGGGGAAAGGGCAGCTCAGGCAGCCAAGTAGGAGGACTCTGGAGGGGTCAGGAGGGCTCCTGGCAGCCCTGCAGATGCAGAGCTGGTTATTTGGTCATGCAATCATTTTCTTTTGAAAAGAATCCCTTCTTTCCTTTCTTCCTCCCCTCCCTCCCGCCCTTTCATCGCCTTGTTATATTTCAACGTACTACTTTAATTTTGTGTGTATACCTAGTAAGTACACCTAGATGCACATGCATGTGGAGGCAGGACAACCTCATGTGTCATTATTCAGATGACACCCCCCCCTTTTTTTTAAAGACAGAGTCATGGGTCTGAAACTTGCCAGGGAGGCTAAGCTGGCTGACTGCCTGGCTGCCTGGCTGCCTGGCTGCCTGGCTGCCTGGCTGCCTGGCTGGCTTTTGAGCCCCAGAGAGCTGCATGGGTCTACTTGTCTCCACTTGTCCAGCACTGAGATTAGATGCCTGTGCCACCATGCCTGGGTTTGGGTCCTCATGCTTGCCCACTGCTATCTCCCCGCGACCCCGTGGACTAACTGTAAATGGATAGCAGAACCCTAACCCTGCGGCCAGCGTGGCCTCCGTGTGTGAGCCCACAGGACACCGTTGCCAGCAAGACAGAAAACGCCCTAGCTCTGCTGACCGCCCCTCTGCCAAGGTTGTCCTACAAATTCCACTGAGACTCCCAGCCCCAGCAGACCCACCCACCCTTCCTGCCCTGTATTCCTGTCCGTATTCTGAGTCACCTCCAGCCTCAAGTCATCAACTCTAAGTTATCCTCTCAAGGAAGGAAGGTTCACAGTACAGAGTCTGAGAGGTCACAAAGCCAAGTGTGTTTTTTTTCTGTTGCCTGGACAACCGTAATACATTGGCCTTCCAGAACCCTAAGTTTGGCTTTTGTGGGACCTCTGACCACCCTCCTGGCAGCTGCCACAGCTCGTCCCCAGAAACGGGAATCTCATTGGCTCTGCTTTTCCCACTGCTGACGATTACCTAACAGAAGCAACTCACCTCTCACAAAGGGAAAGGTTTGGCTTCCCCGAGTATTGGCTCTTTCTGGGGATGTAGTCTATCTTGGGGAAAGCTTGGTAGCAGGCGAGGGTGGGGGCTGGTCCTGTTTCCTTGAGTCAGGAAGCAGAGAGGGGAAACGCTGGTGTCCGGCCCACTTTCTCCTTTTTATTCAGTCCAGGGCCCCAGCCCCATGGAATGGTGTGACGCGTATTCAGAGTAGGTCTTCCCACCTCTTTAAGTTCTTCTGGAAAAGCCTTCACTGACACATGCAGAGGTGTGTTTCCAGGGTCATCCAAAATCTCATTAAGTCGACAATGAGACTGGTCCTCACGACTCCGGAGACCTCTTGTCAATCAGACACCAAAACACATCACTTTAATTTTTATTTATTTTTATTTTATGTGTATGGGTGTTTTGTCTGTGTACCTCATGTGTGCTTCGCCTGTGGAGGCCAAGGGGTTGGATTTCTTGGAACTGGAGTTACAGATGGTCGTGAGCCCCCATGTGGGTGCTGGGAACTGATCCTCTGTAAGAACACCCAGTGCTCCCAACCACTGAGCCATCTCACCAGCTCACACATTGCTTTAAATCATAGCATTCCACCTGGACCCTACAATCCCATCTCATAGTGTAAAATACATTTAGCCTGACTTTAGAAGTCACAGTAGTTTTTAATTAACAATTCCAACAATGACCAAAAGTCCAAAGTCTCTTCTGTGAGCACCTATTAAAAACATGTTTTAAAAGTTACAGGATTCCATAGTCAATGGCACAGAATAAATATTCCCATTGAAAAGGCAAGACTAGAGGCCATAGAATGAAATGATAGAATCAAAATAACGTGTACCTGGCAGGGGAGCTCCTCCGTTCCACACTCTGTTCCTAATAGGATCGTGTGTGTGTGTGTGTGTGTGTGTGTGTGTGTGTGTGTGTGTGTGTGTGTTCAAAAGATGTTCTGAAGAGGCACTGCCCCTCCCTTCAGAGACAAAGACCCCAAGAAATGGAATTTCCCCAGGAATCTCATGCTGGGGGAAGGAAAAGGCTGAAACCTGGTACCAGTCAGAAGGGAATTTGTCTGCCAGGAAGAGATTTCATACCATGTTGACAACTTTTCAGATCACCTTGCAGGAAGGGCTGAAGTCCGGACAGTGATGATGGGCAGGACCACACCTTGACCACACACTTTGCTGTCTCATTTTCTACTTAAACCTAAACCTTATATCAGGATCCCAAGGATGGACTAAGTGGGAGAGGGCCGCTGGACCTCTTTGTCCCCCTTCTCAATGTGACCACACTGATCAGATCTTTTTTCTGCTTCCCATTGTGAATTTGTCTCTTTTACTGGCCTGTTGAGGTTGATTGCCCAATGCTGGTTTATGAGGGACTATGACCCTAACAAGTCTGGTGACAATTTGGCAAGTTGTGGCTGGGAGAAAAGAATTTGTCAGCAAATTGACCCCAGGTGGAGAGGAAAGATTGAAGAGTCCACACAGTCACTCAAGTCTGTAAACAGAGGCTGAGTTTTTCTGTCCCGACTGCCCAGTCCCAAGTAAACTCACAAAGGCTTATGTTAATTACAAAATGCTTAGCCAGTAACTCAGGCTTATTACTAACTAGCTGTTACATTTAAATTATTAACCCATTTCTATTAATCTATGTATTGCCACATGGCCATGGCTTTATGGGTCTTCTGGCATCTTTTTCTGGGGCCGCTGGCTCGAGTCTCTCCAGATGCTGCCCCTTTCATATGAGTCCTCAGTGTGATTGTTCTGCTAACCTTATCTTGCCTTGCCATAGGCCAAACAGCTTTAGTATTAACCAATGAGAGTAATACATATTCACAGAGTACTGAAGGATCATCCCACAGCATGAATCACTTTATCCCAAGGACTTTCCTGTCTTCCCACACTCTGGGAAGGAGATGAGAATTTGGATTTGGGACTCTTGAGGAAGTCTTGGTGAGCTTTCCCCAGTCAGCACACCTTCCAGTTTGCCTTCCCGTCAGCTTGGGGCTTCTCACGATTAATTCAGTGCTGTGAATGGGTGTATCTAGGATAGTGACGGAGCATGGCTTGTGGGGGTTGCCCGAGCCTGGTAACACTTTGTGCTTCTTTTGAGCCATTGTTAGCAATTGCCATTTGGCTCCTGGCTTTGTCTTTCAGAGTCCCGCTCAGCCATCTCTGGTTCTGTTGAGCCATTTAGGCCATTCCATTTGGAGAGGTTTGCAGACCTTTGAGCCCTTGGGGTACTGCTGAGCAGTGAGGGTGTGGAGGAGATGTCTGCTGTGACTTTTGAAACCCCAAGGAGCCGTGTATACTCCCTTGGTGCTTTTGGTGTCCCAGGAGAAACTTCTAGCTGACCAGCCTTTTGTAAACTCAGAATAGCATCTGAGGCAGCACAAGGTAATGTTGATCTGTTCTTGAATCTCCTGAGAACAAACATGGGGCCATCTTAATTTTGCATTTTTTAAAACATATTACTCATTATTTTTGACATACCTCATTAAAAATCTGTGTGCGAGACATGAGTGTTTGGAGGGTGGTTTTAGGGGGGTTGTTTTTTGTTTTTGTTTTGTTTTTCTCTGTGTATCCCTGGCTGTCCTGGAACTCACTCTGTAGACCAGGCTGGCCTCAAAAGAGGTCCTTCTTTCTCTGCTTCCTAAATGCTGGGATTAAAAGCATACACCACCACTGCCCTGTTGGTGGATGATTTTTTTTTTTTGAGCACATTAGTATCTAGTAGCCATTACCTCCATCTTCATTTGTCCTTGTTTGAAAAAGTAATTAGATGAAATATTGGAAATTAAGGAATCACACTACGAGAGACTGAAAAGAAACTAATTTAATAAAACGGCACTAAAGACCTCAGTGTATAAACTGCCAACATGAATGCCCCATGGTACCATGAAGGGGGTGGTTTTTATTGTAGATGTAGAGAAAAAAGTAAACTGAGTATGACAGTGGACTGGACAAGTTAGGGGTGTCTTTGAGAGAGGGGAGAGAATAGTCAGGATGGAGAACAGAGCACACACAGAGAGAATAGTTGGGATAGGGAACAGAGAGAACACAGTGAGATTGAAGGAACAGAGCTGAGAACAGCAGGAATTTAAGGTCATAAGAAGGGTGGGGAGGGAAGGGCCAGGAGACTGGTGTAGGGCCTTTGAAATGTATAACTGTGTAACAAGTACTTGGAGTTGGGACTGAGGGAGCATGGGGGCTAGCATGGACCTTGATATGCTGATAGGCACCACAGGCATATGTTGTTAATTGGAGAGCCTTCTATCTCTTTTGCCAGAGGTAAGGGAAATGACTCCTGGAGAATGCTGGCTTTTATCTAACCGCCAGAAATCCTCCGATAGTCCAGGTTGAGCCATACAGCAGGCTTTCTTGGACCCCCAGCCCCCAAATCATGACATGGAGACTTACTAGTTATGAATTCTTGGCCTTATCTTATGCTTGTCCCACTAACTGTTGTAACTTAACTGTTTCTCTTCATCTATGTTTTGCCTCAGGGTTTTCTTCCTTCTTTCCTTCCTTCCTTCCTTCCTTCCTTCCTTCCTTCCTTCCTTCCTTCCTTCCTTTTTCTTCCTTTCTGTATGTCCTACTTTTTCTGCTTCCTCCATGTCTGGCTGGTGGCTGCCTGGCTGGCTAGCCCGAGGCATATCTCTCTCTCTCTCTCTCTCTCTCTCTCTCTCTCTCTCTCTGTCTCTCTCTCTCTCTCTCTCTCTCTCTCTCTCTCTCTCTCCCCCTCCCCCACCTCTTGTTCTCCCTCAAGCCTAGATTCCTCCTCCTGTTTATTCTCTCTGCCCACCAGCCCTGCCTATCCCTTTCCTGCCTAGCTACTGGCCATTCAGCTTTTTAGTAGACCAATCAGGTGCCTTAGGCAGGCAAAGCAACATATCTTTACAGAGCTGGGCCTAGAATCAACTTTGGATGAGTCCGGACACTGCCCTATTTTTGTTTGTTTGTTTGTTTGTTGTTTTGTTTTTTTGAGATAGGGTTTCTCTGTGTAGCTTTGCACCTTTCTTGGAACTCGCTTTGGAGACCAGGCTGGCCTCGAACTCACAGAGATCTGCCTGCCTCTGCCTCCCAAGTGCTGGGATTAAAGGCATGCACCACCACCACCCAGCGAGGCTGCCTTTTTTAAGTGTTCGTGATGGGGGGTGGGGGCGGGGTACCCTTTGGACCTGACCCTAACTAAAATCTGAACTAATTAAGGCAATTGACTTGGTAAACCCCCTTTCTGCTTTAGGGAGTTTGTTACTGTTCCTCTTAGTAAAACTTTGGTTTCTTAAAAATACATAGATAGCCAGGTATGGTGGTACACTTTCATCCAAGCACAAAGGAGGTAGAGGCAGAAGGATCTCTGTGAGTTTGAGGACAGCCTGGACTACATAGTGAACTCCAGGACAGCCAAGACTACATAGAGAAACACTGTCTCAAATAAATAAATAAATAAAAATAAAAATAAAAATAAAAATAAAAATAAAAATAATAAAAATAAAAATAAAAATAAAAATAAAAATGAAGGAAGGAAGGAAGGAAGGAAGGAAGGAAGGAAAGAAGGAAGGAGCAAGCTTGTGGGTTGGTGAGACAGCTCACCAGATCAAGGTACTTTCTGCCAAGCCTGCCAACTTGAACTTGATTTCCAGAACCCACATGGTGAATGAGAACTCCAACTCCCACAAGTTGTCCTCTGACCTCCACGTGCTGTGGCACACACACATACATGACCACACAATAGACAAATAAATAAAATGTTTTTTGTTTTTTTTGTTTTGTTTTGTTTTTTTTTGAGACAGGGTTTCTCTGTTGTAGCCCTGATTGTCCTGGAACTCGCTCTGTAGACCAAGTGGGCCTTGAACTCAGAGATCTGCATGCCTCTATCTCCTGAGTGCTCAGATTAAAGGCATGTGCCACACTACTGCCCAGGTAAAAATTAACTTTTTAAGAGATAAAACCAGCAGTATTCACAAAAAAGTCAATATTAGATTCGGTTTCTCTGTTGTGTGGTTAAAGTTGACATTTGTGTAATGTGCCAGGGAAGGGCAGTGCAGGGGTTCCCCCATCGTGTATTCTTGCTGAGGCCATTTCATGTTCAAGAGTAGTGAGCTACTAGTTATGGCATCTTGTGAAAGTATTCCCAAAACACTTTAATTGCTAAAGCTATCTTGGGTAAACTGGTCTCTGATCACATAGAACAGCCATAAATTCCTATACAATGTGATCCTGACTTAAAGGTTAGCTGACTGACCACTTAACTGCTATCTCTCTGCTTCTGTAAATGCTTGCTTGCTGCAGATGTCCAGAGTTGCCTTTCTGTATACATCACAATTGTGATTTTTGCCTTTAAAAACAAATTGAGGGTATTGGCTGCTTCCCAGTACTCCACCTAGGACAACCCCACTAGCAGGGAATAAAGGCTCCATATAATTTGACTTATTCAGGCCTCAGATAGTTTCACTAGAATTTGATCTCCTTGATGAAGAATTCCATGGAAGATTACCAACTCTATTCTAGGACCAGATGCCAAGATGCCCCAGCTAACTTACCTTAGCTTCTGTAAAACTGCTTGCTTGTACAAACCTCTCCTGCAGCTGGAGAGCGATGATCCAAGATGTAGTTTTTGCCTTTAAAAGCCCCTTGGTATAAATAGTCAGGGCTACACTTGGGTCCCCAACATCTTACTGTAGTCCTAGCTGGCTGGAATAAAGACTGTGTGTGAGTGGTCATCTCTGGTGGGCACCCTGTAACAGTTTGTGCCAAAATGTTCTATGACTCACGAGTAACCATCGGATTTAGCACGATGAAGACACCATTAGAGGTATTACTTCTTTTTATTTTCCAGGTATGTCCTTGATGAATATACAATGATTACATCTATAAGTGCCCTCCATGATGTCAGCGAGGATGCAGAGAAGCCACTGAACTGACCAGTCCATGGGTGGGAAGATTTTTTTTTTTTATTGTAGATAAGTTTCTGGGATTATAAAGAAAATACTGGTAGCTTCAGGGTCGGGGGAGGGGATCCTGTGAACTGGACCAGCCTGGAAGTTTAATGTAGTGGGGAAGTGGGCTTGGGGGTGAGGGTGAGAGCAGGCAGAGGCTTTGGTATGCACCGCAGGGACAACTCAATAGTGGTTATTCCTGGTAGACAGAAACCCATTTCACAGGTTCCTGGGGAATGATGAGGGTGAGCGCCACCAGCAATCCTATAGTCCAGCTTGAGCTGAGCCAAGACGGTCATTTTAGGCAAGTCAGTGGGCCTGCCCTGTTTTGGAATGTTCCCTTTGGACCTAACAAATGACCGTCTGGAGTGTAAGGTATAAATGTGTAAGACTTAGTGAAAAATAGATCTCATAAGAAAAGATTTTATTTAAAGCACCTGACTCTAACTAAAATACTGTCTCAAGGGTTCTTATGTTTTTATCTTCCAAGTGATTAAGATCTCTGACTTGAGAGACTAGGAGTTAGACTCCCTGGTAGGCAGACAGGCAGGGAGAGGAGCGTGGCCAGGTAATAAAGGTGGCAAATTTCCAAGATGGCTGTCTTCCTCTCTCCTGACTTGAGACTGTGTGCCCTGGGTGTGAGACCCCCAAAGAGACCACCAGAGACACAAACTCACCAAAATGCAAAAGCAAGGTTTATTGGAGCAGTTCAAGCTGAGGCAGGGACCTTGTCAGGCCATCCAACACAGTAGAGGCTGGAGGAGGTGCCCGCCCCTCTGCAAGCTCAGCTTTTAAAGGCAAAAACCACAAGGTTACATCATTTAGGGGTGCTAGTACGGGTACAGTTCTGATTGGCTCAAGTTTTAGGGGCTTTTCATAATTTCTGTGTTATCTTACTTTGTAGTTTTAACCGGTTGTTTGTCAAACTTTATAGATTACCTCCGGCATTGGGGCACTCTGTGGTTAATCAATTGTTACCAGCTAGTCCTTCAAACTTCCTGACTTTGCACTTTGACCATCTCCAGCATTGGGGCATTCTATGGTTAACCAGTTGCTACCAGATGGCTCTTCAAACATCCTGACTTTGTCCTGGGACCTATGTTAGCACCTCTGAGAATTTTGAAACTCAGGCCTGTTTCAAGCTGGGGTGAGGGGCTTGCTTGAAATGGAGGTGCCTTGGTTCTGCAGAGACAAAAGCCTGATAGCTTAAAACAAAGACTATGTGGACTTCAGGCTCCCGCTAGCCGGCCCCCTGCTACTGGCTCAGCCAGTTCAAGCTGGACCAAGACATGACACATAACAGTTCTTGGCTGGTTAACCATCCTAGCTTTCTTCAAACTGACCAACCCTAAATCAGGGGGAGGGGGGAGCTCTACAGAGGAGTCAAAACCCCCAGCCCTCGGGAAGCAATTGGGGTTCATGGCTTCTGAATTCCCCCTCTGCAGAGTGTGGGGACATGACAGGCAGCCCTAACCCGACGGCACTGAGTTTTTGCCTGCCCAGAAATGAACTGCTCTATCCTGGTCATTAGAGTGCTCAGACCTGACTAATATTTTACCCAGGTCCCCTGTGATGACTCAAGAGACGTAATATGGAGACAGGCATCTCTTAAGGGCTGGTGACCCTTTGTTCTAGAATACCTGGGAGATCCTAGCGGCCTGCAGGTAAGAGAAGATAATGGGCTGTGAGGCATTAAGAACTGTTCTTTGCTTCTGTACGGTCTGCTTATTGCTATGGGAAGGGGGTGAAATGGTCTTTTTATTACCTTATAGTGGGAAAATAAAAAACAGCTGAGGGAGTAGAACAGTTTTCCTGCCCGGCTGTGGGTTCCAGGGACAGTTGTAATACACCCCTTTCTGGTGTCTCCTAAATCCCCATCTTACACCCCACTTCTCACGGCATGCTGTTTGGCTGTAAGGCTGCTGTCCTTCTGCTAGCAATAAGAATAAATTCATTTCATCTAAATCTGAACTGAGGCTGTCTCTGGTTCTTCCCAGTAGATTCGAGCACCATAACACAGAGGGTCTTTTTCTCTGTGCTGCATGTGCGCTGCACGTGTGCTGCATGTGTGCTGCACGTGTGCTGCATGTGTGCTGCATGTGTGCTGCATGTGTGCTGCATGTGTGTAGGGGAGGGTGTGTGTTTCCTCATGCCTAAGAAATGCCTTTCTTGATCTGCTGATTGAGTCTGTGGTGCCGGGGGTTTCTCTCTGCCCTTTATTGCCCTCCAGATCTCCCCTTTGATTCTTTGACTGACAGAGCAGATGAATCCAATCAAGACCCCCAGACTGTATTAGATATGCTTTTAGTGAAACAGGGAAGAGTCGACTTTAAAACTCCGGACTTCTTGTCCCTGTTGTTTGCTTTGAACAGAATCCGCATCATTTGAATGTCTGTGTAGGCTGCAGACTGTTGATAACAGCTCTGTTGAAGGAAGACTGCCACACATGTGGGATGTGCTGGCACATCAGGTGCACTGTGCGAGCATGTGTGAGCCTGTGATGTGTAGCAGTTTCCTCCAAGATTAAACATTCCAGCCTGCAGGAAGCTTCTTAAGCAGGAAGGTAAACAACTCCAACTAGCTTCAGGAAGTCCCTGAAGCTGACCAGATTCACTAGGCCCCTCCCTACCAGAGTAAGCAATTAAAAGCAGAGAGGTGTGTCCTCCCCACCCCCCTACACACACACCTCAGACAAAAGGAAGCAAGGCTGCAAAGACAACTCTGAGAGAGATCAGCTGCCCCTCCCAGATGTCTGGAAGACGTTTAGACCAGAATCACTTGGAGAGGACACTCTCCAATCCATTGAGCTGGCAGCAGGCTTCTAAGTGTGCTCCAGGTTCCCAGCTTTGTGAGCTGTCACCTGTACTGGGGTGGACTTTGGTGATGCCGCTGTCTTCAGGTCCTGTAAGTGATTCCTCACCCACCCTACTGAAAGTAACCCCAATAAAACTCACTGGTTCACCAAGTTGGACTTTGGTGGTACCCATACTTCAGTCTGACCCTATCCATCCTATCTGGTGTGTTGCCTGTTCCCTGGAAAAGTCTTGTCACACAACAGCACAAGCCTTCCACTTTAGAGGCTGGTCACTGACACATCATATGCAGCCACACCCTCCTGCACCTTGGCCCCTAGGATGAGGGACTGACAGTTCCCGCTGAGAACACACAGATCTCTACTGGCTGAGGGGTGGTGGGGAAACAAATCCAGTTCCCAAAAAATATTTTTAAAAAAATCAGAATATCCCTTTGATGAGGGTATCTTGGAAAGCCCTTCACCCCAAACATCTTGCTTTTGTGGATTTCTGCCATACTTTTACTTCAGGCTGCCTCTCACAATGCCTGTATATACATATACATACACACACACACACACACACACACACACACACACACACATACACACACACAGGTGGGGGTGGTGAATTTATTAGAATGGCTTACAGGCTGTGGTCCAGTTAATCCGACAATGGTTGTATCCCAACGGAAGTCAAAAAACCGTGTAGCTGCTCAGTCCAGAAGTCTGGCTGGCTGTCTCAACTGGGCTCCAGTATTCACCACAATCCTGAAGAAGTAGGCTCTAATGCCAGTGCAGGAATGGACTTGCCAGCAAGAGCAAACAGGCAAAGAAAGCAAGCTTCCTTGTCCCATGTCCTTATATAGGCTGCCAGCAGAAGGTGTGGCCCGGATTGAAGGTAGATCTTCCTACCTCAAAAGATCGGAGTTAAAAGTGTATCACCCCACTTCAGAAGATCAGGATTAAAAGTGGGTCTTCCCACTTCAGATGATTAATTAAGAAAAAAATCCCTCACAGGTGTCCCCAGCTGTTGGGTTAATTTAGTTCATTCCAGATGTAGTCAGGTTGACAACCAGGAGTAGCCATCACAGCCGCAAAGCACTCTCTCTTTTTTTTTTTTTTTTCCCCTGAGACAAGGTTTCTCTGTATAGCTTTGTGCCTTTCCTGGAACTCTCTTTGTAGACCAGGCTAGCCTCAAACTCACAGAGATCCGCCTGCCTCTGCCTCCTGAGTGCTGAGATTAAAGGCGTGCGCCACCACTGCCTAGCAACATTGGAGGTTCTTTATTTTATTTTATTTTATTTTATTTTATTTTATTTTTAAAGATTTATTTCTTTATTATGTATACAGCATGTATGACTGCAGGCCAGAAGAGGGCATCAGATCTCATTACAGATGGTTGTGAGCCACCATGTAGGTGCTGGGAATTGAACTCAGGGCCTCTGGAAGAGCAATCAGTGCTCTTAACCTCTGAGCCATCTCTCCAGCCCCCAAAGCACTCTCTTAATAAAGCCCCTTTCTGAAGGACAGTTGGTGTGAGCTCCCTTTACCCGCCACTCTTTTCATACAGTGATAGGGCTGGTGTGGTCACCGATGCTGTTTTCAAAACTGTCATCAGAGTGTGAGAGGCCAGAATGAGTTTGAAATTTTCTTTTTCTTTCCCAGTTTTTTGTTTTGTTTTGTTTTTCGAGATAGAGTTTCTCTGTGAAACAGCTCTGGCTGTCCTGGAACTCACTCTGTAGACCAGGCTGGCCTTGATCCCACAGAGATCCACCTGCCTCTGCCTCCCGAGTGCTGGGATTAAAGGTGTGCACCACCACTGCCCATCTCTCTTTCCCAGTTTTTTTTTTTAATTAACTATTTCGTCAGTGTGGGGTCGTGAGATGCTGAGAGAGTGGCTCCCCGGGTGCCTGACTCTTGAAGCTTGCAGTAGGTGGGTGTGGATGGCTGTGTGAAGAGTGTTTTGTGTGCTTGGTACTGTAAGGATTCTGTCCTTAATTACATCATCAGCCTGCGGGCAGGCCCTCTGTGCATTCCTTCTCTTCTTTCTGCCCCCCCACCCACCCCCCCCCCCCCCCCGCCGTGGTCCTTCTCTCCTTCCGTCTGTTCTCTCTCTCTCTCTCTCTCTCTCTCTCTCTCTCTCTCTCTCTCAATAAAGCTCTAAGAAGGTAACTATGGTGCACTGACTCTTCCATCCAGCACTCTTATCCGTCAGCATGGTCACCGTGGGCGCCAGCCAGCTGCCCATTGGAGGGCTGGGACAACGGCAGGCTGGATTTGTTCCTTGTGGTTTCAGAACCCACTGCTGGGGGCCAGTCCTCTTCCAGCCTCATCAGGGTCCCAAGCCTTGGTATTGCCCTCTGCAGTTGTACTCTGGTACCCCCAGCGTGGAGGGGAGGGGACAGCCCCCGCATGCCCCTTGCTCTATGGTGGTGTCTTAGTCAATGTACTATTGCTGTGAAGAGACACCATGACCCCGGCAGCTCATAAAAGGAAGCATCTAATTGGGCTTTGCTTGCTTTTCAGAGCGTTAGTCTGTTATCAACATGGCAGGGAGGGTGAGGGCATCATGAGGGCAGGAAGGCAGACAAGTTGCTGGCAAAGTAGTTTGAGAGTTTTACATAGGGATCCACAGGCAGCAGGAAGAGACTCAGGCTTTGCATTGACTTTTAGATCCTCAAATGCTCACCCCTAGTGGCATACTTCCTCCAACTCGGCCACACCTTTTAATCTTTTCCACAGTGCCACTCCCTGGTGACTAAGCATTCAAATGTATGAGCCTATGGGGGCCATTCTGATTAGAACCCCTAACGGTCTGCAGATGGCATCGGCCAGTTTGGTTTTGCAGCTGCCTGGAGGAACTGGGGGAGAGGGCCAGGAAATTCCACCTGGTGCTGGTGTTTTCTCTGTGACGTGAGGTCTTGGTCTGGCCAGGCTCTGCTGCCTCCTCCATCCTCATCTTCCATCTGGGCACAGGGCTTTCTTGACTCCAGTCTTGCTTCTTTGGGCAACTTCCGCATCCACATCATCCCTGAAAGCAAAGATTGTCACCACCCAGCAGAGAAAGCCCCCTACAGCCAGCTGGCCTTATTCTGCCCTGGGCCCCATAGTGCTCACCATGTATACTGCTGAGGCTATGGAGACTCCATTCCCAGCCTGGGACGCTCCTCTTTGGCCACTCCCCATTTCCCTGAGGAAATCCATGGCACCATAGTCAAGCGGTATCAGCTTGCATTTTGGGAGCTTTGAAAAGAGACAGACTGGGAAGATGTCAGAACATGGCTCCCAGTGGACCAGCATGCCTCAAGTGTCCCCCATACTAGCACTGGGCGGCCACAGACCCTGCCCTGGGGCCTGAATCAGGGAGGATAAAAGGAGTCTGGCTCTAGAGAAGACTGGGGAGGTCAGCAGACACCAGGTGGGGACCTGCCAACTGCCCAGTGGTCTTATCTGAGCTGGAGACATGGATCACCCTGCTGACATTGCCCTGCCTATACTTCATGTCTACAGGGTCGCCATCACCTGTAGTCCCCATGGTCAAGGGCAGGCCCTTCTCCCACCGTTCTAGGCTTCCAAAAACTTGATGGCCAGAATGTTCTGCCACCCAGGACTTTAACCCCCAAGGAGCTGCCACAGAACCATTGTGGCATGCCATGCAGGCAGAAGCATTGAAACAGCTGAGATACTCTACTCGAGGCCTCCTAAGCTCCCGGTCACTTTCATCCCCCGGGCAGGACCCCTCCGTGGATCCTCAGACCAGCCATATGTATAAGTGTCTCCTGAATAGCACTGTCTGGGCCTCTCGGTCTCATTCACCAAATTCTTCTTTGTGTTGGTATCTAGCTCCTGAACCACTCTGTATTCCTCGGTAGACCCTGCCTGAGGGTGGTTTGTGTGGCTGCTTCAACACTGAGAGAATCGTTCTAATATTTCATTTAGAATGTTCACAGGTAGAGTGTGCATGGAAGTGTGCCTCAGCTGGATAGGCGCTGTGTGACCTGATAGGAACTGTGTGGTGAGAGAGCTGGAATGCTGCAGACTATAAGACACCCAAGTTCTCTAGGCACTCAGGAGGCTGAGGCAGGAGGATCACAAGTTTGAGGCCACACAGTGAGGCCCTGTCTCAAGATAAATTTAAAAAAAAAAAATTTAAGCCAAATTACCTTGGGGCTTATCTATCTCCAGTACTTACAATAACTATTAACCCTCAACCCCGTCTCTCACCTGCCATCCTTGTAGCTGCCGGATACAACAGATAGAGCTCCTGGAATGTATGCTGAGCCCAACAGGCTCTGGCCCACACCAACCCTCCAGCTAAGAAGGTGATAACATCCAAATCCTGTAGAGCATTTCCGCTCTGTGAAAGAAACACCCTGCCTTCAAGAGAGATGTGTCTCTTGGCAGAACATTCTGACTACTTAATGACCTTCCTTGGTACCCAGAGAACTTAGGCTTCTTCTTTTTCTTTTTTTCTTTTCGAGACAGAGTTCCTCTGTGTAGTTTTGGTGCCTTTCCTGGAACTCACTCTGTAGTCCAGGCTGGCCTTGAACTCACGGAGATCTGCCTGCCTTTGCCTCCCAAGTGCTGAGGTTAAAGGTGTGCACCTCTACCCCCCCAGCGGCTTCTTTTCAAGTCATGAAGAGTATGGCTTTATAGAGAGGGAATGTTTCTCCCGGCTCATGGCTTGGGGGGGCTCAGCCCATGAGCAGTTGACCTGGGTCAAGGCAGGTGCATGATGGAGGGTGGAGAGTGCTAGAGCAAAATGGCCCACCTCATAGCCAGGGAAGCCAAGGAAAGGAAGAGGCCAGGACCCCTCAGTGACCTCTGACCTCCCGCTCGGCTCCACCTCTTAGAAGTTCCAGCACCTTCCAGAGTGCCAAGCCTTCGACACTGTAACCCTTACAGAGATTGGACTATCGTAAGTCAATAGGAGGCTGGCTTCCTGTCTTTTTGATGCCTAGAAAATTTCAAACAAGATGAAAACGTCAAGTTAAAAGGCAAAGGTCAGGCTGGGAATATAGCTTTGTTGGTAGAGTGCTTACGGAAGTATGCACCAGACCTGGATATAGTCCCCAGCATCATGAGAAACTGGAGGTGGTGACTCATACCTGTAATCCCAGCACTTGGGAAGTGGGGGAAGGGAGGGCACGGAGGCTCAAGGTCACTCTTGGCTATACAGAGTTGGAAGCTAACCTGGGCTACATGAGACCCTGTGTCTAAATGCATACGTGCATGTATAAAGGTTAAAAGTCCAGGTGTACGGTCTTTAAAAGAGGACTTTGACCGCTTCTGTGGATGCTAGACTGCTCTCCAAGTTCCTGTCCTCAGGAGGGTTGGTCACCACTTCCGTCTCCAAGTTCCTTTGGGGTGGTCTCCGCCACCATTGCCAAGGCCCTGAGAGTCTTGATGCCGCTAGCCTGAGTTAGACTAAGGGCTGAGCTCCCCAGCCTCCTGTTAGACCAGGTGAGTCGTTGGGAAGGGGTGGCCTCACAGAGGTAAGAGGATGTTGTAGTGGTTGCCGAGGGTTCAGGAGCCAAGCAGGACTCACATGTCCATATTATTAGGTTGAAATTAGTCAGAAAGGCCACAGCTCGCATGAATCACACAAAAGCCTGCTTCATTGATGGAGGAGAGGTCAACAGGAGTTTGGGGCATCTGGTCACACAGTATCCACAGTCAAGAAGAGGACAATGAATGAAGGCCTTTGAGGGATCGCTAACCTAAGTAGCCTATGGGCAGTTGGCAGGAGTTTCTGGAAGCAAAGTCTGGCAGGAGGTCATTGGGATCTGCTCTTGAGCATATTTTGTCCTGGGTCCTTGTGAAGGCTATATGAAGGCCTAGACTTGACCTTACAGACTCCATCTCAGGGAAGGGCCACCATCTTAGACCACCTGGTGACCGGGGGCCATACTCGGTTCCAGGAAGAACCTTAGGAATGTGCCATGACAACTCCAACAGATACAGGGCAGTAAAGTTTAACAAAATCTAGATGCCCCTGCAGACATCTTATCGGAGGTTTATGGCCCTTGCAGATATTCAGATAATCAGTCCTGTCAGCAGGTTGTGGTTTTGAGCCCAAAGTCTAACCCAGTAGTTTCAAAGTATCTCCTTGCCCCATATCCCTTCTACCCAATCCCAAAAACCGCCTGTTAGAATTCCTAGCCACTCCCCAGCTACATGACCGCATATGCGCTGTCCAGTAGCCAGACAAGATGCTTAGTCGTCCTAGAGTCTTAGGTCCTGTGTAATCTGTGCGCTGCATGATCACGTAATCTGCACACAGCGTGATCACATAATCTATGTGCATTCATGGCGTAGATACGTAAGCCCACATGCGCATGTGCAGGGGGAAGACATCTATGAAAGCGGTTTCCACCTATTCTTTCCCTCTCTTCCTGCACGGTCACTCCATAGGCCTATGCACACCCCTTCTATTTTCTTCCCTTAATAAGCTCTTATAGTAGGTTTTGTTGTGCCTCGTGGCTTCTCTCACATGGTAAACAGTGCCGCTTAATTAATAACATTGCACTGCTTAATAAATCATACTGCCAAGACATGTAATGTAATTCCCAGCTTGTGTATGTGTGTGTGTGTGTGTGTGTGTGTGTGTGTGTGTGTGTGTGTATGTGTGTGTTTTCCCCCTTAAAAACCCTCCTACCCCTGAGCTCAGGCTGCTGCAGTATTTCCGTCCATCCACTGGGCAGTGGCCCAGGTTCGAACCCGACAATAAAAAGACCCTTGTGTGCTTGCATCTGAAACCAGCTGCTTGGTGGTCTCTGGGGGTTTTGCAACATAGGTACAGCACCCTCTCCTTCCCTCCCCACCTCTCTCCTCCTCCCTCCCCCCTTCCCTTATCTGAGTTCATCCCCAGCTCTCATGTGTAAAGCTGGGTGTACAGCAGCAAGCAGTCGTAACCCCATCAAAGGGGAGACTGAGGAAAGAGGATCCCTGGGGCTTGCTGGCCAAATCGATGTTCAGTGAGAGAGCGTGTCTCAGAAAATCAGAGCGATCTAGGAAGTCGCTGGACATCAACCTCTGGCCTCAGTGTGGACACACACACACACACACACACACACACACACACACACACACACACACGGACAGTTTAAAGGAAATAACCCCACATTGTCAGAAGCCCTAGGACAGCCTTTGAAGACATAAATGCCTATGATCCTAGTGCTTGGAAGGCAGAGGCAGGAACATTGCTGTGAGTTCCCAGCCAGCCTGAGCTGCAGAGTGAGACCCTGTCTCCCATGCGGAATTCAGCTGCAGCTCTGAAGCTGCAGAGTGCAGGAGCAATGGCTCCAGTTTCCCCAGTTAGGAACAAAGCTTCAGGGCCCGGTGACCTTGGAAGCAGAAGCCAAATGCTGATTCCAGTTACGAAAAAATGCAGAGTTTGGAGACAATAACCCACCACAATTAACAACAGATGAGCGGCATTTAAAAAATCAAATATTGGGAGCATGAGAGTTGAGGTTCTTAAGGGGGAGATCAGACCTTGACATTAGAAATTTACAAATGTGTTTACAGGGAATGACGAGTTGGCTCTGTGGGGCAGATTCAGCATGAGCCCTAAGCTTCCACACCCCTAAAGCCGTGATTGCTCATTGAAGGATTCTCTGCTTTGGCCTTGAACTAGTTTCTTCTCTACTGTGTCTTACACTAGCAATGTCCTTTCTGCGGTTTTGTTGTTGTTCTTTTGTTCTTTTGTTTTTTTGTTTGTTTTTGTTTTGTTTTGTTTATCGAGACAAAATTTCTCTGTGTTGTTTTTGGTGCCTGTCCTGGATCTTGTTCTGTAGACCTGGCTGGCTAGCCTCGAACTCACAGAGATCCGCCTGCCTCTGCCTCCCGAGTGTTGAGATTAAAGGCGTGCGCCGCCGCTGCCTGGCTCCTTCTGCAGTTCTAATAGAATTTTAAGCCTGCCAGCTTACTTTTTTTCACTATCCCCTGCCACTGGCTCAGAGGTGCAAACACTGTTAGCTGATGTTAACTTTACATGTCCACAGGACTCCCTCACTCAGGATCGTTCACACAGCCCTGGTAGCAGACTGAACAGCTCTGAGATACATCCCGGGCTCTGCAATGTCTTCGGCTGTCACTGTCCTTGACCTTGGTGCCATCTACCTAGAACTTCCTCCGGCTCCACACTGTCACTTCCAGGCTGAAGTTGCAGGTTTGAGCCTCTCACATCTGTGGGTGGTAGACTCTGTGAAACTTCTGTGCTGTAACTTCTTAAACACCCTCAGTCACAATAATAGGCCTCCCTCCCTTTCTCCCTTCTTCCCTGCCTCCCTCCCTCCCTGCCTCCCTCCCTTCCTTTTTTATTTTGACAGGGCGTGTGTAGTCCAGACTGGCCCAGAACTTGCTCTGTAGTCAAGAATGATCTGAGTGTCTGATTCTCTTACTTCCCAAGTGCTGGGATTTCAGGCATATGCTAGCTACTCCATCTGGTGTATATGGCCCTGGGATTGGAACCAAAGGCCTGTGTGCTGGGCAAATGCTGTACCGACTGAGTCACGTCCCCAGCCCTCACTGCCAAGGATGAACACAGTCTTGACATCAATGAGGAAGAAAAGGAGCCAACCTCAAAAGGACACCTTGTTACCACCTTTGTGACAGCCTAATAAAGTGCTGTTGGGATGGGGATCAGGGTTGCCAGAATTTGGGGTGTGATAGAATGGTTCTGTCACACACATTTTTATGACCCATATGGTGGTCAGGGAAGTTATGTGTCTTTACGGTTGTCATCACACACACATCCTGGAATGTTTGCCAACTAATTGTTTGAGCCGAGCTAAGCTGGTTAAGCAAGTTTTCAGGGCCGTTTTCTCAGAGACTCTGGGCTCTGGCCCTTTGCCTCTGCCTGCTTCTTATCAGTAGGCTTTTAATGGAAACTAGCTTTCCTGTAGTGTTCTAAATTTTCTTACATATTAATTTCTGAAGAATTCCAAATAGCTAACAGGAAACATTGACCAAACAAACCAGCCATCCTCAAACTCTCTAACTGATCCTGTAAACCACTTCAAGTTCACATTGACATCCTTATGTGACCTTCCAAACTTAAATGATTTAGCTGCCTTCCGCTCAAAGGCACAGACAGTAATAGATGGACGGTTCCTCATCTTCACCTTGAGACAATGCAGCAGAGCTGGCATGTGTGTGATCACAGTGAAGATACCCGCTTGTTTCAGTGTGGTGTAGCTTACGCCAGCTCTGAATGCCTGCGAGATTCTGTTGTTGTTGTTTAAGATTTTATTTTATTTTTTATCTCTCTCTCTCTCTCTCTCTCTCTCTCTCTCTCTCTCTCTGTGTGTGTGTGTGTGTGTGTGTGTGTGTGCACCACTTGTGTGCCTAGTGTTAGTAGGGGCTGGAAGAGGACACCAGTTCCCCTGCAGACAGCTGTGAGCTGCCATGTAGGTATTGAGAATGGAACCTGGACCCTCTGGAAGAACAGCCAGTGCTCTTAACTGCTGAGCCATCTCTCCAGCCCTGCCTGTGAGAATTTTAACATTTTATAATGAAAATATTACAGAATTATGCTTTGGCTATTTTGCTTCTTTGTTTGTTTGTTTGTTTCCAGACAGGGTTTCTCTGTGTAGCTTTGGAGCCTGTCTTGGAACTCTGTAGACCGGGCTGGCCTTAAACTCACAGAGATCCACCTGGCTCTGCCTCCCGAGTGCTGGGATTAAGGTGTCCTGAAATATATATTTGAGAACAGGACATTTACCATCTTAAAATGTGTGCTTCAGTGGCATCAGATACACTACCTGTGCTATACCATCTACTTCCAAAACTCCTCTCCTTGTCTCCCCTGGAGCCTCTCCCTTCAAAGCAGGTGTATATTCCATCCCCAGTCCTGGAAGCTGCCCCACTCCCTTCTGAACGTCCTACTCTAGGACATTTATCCTCTCATGCCTGGCTTAAATCTGGTCCGTCTAGACCAGTGGTTCTCAACCTGTGGGTCGTGACCTCCCAGAGACCATCAGAAAACACAGATGTTTACATTATGATTCATAACAGTAGCAAAATCACAGTTATGAAGTAGCAACGAAATAATTTTATGGTTGGGGGTCACCACAACATGAGGAACTGTGCTAAAGGGCCCGCAGCGTTAGGAAGGTTGGGAACCACCGATCCTGTGCTGTGGCGGGTTGGAATTCCCTCTCATCACTGACTGGATAGTGTTCGGCCCGGGTCTGTTCCGCATCGTGTCTGCTCATTCAGCCATGGGCGGCAGCGGGGCTGCTTGCCAGCCTTCAGCTCTGGTGAAGAGCGCTGCACACATCATCTGAGCCCCTGCTTTCAATTCTTCTGGGTATGCACATGGAAGTGGAAGTGCTGGGTCACATGGGTCTATTTTTACTTTTTGAGGAACTCTCTGCTTCTCACAGCGGCTGTGCCGCTCACACTTCCACAGGGAATGGAGGGCTTCCCCAGGCCCCTGCCAGTGCTTGCTCTTGGTTTCGATTCATTGATCACCATCCTGACCGTGTGCAGCCACACTCACTGTGGCTTTGAAGTGGCATTTCCCTGGTGACCCCACAGCATGGGACAGATTTTCGTCCTGTTGTTGGCCATGTGTCTGTCACCTCTGGAGCTAGGGTTACTCAATTCCTCCACCAATTTTTAGGATGACACTCTACATGCTAACTCTTTATCACATATGTGATTTACAAGCCCTCCATATCTGTTTGACTCTGCCAGTGAGATCTCTAAGGAACTGGAGTCTAGCTTTACTGGAGTCCAGTTTACCTCCTGGACAGCTTGGGCTTTCTGTATCTTATCCAGGGATGGCCACCAAGTCCGACTGCATGAAGTTTTTCCTGCCCAGTTCCCAGCTTCTCTTTCTGTCCATTTAAAAGGGTTTTTTTTGTTGTTGTTGTGCTCTGTGTGGGGGTTGGGAGTGTTTGCTTTGGTTGGGTTTTTCACCCATGCGCTCGTATGCCAGGCTGGCCCCAATTCTCTGTGTAGCCAAGTGTGACCTTAATCTGATTTTCCTGCTTTGACCTCCCGAGTGTTGGCATTCCTGAGGTGTGTCGCCATGCTCGATGTATGTGCTGCTGGGGTTTGAACTCAGAGCCTGTGCTTGCTGGGAAAGCTCCTGAGCTCTGTCCCCAGCCCTCCATCTACGAGTTACACAGCTCTGGGCCAGACACGGCGAACTTAGGTCCATTTGTCTTCACCTCTGTGTGTGTCATGATGCAGGTTCTAGTCCTTGACTCTGGATACACCGAAGGGCTTGTCAAGCTGCAGAGGGAGCTGTGGCCCCGACCCCAGCCTTCCCCCAGGGACCTTTCTGTACTTTTGTTTTGTTCTGTCCCTGGTTGGAAGTTTCTGGTAAACCCTGGAGACAGGATCCAGCGAGTGTTTTGAGTCCATTTGTCTGAGCTTGGCTTGGATCTGCAAGTCAGCTCTCTTGGAGACGGTCAGAGCACTGGATGGACACATGCCAGAAGCCGTAAGAATCCGAACCAGATGGCTGTTATCTGGCCTGCCGTTGTCCCTCAGCTCCTACTGCTCGCAATAAAGATTAGAAAAATGAGGAGACTTCAACCTCTTGAGCTTTGTTGTCCTTTGAAGATTCCATCCATTCTTAGCAGTCTTGAGCCAGCTGGCCTCTTCTGTCTGGCTCCTACTCTTTCAGTCCTAGCTGGGCGGCTGGCAGTACTGTCCATGGGTCCTGTTCCGACACTGTGGTGGTCTTGTGTGTCTGCGTGTGTGTGTCCGTGGTTCCTGTCCAGGAGAGAAGCCAGGCATTCATGAACCTCCATACTCCCTAGCATCCTTCACCGTGAGTGCAGACCAAGGCACAGGGAGGGGATAGAGGTGAAAGATGAAGCCCCGGCTTGGAAACCCACACACATGCTGTATGGGGAAAACTATGAGGATCTGGAGGGTGGAGCCTAGAGTCCTAAAGGCTTCCTGGAGCAGACAGGGTGGCCTAGACTGGCTAGTTGAGAGACAAGCCTGTCAATTTGGGCCAAACCACTGATGGTTTCCCTGGAGATTTCCTGGGCAGGTCACTGTGATGGTGACTGGTGTCCTGTGATGGTGGCTGGTGTCCCAGGTTGGCCACTGTGATGGTGGATGGTGTCCCAGGTTGGCCACTGTGATGATGGCTGGTGTCCCAGGTTGGCCACTGTGATGGTGGATGGTGTCCTGGGCCGGCCACTGTAATGGTGGCTGGTGGTCTTAGAGGCCAGAAGAGAACATTGGATCCCTTAGAGCTAGAGGTACAGGTGGTTGTGAGCCAACATGATTGCAGGAAACAAACTCCAGAAGGGCAGCAGCACTCTGAAACTGGACGCCGGCCCCTCACCTTGGTATTATAAGTGGAAACGAGAAGAGTTTTATAGAAGTAAAAGAATTGAACAGGACTTATGAAGCCCCTGAGGTCTTGGCCAGCTATGGAAGTCACATGAGGCTATGCCAGGATCTTCCCCTCACACCTCCACTGGAAGCTCCTGGCTTGCAGAGGATCCTCTCAGCAGATGCATGCAGTGGTGACAGCTGGCTTTGCATCTGGGATGCCAACTAGAAGGCTCTGTTGAGCTGTCAGGAGTTCCTGTGCAGACAGACGCGCCTGCTCCCAAGTGGAATTCCAACCTGTGCTATCCTGCTCCATCACACTTACTAAACTCTGCTCAGTACAAGACCATTATTTCTCTATGCACCTCGAATATATATATTCATAGATAGCAGGGAGCTGCAGAGTTTTTGTCCTAGATGAAGAGAGCTTTGCCACATTGCCTCACAACTGAGAGGATGCCTCCCATATCACTGAGGTCAAGTCAAACGTTGTGGCCGAGAAACTTCAGATCTGCTTGTCCATTTGTGTCCACATGTGAACTCAAGCTTCCAGAAACATCACACATTGACCAGGTCTTGTACACAGCCCAGCAACATGCAGGGTGAGCACAGCCTCCAGCTGCTACACTGCACACATGCACTCATGTTCACATGCATGCATGTACACTGGGCTAGAAACCCAGCTGTGACAGCAGTGTGAGTGTTTCATTGCATTGGCTTTTAGTAATACAACAGCATAGAACTCTGACACTCTCTTCTGAATTCCAAAGGTGCCCATGCCCATGTACACACACACACACACACACACACACACACACACACACACACATATGCATAATTCAAAACATTTTTTTTAGGTGTTGGAGTTCCTACAGAGTCCAAAAGAGAGAGAGAAATCCCCTGGAGCTGGAGGCAGTTGTGAGTTGCCAAACATGGGTTCTCAGAACCAAACTTGAGTCCTCTGCAAGAGTAACCAGCACTCTTAATCCCTGATCCATCTCTCTGGCATCTGCCAGTGGCCATGTCAGAGGAGCAGCTGATGGCAATTGACTTCAGGGGATCAGCCTACCAAGAAAAAAAAACCCTGATGGGTAGATCTTAGATAGGTCCCCGAGACTGTAGACCCCAGTGTGTTTTGCTTCTGCTTTGCCTTCAAGTGTTTGATGCTGCCATTTTTCTCTGTTATCTGCTGTAGTGTGTATGGGTGTGGGGAGATTCCCCACTGCCAGTAATGTAGTGTGTTTATCTCATGAAAACATCCTGTTCTACTGGGCATTTTTGCCTGTGGACTATTAGGAAGACGGTTTCTTCCTAAGCTGTACAGTATAACTGATAAAAAAAAAAAAAGGTTAAATAGAGTTTTGATGATAAAAAATAAAACAAGGAAGTGTCACACAGCTAGAACACATGAGTTTCTATTGAAGAGCAGTATAAACTGTAGTTCAGGTTAATGATTAAGAAAAACAATTGAGTCCCCAGTAGCCCAGCTGGTTTAAATTCTTCTAATCATAATGTTAAGAGATGTGTTCACAGGTTTTGGGGTACATCACAGCTAAAACAAAGCTTTGAAAATAACTTAAAGTTAGATTAAGATGTTTTTGTCAAATAGCTTTGAGGTGGAAAACCCAAGAAGACAATCTAAAGTTTTAGAAAGGTGCAGAGTTGAGTGAGGAACTTATTAAGGTCAGAGAACAAGATCAAAGCAGCCCAGTTGTTAGCTGACATGCCTTTCCTGCTAAGATTTGTTGATGACAAAAGGTGACCCATTTTTGCCCTCAATCTCCTGATATAAAAAACTATTGATGAGTGGTTATATATCCTAAAGATTTAAAGTAGAGCTAACTGATAGTTTTTCATGTATAAAAGTTTAGGTTTTGGCCGGGCAGTGGTGGTGCACACCTTTAATCCCAGCACTCGGGAGGCAGAGCCAGGCGGATCTCTGGGAGTTCAAGGCCAGCCTGGTCTACAGAGCAAGATCCAGGAAAGGTGCAAAGCTACACAGAGAAACCCTGACTCGAAAAACAAAAACAAACAAACAAACAAACAAAAGTTTAGGTTTGTGATTCCTTTTAAGATTACCTTTCAAGATAAGTAATAAAGTGATTGGTCCTTTCTTTGTAACCACAAAATGCAGCCTGTCAGTAAAAGAACACCTTGCTTGCCTACACTGTTAATCTAGAACAGGTTGCTTGGGTGTGAATGTACATGGGTTCTTGAGATAATCTGTTCTTCACTTGTATACGTAAAATGTTTAATCATGTTATGGGCTATGGAAAACATTCTGTTTTTTTTTTTTTTTTACTTGTATTCATTGTAATCATTCACTTGAAAAATAGAATTTAACCACATTGTAACTTTTATATTGCCTGAAAGGTTTTGCCGGGGTATATAAGCTGTAAGGGAAAGAATAGAGAGTTAGAAAGAATTAGAGGGAAGACATCAAGAATGAGGGACTAAGGAAGAATGATGATAGAATTAGAGGGAAAGCATCAAGAGAGACAGAAGGGCATTTCTGGATAGAGGTAAGAAAAGAGAATATAGGATGAAGAACACAGAAGAACAAAGAAGGAAGCCATCAGGAGAGAGTGTGTCTTTTCCCTTAACCCCTCAGATAAAAAAGTCTTAGTGTGCCAACTCTGTGGATTCTCTTCAAGCCCTGTGCTGCTGGAGGCTGGTCCCCCAGGCATCAAAAGGCCTCTACACTTATTTAAAAACAAAAAACAAAAGGAGAGATCTAAAGCGCCCACAGAGACTGTGTGCCCTGTACCCCGGCTCCTACGGTAGCCCTGAACCACACTGTCTAAGTGTTTATACGGATCGCCTCCGCTACTCCGTCCTTCTCTCTCTTTCTAACTTTCAGATGTCACTAGGGAACATGGCTTCAAGTTGACGTGGGATTTATTTGTACCAGGTGAATCCACCGTCCACACTTCACCCCAGAATCTGGGGTCCTACTGAAGAAAAGGATGCTGTAGATAGGATACCCCTGGAGATTTGGGGATGGATGTTAGCTGGGTAATCCAGGTGGCTGGTGTCCTCCTTGGATCTCTGTAAGTGCCCCGACCTGCCCGGAGCATGTCTCCCTACAAAGGCTGACTTTGGGCGTTTGCCCTGGGAGCTGTTGAATGGTGGCCATTCACTACAGTTGCAACTAGAAACTCAACTGTTGTCAAAATTTCCACTAAATGCTCTTGGGCCGCCTGAGAAGGATGAAGATCGCAGCGCACTTAGAAACGACACATCTGGTTCTCAGCTTTTGCTTATGAATCCTCGCAACAAAACAGTGGCCTCCAGCCCGACCCAAGCTTGCAGTCATGTTTATTTGGCCACTTGAAAGGCTGAGAGGTTATCACTGTTGGCTGGCTGTAGAGGACCTTTTGTGCGTTGTGTTCCTGGTGGCTACTATTGAAATGTCTCTGGGAGGGCAGGCGCGCCATCCTTGTAGTATGTCCCCTTGGTTTGGTCACTGCTAAAGGCCCTGGGAACAGGTCCCACAGAAGTCCAGGCATATGCCATCCCAGGGGATTCCCCAGAAAGCCGGGAAAGCACACAAGGTACCATTGGGACTAGCTGACTGGGTGGGGGCTGGGTCACATCCAAGAATCCCTCCGCGATCCTGAGGGAAGAGCAAGTCCCCAGCTCACAGATGTGCTGGACCCACTTAGCTGAGCAAACCAAAGTCCCACATGCTCCTTTTCATGCACAATATTCCCTGGAATGGCAGTGGTTTTGATCTGGTTCATTTATTACCATTCCTGAGGCTTTTTACCAGAAAACAGAAGTGATGCATGGTGGCATATAAGTCAAAGATAAAAATCTCCCACACGCACTTGACAAACAACTTTCCAGCCTGGACTGGGACATTCACCACCCATGGCACCCTGCAGCGCCAGTGTGCTCGGCATGCTTGTTTCCCAGGCAACGCTGAAGCTCCAGAGATACCCCCTGTCCCCAACACATATGTCTGCATCATCCAGAGAGCCTTCCAGTTTGCCGTGGTTACTGTCCCTATATATGTCCCTTCCTCTCCCTTACAGGACATCGATAGGTCCAAGAGGTTCAGGGCTGCCTCACCTCAGCCTCTAAAGACCCTGTTAGTGGGCACCGTTCAGCCTCAGCGGTCGCTTCATGTCCTACCTTTCAAGGCCTCTTCCCAGCGCCCTGACCCCTCTTGAAGAAGGTACCTATCTTCTGGTGTACCTATCTTGCCTCCAGTGGACTTCAGGGCTCATGGCATCTGTGGTCCCCTCGCTATGCTGAAGTTTGTCCTCAAGAATCACTTAGAAGCATGTAGGAGGGACATTTCTCCAGTTTGCTACTGGCTGTTAATGCCTAAATGCGCTCACACACTGGGCAGATGGTTTGGTTGACGATAAGACTTTCTTGGGGAGTCTATTCAGACTGGGCCCCAATAGCCCCAGTCCTGGGGAACAGTCCCTCCTCTCTCCTCATCCCAAACCTATGAACTGTTTCTCAGAATCTTTCAGCATCTCTTCCAAACCCTGCCTGTTCAGCTTTGCAGGGCCCTACATGCTTATACTAGGCAAGCTCTACTCTAATAAAACACTGGGTGTTTGTGGCAGGGTGGCTCATGCAGAAAGATTCCTTGTGGCTCATTTATCTGGTAGCTGCTTTCTTGATGACAGAGGCCCAAGGTGCTGCAGAGCATTGTGTGGTGAGAGACAGTGATAGTGAGTGAGTGAGTGAGTGAGTGTGTGTGTGTGTGTGTGTGTGTGTGTGTGTGTGTGTGTTTGTGTGTAATGCGCACACATGTGATATGTGATATCTTTCTCTCTTTCTGAAACAGAGTCTCTTTCTGAAACAGTGTCCCAGTCTGGCCCCCAGCTTGATACATCACTGAGGAGGACCTGGGCCTTTGATCCTCCTGAGTGCTGAAATTGTAGGCATATGCCACTGTACCCAGTTCATGCAGGGCTGAGGACCAACCAGGGGCTTCATGCCAGCTAAGCAAACACCAGGCCAACGGAGCTACACCCCAGCCCTCTCCCCCTCTCTCCTCTTATGAAACCACTGGGATCCGATCCTAGGACCTACCCTGGTGTTGCCTTCCCAGGCCCTGCCTTCCAGTGAAGATGAAATTTCAACACACAAAGCTTTGGGAACACTCAAACTATGTCACACAGCCTCCGCTCCAAATCTGCCTGCTCCCCTAGCTGGAGTGTTTACATGGGAGCATCAGCCTCCCAGATGTGTCTTCTTCATCATTCTTCTCCACTGTCAGAAGGACTGGTTTGCTTTCATCATCTGACCAATGGGCTTTCATGACAATTGCATTTTAATCTCCCCAAGTTCTTGTCCAGGCTTCTTCTTGTCTGTCCAATGGCATCCTTTCCCTCTTTACCCTGGCCCTTACCCTCTGATGACCCTGCAGTAAGGACTGTTGGGTTCCGGAACTTTCTGATGGGGCTGGAATGGAGGAGGGGCATCTACACCCCTGAACAAGGAGCTGTGTTCATCCTGCTCATGAAAAGAACCTGCTGTTACAGCCCAAATGTCTGTGTCCCCAAAATTGAAATTCTTGCCCCTAATGGGGTAGTATTTGGAGGTAAGGGCCTTGTGAGTGATGAGGTCAGAAGGGAGAAGCCCTCTGGATAGAGAGTTAGTGACCTGATCAAAGATCTAGGGCATTGTTTCTCTCATCTTTGCCATGAAAGGACACAATGACACAATGGGCAACCCTTGCCAGACATTTGGCTTGGCCTTGACCTTCCAGCCTCCAGAGGTGCAAGATGTTTGTATTCCTGATGTCTGCACCCCAATTTGTGTAGATTGAGACCCTTGTGGCTACACGAGGACTGTCACTTCTTCAGCAACCTTGGAAGCGTGGCAGAATATGGATCAAGGAATGGAGATTCTGATAAGCGTGGAGCGTACCAGAGTCTTGGTTCATTCAGCACCTGATGCATGCTGGGGCTTCCAACATACCAGGTCCAGCCACCTACCCCAAGGAAAGCAAATGCGAGTGTCTGAGAAGGTAGGAAAGGATTCTAACCATCATGGCTGTGTCAGAAGTGGAGAGCACACCCTCGGCATTAGCTTTTTAACTTGAGGCACCACATAAGCTGCATATTTGACAGAGGAATAGTTGGGGAAGGGGCCAGAGATGGCTTGGTCCTGTGTGGTTGGCTCGATCACTATCTCAGTCCTGCATCTATGAGGAGATTCTGAGAGTGCCTGACTGCCTGAGGCTTCAACAGGGTCTCAGTCCCTGTGAGGTGTCTACTTAGCTAAAGGCAATGCCTGGAGACTCTAGGGTGCCTTTGGGAGATCTGGAATGGGACACTGACCCATGACTATAAGGGGCTCAGATCCTTCAGCCTTGAATGGAATGACATGATGTCAGGGGTGTCCAGACACACACTCCCTGTGTGATGAGCAGGCAAGTCCATGTTTCACAGCACCTGTTACAGAGGCTGTACCAAGATCCACTGAGAGTTCTGGTCCCTTCCAAACCCCTTGTCATGACTAGAGGCCAGAGCACAGTTGGAGCTTTTGGAACTCTAGGACCCTCAGGAAGAGGGAGCAGATACACGAAGCCTCCCCACACAGGTGCTTCCCTGCACAGGGACACTTGTCAATATGAGGGCAGAGAAGCCTACTCTTCTCCTAGATCCAGCTCCCTACTTCTTTCCCGGAAGTACTCCCCCCCATACACTTCCTACTGTTTTTACTGTACCCTAGCCTGGTCACTCCTGGTCCAGTCTGGGCCTCCAGCCTCCCTCCTCAGTCTACCCTTTTCCACTAACAGGCTGCTAGTCTCCAGGGATGAGAGATAAGGAGCCCTGCTCTCAGACCCTCTGGCCCTTGCATAACCACACATGCAGATGAGTCCTCCATGATGCAAGCTGTCCCTTTGGACATCTGGACTGCCATGGAGCAGTGTGAGGCTGGGACTTTTCCTGCTTGTGCAGGCACTGGACTTCTTTCAGGACTTTGGGCTAGTTGTAGCCTCCCTGAACCAGAGATGATAAACACCTGCCTCTTGGTCTTTCTGCCTAGCATATAGCAGATGCTCAACAAATGCTTGTGGATGGATGGCCAAACAGATCTCTGCTAGGAGGGATTTGGGCTTGGTGGAAACCAAGCTGTGTGGGGTGGGGGAAGGGTTTTCTGTTTTCTTTGTTGGGAGCCATGGTCACAAGGCCTTAATGGGGAAAAAATCAAGAGTGCAAACTTGGAATGTCTTTCTCTGGGGAATAAATCCTTGGCTCCAGTACAACGGCTTCTGAGTTTAGGGGAAGATCAGTTGCTTTCACAACCCGTACAGTCCTAGGATGTCCTCTGAGCCGCTGGACCACTTCAGTCTGCTGTTCCAATTGGCCAAGTAAAACCGCCTAGCACCTTGGGTCACACCCATGCTGATCAAGCTCTTGCCCTTGACCATAATAAAGTAGTGGGGGGGCCTCAGAAAAAGGATCCAGATGCTATCTGCTGTCCCCTGAGCCCAAGCGTGGGTGCTTCCAGGCTATACCTGCTTCCCGACAAAGGCCAGCTATATAGTCAAGAGTCCCAGCCCCCAGGGACTGTCACCTGCATGGCCTGCAGGTGGCCTCATGCAGATTGGGCTCTGGTTCCCCACCCTGCAGGACACAGGGTGCCTGGATTAGTTGCTTTTCTCGTTGCTACGGCAACATCCCTGCCGAGAAGCGACTTAAAGCAGGAAGGGTTTATTCCAGCTCATGGTTTGAGGGGATAAAGTCCATCATGGAGGGAAGGGCACAGTGGCGGGAGCTTAACGCCCCTGGCCACATTGCAGCTGCAGTCAGGAAGTGGAGAGAGATGAATGCTGGCTCTTGGCTTGCTTTCTCTTCCTTATGAAGTCCAGGACACCACCTCCCACCCCCCCACCCCCCTCACACCCCCACCCCTGCAAATAGAATGATACTGCCTACAGTTAGGGCAGGTCTTCCTACCTCTCTTAAGCTAATCTAGAAAATCCCTCACAGACGTTCTGAGACTCTCCTCATCTATCAAGTGACGATCGGCATGGTTGTCACACAGCCCCAGGGCCAGTGGACCAGCCCAGCCCCACTGCCCACGTCTGCTGGGTAGCCACTGCAGCACTGCCCACCCCACCCCACCCACCCATGCTGTCTCTTCTGCCAGGCCTCTCTCAATCACACGGTGATTCCTGTCCAGCCTCTTCCACTTTGAGCCGTTCAGGCTTGGGGACCACTTCATTCTCTCCTCCTCCTCCTCCTCCTCCTCCTCCTCCTCCTCCTCCTCCTCCTCCACATCAGGTAGCCTTCCATCAGCCCAGAGGCTGGCTCTGGGCTCCAGACTCTTTCAACCACAGGTCCCTAAAAATGGGTTAGCCTAGCAGGGGTGAGACATATAGGTCTGCCTTCAGGGACACAGTGGGCTTGGGGGAGAGTGGCCCATCCACCACAGCATGGCTGCAGGAGGGTATAGAGTAAACGGAGCAGAGTCCCAGCAAGCACAGGGCATGGTGGCTGGGAATGTGCCCAGAAAATCAGAAGCCTTCCCCGCTGAGGCAGAAGGAGATGCCCAGCAGGAGGAAAGCATCTCTACCTAGCTCTAAGGCAGCAGTTCTCAACCTTCCTAATGCTGCGACCGTTTATTACAGTTCCTCATGTTGTGGTGACCCCCAACTACAAAATTATTTTCATTGCTACGTCATAACTATAATTTTGATACTGTTAGCAATTGTAATGTAAATATTTGGTATGCAGGATACCTAATATGCGACCTTGTGGGGATCGTGACCCATGGGTTGAGAACCACTGCTCTAAGCAATACTCACATTCCTGTATTTCTTGTAAACTGCTTTTTTCACATCTCTGACCAGGTTCCTCCCTAAAAATGAGCCAGATGAAGTCTCTACCACAGAAGCATCCCTAGTCTGCCTGTATGGCAGGCATGATTCACTCTCTTCAAAGGTTATCTTTTAGTGCAAATCACTGAGAGGTGGTTAAGTGGGTCCACACGTAATGGTTAATATTGATTATCAACTTGACAGGCTCTAGATACACCTAGGAGACACACTTCTGCGCATGTCTGTTGGGAACTTTCTAGACTGGGTTAGTTGTGATGGAAAGACAGACTCTGAATGTGGAGGGCACCATTCCATGGGCTGGGGTCCTGAACTGAATGAAAAGAAGAGAGCCGCATTTCCCTCTCTGCTTCCTGACTGTGGCTGCGGCTGACCAGCTGCTCACGCTCCAGCTGCTGTCTGTTCCCTGCCATGAACTTGAGCTGTAAACCGAAAAGCCCCCTTCTAAACCAAACCAAACAAACAAACATAAAGCCACCTTTATTATTTGCTTCCATCAGTAACTAATACATCACCCTGACCTACCCAGGCATGATGTAAGAGTGTGAAACCAGTGTGCTCACAGGAGGTGTGGCTCCCACGGGACACAGCAACATTCAAACCGAAAGGGACATGGTCCTGTGAGCAAGTTGGTTCCGGTCTGGGGAAGCACCCGGATGTGCGGCTTCAGAGGAGACATGCACGGGTAAACTCAGGAAACAGTGGTGACAGGCATGACCAGGTGTCAGCCTGGACAGATAGGGTCACTCTGAATGTGGATGGGTCTGTGTCCCTACAGGTAACCCATCAGGTTCACCACACCCTGCCCAGGCCTCCCAATTGGTTGGTGGCCCTAGGCAGTGACCAGCAGAGACTCTGACCACTGGGGCCCTCACAATAGGCCTTTGCCGTCTGTTCATAGCTGACTGACAGCCCTCTGTCCTCGGATGTTCGGAACCCTGCCCTTGTCTCTAAGGAGGCTCTTTGTTCCAGGCCTTCTAACCTGCCGCATCACCTCACCTCCACAGACACTCTCTGGGAAGGTCACTCCCTTTCACCAAGCCTCCTAGAGCCTTGGGCAGAAATGGACTGGCCACCCAGCTACCCTGCTCTTTGAGCTATGAGCCAGCATCCCTTGGGATGTTGCCCCCATGTCTTGCTGGCCACCCACACACAGATACACCACAGCTGTTTTCTATTTCCTCTTGAGTGCTTGATGGCACCTACGCTGCATGGACTCTTGCCTCAGGGTGGGAGACCTCTGGGGTGAAGAGCCTGAGACAGATTCAGCTTTTGTCCCGAAGGAACCTGCCATCTGGAGACACCCATCACTCCTGTGCTTTTTCATTCCTGCGCTCATCCCAACACCATCCAGGCTTCAGAGCAGACAGGGCAGCTGGCTCACACCTGCAGCGTGACTGGGTGACTGAGACAGGGTGGAAGGCTCTTCTCCCTCCCTGAAGCAGAAGTTCTTTGCTGTCTGCCCCACCCCCCATCTTCCTGCTCTTCTCTTGAAATTCAGGTCTGCTCCAGGAGCTTTAGATCATAAAACACCATGTCCGCAGGGCCAACTGGCCCAGCTCTATGTTGACTAGTGTCTCTCCCCTAAGACCATGAAAAATACCATGCCTGGGTGATTCGCTGGGCCTGAGCCTCCAGCAAGTGAGATCTGATTGCAGGGGGAAGGAGTGGTGGACACTGATCGCTTGCAAGGCCCTGACAGGCTGGCCTTGCCCTGCGGGGACTGGCTACTGTGAATTTAGCATGGGATCTTGATAGAGGCAGGATGTGAGAACCTGAAGTGGCAGTGGCGGTGGCGGGCAGAAAATGTGGCTCCTCAAGGCAGGAATGTGTGGTACAAGGGTGGTCACATGAATGATGTCCACTTGTAGACATGCCCTCCTACAGAATACCTATGTCCATACCTTGACGTGCCAACCTGCATGGATGCTGACCTCACAGGTGCCCACCTGCAGGATACCCATGCACAGGTGCCCACCTGAAAGGTGACCACTTATATAGTCACCTATCTGAATGGTGCTTACTTACACAGTTGCTTATCTGCAAGATGCCCCCTTCATACAGATGTCTACCTGCAGGATGCCCACTTACAAAGTCACACACCTGCAGGATGCCCACCTGCACAGACATCCGCTTGCATACCCACCTGCACAGATGCCCACCTACAGGATGCCTACCTGCACAGACATCCACCTACACAGACACCCACCTGCACAGATGCCCACCTGCAGAATGCCCACCTGCATAGATACCTACATACTTAGGCACATAGCCTCATACCTGAGACACTAGCAGGTAGTTTCCAAGCCTTGTCACATAATCAAGAGTCAACAGCTTTGAGGAAATTCCCAGGCCCCTGCTGAGCTACAGGCTCTGGCTGCCCATCTGTTCTCCAGGGGAAGACAGTGGTTGGCATAGAGCCCACTACCACCCCACAGTACAGCCCTCAGGTGGGTAGACCTGAGGCTATGAGTAATCTGAGACTTTTAACCTTTCCATCAGCTGTGTATGGTGACTTCAGAAAGGAACCTAGGGCCTGCTGCCCCCAGAACAGTGTCTGACCAATGCCCTTCCAGAGCATAGTGCCCATTCCAGAATGCTTAAGAATCTGGAGCCTGTGTTGGTGGCAAAGCCACAGAGAAGCACCAGTGATTAAAGGGATGAGGTGGGTACAGCACACCCACAGTCAAGGAGCTCACACCACTGTGGCTGGGGAGCCAGCAAAATAACACCTGTTCCAGGGACATGGACAGGAAAAGAGCGAGGAGTCCTTGGTGGGTGGGCATCCCTATCAAGGTAGGAGAAGTAGGACACTTTAGTGTCCCTTCGGCAGGAGAGACCCATGCCAAGCCCAGGGTGTGGTTGATGGAGCAGATCCATCTGCATGGCTGAGACTTCAGCCCAGGTAGCCCTGCCCATCCCAGCATGTCTCCACAGCTCCCTACATGACTCTTGCTCCAGCCTCTGCATCGTGCCTGGCCAACCCTCTGGGAGTCTGTCTGTTGGCGAGTCTCTTCCCAGATCTCTAGCCAGGCATCCCTCCAAAGCAGAGGGTATGAATGTCAGAGTGCTAGCGGTTCTCATCCCCAGGACAGGAGCAGATGAAGGAAGTTTCCACCAACATCATCTCTCAGAAACCCCCACGGGAAACAGTAATGCTCTAGCTTGGCTGGTCACCTATTCTGTTCTCTAGAGCTGGTGTTGCCGTGATGTCCCCTGGCTTACCTGATATTTTCTGACTGGTCTGACATTTGTATTTGTCCTACATCTCCAATATCTAGAACAATACTGAATGAATGAATGAATGAATGAATGAATGAATGGTTGGACATGGAAGAATGCTGAATGGATGATGTAGGTGGACGTGCTGAATGAGCAAATGAATTGTGATGAGTGATGAATGGATGGGATGTGAATGAATATTACATGAATTAATGACTGCAGATGAACTAATAACTCATTAGTTAATGAGTGTGGTATGAATGAGTGCTGGAGGGATAAGTAAATGGATAGAAGAGAAAGATCCTGGATCTTGGGCTTCTAAGAACAAACTTGGGGCCCTCAGTGGAATGTCAATAGAAACTGTCAAAACCAAAAAGGTGCTGGGCAGTGGTGGTGCACGCCTTTAATCCCAGTACTCGGGAGGCAGAGGCAGGTGGATCTCTGTGAGTTCAAGGCCAGCCTGGGCTACAGAGTGAGTTCCAGGAAAGGCGCAAAGCTACACAGAGAAACCCTGTCTCAAAAAAACAAAACAAAACAAAACAAAAAAGGTTTTGGGCTTTTTTGGTTTTGTTCGGTTGCTTTTTTAAAAAAATTATTTTATTCTATGTGTATGGGTTATTGTCTGTGTGTATGTATATCCGAAACTGGAGTTATAGATGGCTGTGAGCTGCCATGTGGGTGCAGGAATCAAAGTGGAAGAGCACCCAGTGCTCTTAACTGCTGAGCCATCTCCAGCCCCACAAAAAAGTTTGTTTGATTTTTGTTTTGTTTTTAACCAAAAGGATGAAAAGTTTCTTTATCAAGTGGGGTGTCATCCAAGCCACAGACTCTGCATGTCCAAAGCGTAGGGCTGTTTCCTGAGAAAACAATAGGGTTTGGGGCTTCGTCCAAGCAAGTGGCCACTTACAAAAGAACACAGGTCCTGTGCCTGCCTGCATCAGACCATCCTCTGCCCAGCACCTCGTGGCAACAGTGACCACAGGACTTAGGGCCTGGCTGGCAGCTCTCAGGTGCCCTCCCAGAGTGTGCCAAGTTCTACCACACAGTTGGCAGACGTAGCAAACCAGACTGTGTTCTCTTTGGTTTGGTTTGGAGAGCAGATTTCCCAGTTCACCCCGCTCCATGGTCTTTTATCGGAAGCTATCGGGGTCCAGCCCATCGATAGCCTCCTGCCAGAGTGCCAGAAGAGATGCTACCAGAGGCAGATTCATCTGGGGGATTCTCTAATAAAAATAAACCTATGTACACAAAACTCTTTAGTGCATGCACTTTATTCTTCTGAGTCAGCTCGCTCTCTACACAGCTTTGTTCCTGCTCTCATAAACTGCTCCTTTCTTGCCTGATTCTCTACATCTTTCTGATCTGTGTTCCCTTCACGTGCTATCTCAATTCCTTCATCTTAGTCCGGCCCATCTCGGTCTTTCTCATGTCATCCTTACCCACCTAGTTCTTCCCCATCTGGCTCTTCTTCATCTTCCATCTCGTCCTTCTAATTCTGTCTTCCAGTCCTCCAGTCTGGTTCTCCTCCAATCGAGTTCTCTTCCAATCAGTTCGTCCCCTCCAGCTCTTACCCATTTAGTTCTTCCATTCTCTTTTTTCCCCTCTGTCCCTGCTCTGAAAATAAAACTGCCTTTTATCCCCCTTTATCCCTTATCTCTCCAAGCTATCTCTGCTCCTGCCGTGGGGGGGGGGGGGGGCAACTTGACTAGGCAACTTCCCTCACAGCTAGATGGACCTGTAAGTAAGAACCCTTTAGTTCTGAGTTAAATGTTAAGGGTGGATCTAAAACTAGAGATAAGACTTTGGAAAGGAGAAAGTTAAGCTTAATTAGCACATCCGCCCGGCCTTCTCAAACAGATAGTCTGGATGCTTAAGTCTGTTCTTAGGGAATCTGTGAGGTTATCTCAGATAAGATACTTTGGTCCATCCGGGGATGATCCTGGCCAGATGCTGCTAATGATGATAATTACAGAAAGGCCTGAAATTAGGGATTCTGGCTGCTTTACTGCACAGAAGGTTATCTAAATATTCCTTTAGTAGAGGGGAAATGGTGCCCAAAGAATGATGGAGAAGTTATAATAGCGCACGAGAAATTCATAGCAGGAAATGGCTGATAATCAAAGTCAATTATCACCAAGACTCCTGGGCCCCACCCTCTGGAAGAGTTCTTAATTCCCTCCAGGTATAGCTTTGTCATAATCAGCTGAATTCCTGCTTCATATATTTTTGCGGCCTGCAGCAGTCTCTGAGGTCCATCAGGGCCCAAGAATGTCCCCAACTATGTATCTAGGTGTTGGTATTCACTTCCTGTGAAGCTTCATTGGTCAGGTCCCCTATACAGTTGGCCAGGGCACCTTCCTAAGTCACAACCCTCTAGTTAGGACTGTAGGTTACATCCATGAATGCATTTTTAAGAACGGTTCAGTCCAAAGCCCCGGCCACCCTGAACACCACTGTGCCCTGGATGAGTCTAATCTCAATTCTTAGCCCTGCCTAAGGACCACTGTGCCAGGGAGCAATGCACTGTGACTCGGTCCTGGGCAGTGGCTGCCATTGCATCCTCGGTAAGAACAGGTGTATCTGCATTGGGGTCCAGTGCTAAAGTCAAGATTCCCCTAAATTCAGCCCTGCTGACTTCTGCCTGGGTAATCGTTTGTGATTATAAATTTGGTCAGAACAACCTCCTCCCTTCTCTATAACATCAAGGTGGGACCACTCAGGAAAAGCCAGTCTGTACTGTCACTGTCCTTGGGATCCTGCAGGATTCAGTATGGTGTGGTTTCCTGGGATTTAGGTTCCTGGGAGGATATCTGGCCCGTACTCATGAAGACCTTCATTCTAATGCCTGGTCCCTCCCAAGACCTCCTGTAGCTGCCGGAGAACGAAGTATAAGCCTTCTGATGCTTTGCTACTGGATAAGCCCACTCATGCTGGCACACCTAAGGCATGGTGTGTTCCCCTATTCCAGAGCACCCCTAGATGCCCTGGACAGGTGGCCTTTGGCTCCAAGCATCTGTGCTCTGCAGGACTCTGTGAGGGCCTGGAAAGGCCTGGGTACTTTCCTGATGTATGTCTCTCACTTTCAAGTTGGACATCCTGTCTCTTCTTTATCACCCGAGGGCTCGGTTCAGTGGATGCAGGAATGGTATATGACAAGAACCATTGCTCATCCATCTCCACATGCCAAACATTTCAGAGCCTCTCCAAGACTCACCTGGAGCCCTATGGAAAGGAGTTGGTCCCAGCTGGCAACAGGTACCAATGTTCCCAGGACTCTGAGAGAATTTCTATTCTGTAGACCTTCTCTAGGGCTCCAGGGCCCAAGGTGGACGCTGTCTTATCCCAGCCCATGTAGCAGAGGAAGAGCACTTGAAGTTCTTATTCAGGAGTGGTCCCTTATCTGTATGCAATGGAATAATCTTTCTGTACACCTGAGTACATATATTACTCTCATTGGTTAATAAACAAGCTGACTGGCCAATTGAAAGGATAAAGCTAGGTGGGAAATCCAAGCTGAGAATGCTGGGAAGGAGAAGGGTCGAGTCAGAGGCATTGCCAGCCAGATGCAGAAGGAGCAGGAGATGAACATGCCATGCTAATAAAGGTACCACCATGTGGTAGAGCGCAAATAGGAATATGGGTTAACTTAAAATGTAAGAGCTAGTTAGTAATAAGACTGAGCTATTGGCCAAGCATTTGTATTTCATATTCAGCCTCTGGGTTGGTTATTTGGGAACTGGCGGGTGGGAAAGAAATATCTGACTACATCTGTAGACTTTTCCTCATGACTTCCCACAGAGAACAAACTTTCTAGCTCAGCCTGGCCCAGTGCTCTGACACAAACTGAGCATTTGGTCACTTCCCAAACACTCTCACAGGGATACCCCAGCTAGGCAAATGGGCACCACCTGCCTATTCACAGAAGGCCTGTCTTCTGGGATACCTAGCCCCTTGCTGTGTTCAGAGCCTTCAGACTTCTGCAGAAAATGAAAGTCAGGAAACTGAGCAGCCTTTGAGAACTCTGTAGAAAGACCCTGCCCTCCACGGATCCTGGGTTGGCGAAAATGACACTTCCTCTTTCAGGCCTCAGCAACAGACAGGAACTCAACATCGACCGCACTCAGTGACAGACCTGGCTCTCCCCTCCGAGTGGAGTCTCTGGTGAGATGCCTCGTGGAACCCAAGCTTGCTGGTTCTGATTGCTTGTCCCAAGTTTCCAAAGAAGACAGTTCCGACCATCTCCTTCCATCATGCGAAGAGGGGCTGCTCTCTGACCCGTAGCCAGAGGCTTGCCCAGAGGGTGTTCTGTACACAGCACTTCTTCAGTGAACCCTGACTGCTCATATACCCCTTGTCTTTGCTGGAGACCTTAGTGTGTAATGGGTGCTAGTAGATGTCTGCCTTGTCTGTCTAAGAGGACCATCCCGGTCTGCAGGAGCCCAGGCTGACTGCTTCCTCCTGATCTCTGCAGAGCAGATCGTGAAGTACCCTAAAACCGAAGATTATGACACAAAGCCTTCCTGAACAGGTCACCCTGACTCAGAGGAAGCTGTTTTTTCCTCTCTCTCTTTCAAATCAGTATATGAATGGAGAAACCAACCAGTTATGAAACAGAAGCCAAGTATCCTGATCAGGACAGGCACCCAGCTCTAAACTGAACTCTTTCTGAAAGTGTAAAATGCTCAGTTCCTACAGCCACACAGTCCCTCCACCACTCAGCGGCTCGGAAAGTCCCTCCCAGGCTCCAATGCTGGTTTCAGGCCATCACTCAGCAAGGATGTGACAGCCCACCTGGACCCTTCTGAACCACACAGCTCAGGCCCAGAGTCCTCGAGTCCAGCCTCATGGAGGTGGCAGCAGCCCTTGGTGTGGAGTGGGGAGGTGGATCATAGTTGACCCCATGTCAGTTTGACCCTGGAAGTTCATATCAGGGGTGCCATCAAAACTGGGCTCCCATGAGACTGTCACACTCAGCCCAGTTCCTCATAGTGTATGAAGTGTCTCAAAGCCTCTCTCTCTCTCTCTCTCTCTCTCTGTGTGTGTGTGTGTGTGTGTGTGTTCTCACTCCTGGCTGCACTGCCTTAAGCCTCAGTACAGGCAGGAGTGGTGCCGCACGCCTTTAATCCCAACACTCAGGAGGCAGAGGCAGACAGATCTCTGTGAGTTCAAGGCCAGCCTGGTCTACAGAGCTAGTTCCAGGACAGCCAAGGCTATGCAAAGAAACCCTGTCTAGAAAACAAACAAGCAAAGAGCCTCAATACATCTGCCCACAGCCCTCAGAGCCCTCCAACACCCAATGGCTATACTTTCCTAGACTGGTTCCAGTTCACTTCCAAGACACAGAAGGGATTGTTTAAACTTGAGACCTCAAGAGTCAGCAAATGCACATCGCCGTTAGGAAGTTGAAGGAGAGTTAGAGACATAGGTAGGCAAGGAAAGCTAAGGCAAGCTCCCCAAGATGGTGGCTTCTTATTCCTGGAGACATTGTGAGGAGAAGGCATGGGGGTGGGTGGGCATCTAAGCAGGACCAATGGGGGGCGGGGAGGAGAAGGGAGAAGGAGGGAGGACATAAAAACTCCCAGGCCAGTGTCCATTAGCAGGTTCCTGGGCCCCTTCCACCCCAGGGGATAAAGCAGTTCCTTTCTCAAGCTCCAGGCTAGGATTTTGTCTTTTCTAGAGGGTCAACTACTTTTCCATCTCAGAGAACAACCTTAGGTCCCCTAGACGACTACCAGTATTCCTGTTGTATTTTTTGAGGATTGTCATCTATCTGAGATTTGAGATGACTTCTACTCAAGTTTGTATACTTGACTGAAAATCAGAGAGAAAGATTTGGAAGTGGCTGTGACCTTCTGGCCCTTCCGGGGCTCCTTCTCAACACCCAACTCCTACCATGAAACCCCCAACCAGCACCCACCCCCACCAAGAATAAGGAGAGTAGAGGCGCAGGGTCCAATGGAATGGGCTGCTTTGATCTGCTGGCTGGCTGGAGATCTTACCATAAGAACCAGAACCCGGTTGGGGATTTAGCTCAGTGGTAGAGCGCTTGCCTAGCAAGCACAGGCCTTGGGGTCAATCCTCAGCTCCACATAAAACCAAAAACCAGAACCCACACTTATGCTGAGCCAAGAGACATAGCAAAATGTACTTCAGGGAACTAATCATCTCCTGGGAGGAAGGTTGTTCGGAGGCAGGTTTCCTACTCAGTGCTGCTGGGAAAGATGCACAGGGGGTCACTCTGCTGTGTCCCTTCACCCCTCCCCAACTCTCGGGCCCTTAAGTTCTGATTAGCTAAATGTGGGCACCTGGGGGTGGGGAGCCCTAGTCAGCAGTATCTCATTTCTTGAGCCACTCTGTTCTAGCATGTGGGCACAACCTGCATGAGAGCAAGCGCCATCCCAAGCCTGATATTCACATTGAGCACACTAGGTGGGAAATGTCTGTCCCCATATAGGAAAGTTTCATTGGGTGCTGCCCCCCGCCCCAAGAGGCGCTGGCTCTTTTTCTGGAGCCCATGTGGCTGCTGGAGGCTCTACTTTGGAGTGCTCAAGAGGAGAGGTAGGAATGTTGTGCCTCAAAATGCCCCTCGTCTTGTGTGAACTCTGAGGGAGGAGCTGAGGGAGTGGCAGGAACCTGGGCTGTAGGGCAAGTGATAGCTCTGACAGACACAGACAGACAGACAGACAGACAGACACACACACACACACACACACACACACACACACACACACACACACACCTTCTACAGCTCAGGTTCCCCTGTGTCCCTGCAAAGCTTCCTGCTGGCCTTGGAAAAGATACTGGGTTCCGGAGGTCCCCAAGCTGATGGAGGATTCTGGAAAATGGAAGAGCAGGGTGGGCGGTGGGGGATGTTGGTGGACGGGGCTGCCGTGGGCTCCATCGTGGAAGGTCTGTGTAAGCTCTAGACCCTCAGTCTGCTAGCCTATCAGCTGTCAATCCACAGAGAAGAGAGGGAGGAGACTTGGCCTCAGCTTCTTATGTTTGGATGTTTACTGGTTTCTAGAGAAGACAAGACTTTTTTACCCATGTGCCTCGAGCCCTAAGAAGGTGAGATCTGGAAAGCTTTGTGCTCGGTGCTAGGCCAGCTGCTGCCAATAACAACGGGAAGCAGAAGAGGAGGAGCCTGCGAGGTGGAGGCTGGAGGAGCCTGCTACGGTGGAGGCTGGAGATGAGGGCACTGCTGGTCTTCATACCTGCTCTCTGTCCAGCAGCCCCAGCCTGATTTTCTCTGTTTACCCCTACTTGCCTGCCCTTGTTTCTGCCCCATTGTGCTCTGAGAACCCAAGGCCTTTCTTTTCACTTTCCCACCGCTGCGACACAGACAGGTTGAGGGAAAAGAGCAGATTTCAGGGTGGGGTGAGGTGGTGAGGATCAAAGGGAGCATTTACTCCAGAGGTGTTTGTTTTCTTTCGTTTCATTTTCGAGACAGGGTTTCTCTGTGTAGCCCTGGCTGTTTTGGAACTTGGTCTGTAGACCAGGCTGCACTGGAACTCAGAGATCCACCTGCCTCTGGCACAAGATATTAAAGACTTCAAGCACTGGGCAGTGGTGGTGCACGCCTTTAATCCCAGCACGTGGGAGGCAGAGGCAGACAGATCTGAGTTCAAGGCCAGCCGGGTCTACAGAGAGAGTTCCAGGACAGCCGAGCTATACAGAGAAACTCTGCCTCAGGGGAAAAAAAAAAAAAAAAAAGACTTTAAGCAATCCAAACAGGCTTCCTGTCTTTCATGGCTGCTAATGAGGAAGGAAAGGATGCAGATACTCACACCCATGTCAGTAAAGAAGTGACTAAGTCTCCAGAGGATGCTCTCCCAGGGAGACAGCCCTGGAAGACCTTCGGGATCTCTTTTGTTGTAAGAAGGGCAGTCCTATACAGAGACTCCCCTAGAGTCTATCCTTACTCACTGGGATCACTTCAACCCCCAGACCTTACGAAAGGAACGCTTGATATCTTTCTGTACAGGGGCCTGGCCTAAATATAAACTGGAGGATTTAAAATGTGGCCTCGAATGGGAAATATTAGTATGTAAAAAACAACAGGATAGAATGTCTCTCTAGCCGTGAGCAGGTCCTGGTGTGGGTTGAGAGCTAGATGGACTGGTTTCTTGCTGGGTGAAGCTTAAGAGGCAGTAGCATGCCCCTTGTGTTTCCTAAGCGCCTCACAATGTCTGCAAAGTGTTGGCAATAAAGGAAGCGCCTTCGACGAAGCCTCTGGAAGCAAGAGAGGGCACATTAGATGTAGCAGAAACCACTCACTCCTGGCAGGGTCAGGAGAACAAGAAGAGGTTCCACACTGGGACTCTGAAGTCAGACTGCCATATTTGGAGCACCTAGGAGTGATTCTTTCTTCAGATTCTAGCTTCCCATAGTGAACAGGGAGTCTTAGTATTAATGCTACCCTATTCTTAGTGTTGCTTTATGACCTCAGATATCACCCCCTTGGCCTGCCTCTGGCTTGGCCATCATGGGCAGGAGACCTCCAGAGGTTGGAGAATATTGTTATCCTAGTGACCAAGAGAGTCCTTGTAGATGTTTAGCATTGGTGTCACAGACCCTTTTGTCCTGATGATCTCTGTAGGAAAGCAAGGCACACAAGAGACAGACTCTGGAGCTCAGTGGGCTAAGACCAGTTATTAGAACAGCAAGGGGCCTCAGCCTTTCTGAGGAACAAAGGCTGTGCACTTGTAAGGAGGCTGAGAAACACATTTATACACATATACATAGGTGTGTTGATATAGTGTTTACACTAATACACTTGCCTGAGGATCAGAGGACAGAGCCAGCCACAGATTAGACATAGAGGTCAGGCAGTGGTGGCACACACCTTTAATCTTATTACATGGGAGGCAGAGATCTGTCTGGATATCTGTGTGTTCGAGGCCACACTGGGCTACATGAGATTGATCCAGTTTAGGAAAGAAACAGGGCCAGACAGTGGTGGCCCACATCTTTAATCCTAGCACTTGAGATCTCATGCCTTTGCTTGGGAAGCACACAGGCCTTTAATCCCAGGAAGTAATATGGCAGGGCAGAGAAAGGTATATAAGGTGTGAGGAAACAGGAACTCTCTCTCTTTAGTCTGAGGATTTCGTAGCGGTAAGAACTAGTGGCTGGCTGTTCTGCTTCTCTGATCTTTCAGCTTTTACCCTGATATCTGGCTCTGGGTTTTTTGTTTTTGTTTTTGTTTTTGTTTTTGTTTTTTAATTTATTTATTTTTATTTTTATTTTTTTATTAAAGACCATCTAAGATTTGAACAACACATAGGTAGCTACCAGGAAGTTACAGCTGTTTTCTTATGGTTTGACTGGGAGTCGGGTGAGTTGTTTTTGATACCAGCATATTGTTTTTGAGCTGAATGATCAAGTCAGGGTTAAGCAATTCTTCATGGCTTGGGTCAATCACTCAGTATAGCCTGACTCAATTTCTCATGACCTGTGACTATTACCCAACATTCCTCCTAATTAGATACCCTTCCCCATTAGGGATGGCTGTAGACTGCTTTGCTAGGGATGAGCCTTTTCTGTGACTGCTTTCTACCTTAAACCTTGACCTCGTGGTTGTGTGATGAGATGGAATAGGAAAGCATTGCAGTGCATTGGTGAAAATATCTCATACTCTGTTTGTTTGTTTGTTTGTTTGTTTGTTTGTTTGGAGATAGATAGGGGTTTACTGCTGCCACGAGCCACAGCCTTCAGTAGCTCGGGGGTTGAGTGGGATCCACAGTCGGTGAACTAATCACTCGACTTGACTTTTCTATCTGAGGGAGTAAAACTTAACTCTCTGGGGCTGTCAAAAAAGGAAACACACACACACACACACACACACACACACACACACACACACACACCCCTACCTTTAGGGTCTTACCATCATCATTTTTCTTGGTCCTTTCTTTTCTTACCTCTATCCAAGTGTATCTCCTCTGTCTCTCTTGACATCTTCCTTCTAACTAACTTGATTTTTTTTCTCTTACAGCTTATATGCCCCAGCAAAATCTTTCAACCAGTATAAAAATTACAATGTGGTTACGTGAATGATCACAATGAATACAAGTAAAAAACAAAAACAAACAAACAAAAAAACCAGCATGTTTTCCATATCAGTTACATGATTGAACATTTGATGTGTCACAGGTGAAAAACAAATTCTCCCCGGAACTCACATACATTCATGTCCAGGCAACTTGTTCTAGATTATCAGAGTACAAGCAAGCACAGCGTTTTTCTCAGCCAGTTCTTTTACTGGCAGGCCACATTTTGCAGTTATAAAGAAAAGATCAACCACTTTATTACTTATCTTAAAAAGTAATCTTAGAAGAATCACAAATCTGAACTTTTATATATGAAAAACAATCAGTCATCTCTATTTTAAAGCCTCAGGGTGCATACCCACTCATCAATAGTTTTTTTATATCAGGAAGTTAAAGGCAGAAATGGGTGCAAGGAATTAATCATCACCCTTGATCACCAACACATCCTAAGGAAGTAATAATCACCCTTGATCACCAACACATCCTAGCAAGAAAGCCGCATCAGCCAGGCTGCCATTGTTCTTGTTCCCTGGCCTCAACAAGTCCCTTGCTCAGCTATTAAAAGTGTGCCTTTAAATTGTTCCCCAAGATTTTTTTTTTACCTCAAAGTCATTCACAAAAACATCTTAACCTAACCTAAAGTCATTATTTAAAGCTTTCTTTTAGCTATGATATACACAAAAACCCATGAACACATCTCTCAACATTAAGATTAAAAAAGAACTTGAGATAACTTCTGGGATACAGTTGTTTTTCTTAATCATTAACCCAAGCCACAGTCTGTTCAGCTCCTCAAGAGAAACTAGCTGTGTGACATTTCCTCATTCTTATTTTCTATCCTCTGCAGCACCTGCATTATCAGAGGTGGGGTAACACCATAGCTTGCTTTGACCTAGATTAGTTTTCCCACTAAACTGACCTCTATCATAGTCCCTTACAATATTTATTAAAGACCTTCAGTCATCAAAATCCTATTTAAACTAACACTATTATTGTATCATTGCTTCAGTTAAACAGTACATCTTGGGAGGAAGTCCTCTTCATAATAATTCACAGGTTAAAAATGCCCAGTGGAACGGGATATACTCACAAGGTAATCACGCTACATTAAAGGCAGTGGGGATCTCCCATGCCTATTCACACCATGCCAGATACCAGAGAAAATTGGCAGCAGCAAACATGTAAAGACACAGCAGTCGCAAGAGACAGTCTGGGGCTGAGGCTCTTGGGGCCTTGCCTATCCGAGATTCATTCACCCATCAGAGCTTTGCTTCCTGGTGGGCCGACTTCCCAAACCTCAGCTGCTCCTCTGACATGGCCACCGGCAGAGTTTCTCTGTGTAGCCTGGCTGTCCTGGAACTTCCTCTGTAGATCAGGCTGGCCTCAAACTCAGAAATCCACCTGTATCTGCCTCCTGAGTGCTGGCATTAAAGGTGTGCTCCACCACCACCCAGCTGATAGCTCATATTCTAAGAGACTGGACTTTTTGCTGGACTTCACAGCCAGAGTTAATAATATACCTTGAGGTCCCTTAAGATGGCTCTCCTACTTTGTGCTCAATCTGAGGTTTAACTTTTAAGAGAACAATGGTAACAACCAACCTTCTTTGCCTAGGGTTTCCCATGTAATCTACCTTCACAACCTAAGCTAATACATACCTGTAATCTTGTATTATGTTCCCCCTCAGTTCCCCTGACCCAGACAGAGAGCAATGCATGTGAATCATTTGTTGAAAGCATCAAAAATACAGGTTGAAAACAATTTTATAGAATCAACATCCACCATAGATGTTGCCTACAACATTTGGATATTTGTTAACAAAAAGAATGATGTTTGTAGTACTGTTTGTTGTCTGGGTCATTGGGGGTCAGTTAGAGCCAGTGACTTCATCCCTTGTAAAGTTCTGTTAAAGATGTCTGTAAAGTGTCCCTCACTCCTTCCCCGTGTTATGCTTTCTGTGCTCTTTAATAAATACAGAGCAAGGGGCTGGAGAGATGGCTCAGCGGTTAAGAGCACTGGCTGCTCTTCCAGAGGACCCGGATTCAATTTCCAGCACCCACATGGCAGTTCACAACTGTCTGTAACTCCAGTCCAACACCCTCAAACAGACATACATGCAGCCAAAACATCAATGCATATAAAATAAATAAACCTTTAAAAGATACAGAACAAATAAATAATAAAGCTCTTGGGGAGAGATGGCCACAGCTACAGATTCAAACTCGTACATCTGACAGAGGATGTGAGACACGGGAAGAATGGAGTAGAGAATTCAAATCTAGACCCACTTTTGGTTAAATGACGCCATGGGGAAGTGCTTTGATGCAACACTGATACATTACTGGTGATTCAGAGTTTAGCATTGATGTTGCAAAACTGACCACAGGGCAGGTGGATATGAATAGCCAGTTCCTATTGAAAAACGGGCAGAGTGGTGAGAAATGGCCTGAATGTTAGCCCAGTGCTAACGTGTTAGCTCTGGAACCTGGCTGGCCAGTGTGAAAGGCAGCTAGCTGGGTCTCAGCTATCCCAGCGCCAGGTCACAGGCATGATGCTTGTATAACCACGAGTTGTCTCCCCAAAAGACCCCTCAGCCCGCTCATCTGAGAACCAGATAGGGATGCTGCAGAGACACACCTGTGAGGGAGGTCCTCGCCCTTCAGCTGTGCATGATAATGGGCTGATAATTCTAAATCCTAATTGTTTCTCTGAGATTTCTACAAATGCCACACTGGGAGAATTTCTGAATGGGTAAGTAGATGGGGTCCCCAGATGAGGCAGAACCTGAATCCTAAAATTCTTAGACTCTATCCATAGTGAATGTGGCTTCCAGGGTCTCCCCAGTAGGGCCTCAGATGTCTGTACAATGGGCCAATGGGCTGGAGCCTGCATGTGTCCTTACTGCACCTGGCTTGCTCTCCAGCTCTGTGAACTTGGATGGTGATCACTGGAAAACATCTTAACCTGGGGTGTGGTGATCCTGTGAGCCTGGAGCAGAGCAGACCCATCACATAACTTGTGCTTCATAGATACAGCAAAGGGGGCTCAGGCATCTCGCTGAGCTCCTGTGGTCTAGAGACAGTGGCTTTTATGGCAATCAAGTGTTTTGAGGAAGCATCAAACATCTTGGATACAGATGGTCCCTCTAGAGGACCTGGGCCCAAATATCTATTGTAGGATATTTGATCGTACTGTGAAACTTGGAGACTGTTAATAATATTAACCTTGGATCAGGGGGTGGAGCCAGGGGCTAGTTGGCAGGAATTAGCCAGAATATGGAGGAGCCAGGGATGCAGATAGAGAGACACAGGAAGGACTTAAGACATTTGCCATTGTTTTTGGTTTGGGACAGAAGGAGAGGCACTCTCTTGCTGGGTCTCTGGCCAAGAAGGAAGGTCAGCTGGTTGCTTCTCAGCTTCCCGGATCTAGCAGGTTTTCACCCCAATATTTGACTCCCAAGTCTTTATTGTATAGAACAACTTATATGAAACAACTTATATAAAAACAAGTGTCTTTGGAAGGATAAAAGGGCAGCATTTGCCCAAAGAAAGATCAAAGAAACAAGGAGATGGCAGGGCACTGAGCCGTGAGCAAGATCAAAAACCCACTGCTTAGTCCGGCCTCCCCCACTGCAGACTCCAATAAATGACCCCAGATGGACCAGGGAATGTGGGTAGAGAAACTGTAACCTTGACCAGAGACTTTCTCTCTTTCCTCCTTCATTACATTGTAGATGGGACAAGCTGGTTCCAAGATTCCTCCAAAGTGACCACTCAGCTGTTTTCTCAAACACTGGGCAAAATTAGACTTTTAGGCATTTAAATCAAAAAACAGGCTGGGCGGTGGTGGCGCAAGCCTGCAATCCCAGCACTCAGGGGCAGAGGCAAGTGGATCTCTGTGAGTTCGAGGCCAGCCTGGTCTACAAAGCAAGTTCCAGGACAACCTCCAAAGCTACAGAGAAATCCTGTCTTGAAAAAACAAAAAACAAAAAAACAAAAAACAAACTAAAAAACAAAAAAACCTGATTTTCTTTTGTCAGGAAGCATGGCTCTAGTATCCTCTGGGATATTTTCCTTGGAGGGGATGGTGGGAGAGTTCTGATCCGCCTACATTCACAGAGCCTTCTTGTTAAAATAGCCTAAAGAAACAGACAGTGTTGGTTTTTCAGGCTGTCTGTCTCCATTTGCAGGCATACACTAACTGGATTGTGGCTACAGGCTTCCAAGCAGTTGATCATCCCAAGTCTAGCTAGGGAGGGTCTCAGGTGAGACATTAGTAAAGACAGCTTGACCCTCCTTGATCACGGGTGCTTGCTGCCACTCATCCATGAACTTAAAAACTCTAAAGGAAAACTTGCCACTGGGCGTGGTGGTGCATGCCTTTCACCCTAGTACTCAAGAGGCAGAGGCAGGTGAATCTCTGTGAGTTCTAGGCCAGCCTGGTCTACAGAGTGAGTTCCAGGATAGCCAGAGTGGTTACACAGAGAAACCCTGTCTTGAACGCCCTAAAAACAAACAAAAACTTGTCAATCCCTGTTCCTAACACATGATCCAAAAAAATGATAAGGCTCATCTGGACAAAACTGTACTGTTTACAAAGAGGCCAGTCTAGTGCCTTGGGTCCAGCTAGTAGTCACTGGACTCAAAGGCAAAGCTCCGCTGGGCGGGGGTGGCGCACGCCTTTAATCCCAGCACTCGGGAGGCAGAGCCAGGCGGATCTCTGTGAAAAAAAAAAAAAAAAAAAAGCAAAGCTCCTGGCCAGCGGGTTCAGGTTTACAGATGAACAAATGCCTTTTGTGAAAACTGCCATGTGCTGTTTAAGCTTACCAACTAGTTATTTCTGGAGATGGGATTTGGCTGTCCCACTTCAAATGGCCTCCAAAGCCCCTTCCCTGAGTTAGGCTGCCCCCCCCCCCCCCCATTCTGCAATAAAAAGAAGAATGAGGAAATGGCCAAAGAGTAAAGACATTGTGGCTGTTACTTATCTCATGATATAAAGAAAAGCAGGTAGTGGGTAAAAAATCCCAGCACCAGAGTTTTCTACATCCATTCAAAACCAAAAGCATGGTTATGGTAGCTTACTCTATGGTCTGTGTTTTCTACACAGTTTATCCGGGAACTTTCTGAGGCCCATCATTGAGTAGTATGTACACAAGTAGTATTAATTTATTATGTGTGTAGTTTGGATTCAACATTCCTTTATTAAGATGATACCACACAGCACTGTCTTCCAGACAAACAACTGCCATGACATCTGCTATGCCCACGTGCAAAAGATCATCACAGCTAGGCCTGTTGATGGCTGATGTCTCCCACGGTGTGTCTGGGTGTTTTTCAAGAATGAAAAAGACAGAAAACTTCATCAAGTTACAAGAAGCTATCTGGGAGGGAACCTCACAGTGTGACTCTGGCCACTCCATGCCAATCTTGAGTCACATACTTTGGGATGAGGCTCGGGGGAGAAAGGCACAGCCTAAACTCTGAACAGACCGAGTGGAGGACCTCAGGATGCCCTTCAAGATCTAGGGCTGCGGTCCCCTGGACTGGCCCCAGGAACTTACCTCATAAGAGCCCCCTCTCTCTTGGAGGGACATGCCCTAGACTCTGCCCCCTCTCAGCATGAAGCAGCTAGAGCGGTCATTGCCCCATCTCCCAAAGTCTTTGGTGTCTATCTCTTGGGTCGTGGGGGAGGGGCAGGACTGAAGGCAAGTTAGAGGGACATAGACAGGGAGAGCCAAAGCGGGCTGCCTGAGGTGGTGGCTTCTTTTTCCCAGAAGACATTAGGAGAAACAGCGGGAAGGCATGAGGTAGGTATCCAGACAGAACCACAGGGGAAAGAGGAGGACCTAGGGGCGGCTTAAAATACCCAAGCCCCAGAAAGAGTCCTTTCACTCACTCCCAGCCTTAAGGCCCCTGCCATCCCAAAGGGATAAAGCTGTTACTTTGTTACTTGCTGTTCATCCGCTGTCTTTCACAGATGTTTAGTTTAGTCCTTTGTTGCTCAGCAACCCTCAGGCTCAGCAGCATGGTTACAAAGTGACCTTTTTAAACTAACTTTCCCCCTCTCAATTATAAGTGGCGTGGTGGATTGTCTTCGTGTCTGTGTTGTGGGAGGCCAGCTCCTACCTTTTACAGGGTTCCTATGAGGCAGAGAGAAGAATAAGGAATTTGTAGATAGAAAAATAGTGGAGATAAGACAGACAGAAACAGATAGCTTCAGGAGGACCTGGGTCAATACCCCTTGGCCCCTTCTGTCTCTTCAAAAGGGCTTTTTATAACAATGCCAAAAGCATACTGCACAGCCAAGTGCAGACCCTTCCAAACACCTAGTAACCAACCATGCATGTGGTCAAGCCATCCCCTTATGCAACCCTACTGGGTAAAGCAAGCTCAGGTCTCACTAGGAAACCTCTGTGGACTCCCCACACTGTGTCTAAAGTCTTAGTTGGCAAATTTCCCCTCTGGGCCCTGGGAAATCATGATAACATGTCCCTCCTCCCATGCCACATGCATCTCCTGTGTCACACGTGGTGTCCAGACAGCTCCCACAGTTTGCACGCTCTATCAAGGGTTGTCTTTCTCCCTATGGCTTCCCCCAGAACCTTGGTGGCCATGTCCATCCTCCCTGAGGACAGATGTCACACCTATATTGGGGCTGTGGGGACCTAACCATGTCTGCAGTGCTCATCTGTAGATGGGGCTGCTGAATACGCCCTGAACAAGTCTGACTCTGTGTGTGTCCCTCAAGACCACATTTCCCTCCTAGTGTCAGGGACTGGGTAAGGGGGCATCACAGTGCAGATGAAGCCCGGGGACTGAGTACAGGGCAGCTGGATAACAAAGCTCATGGCCTTTTGCTGTGTGCAGCACTGAGAGGCTGGGAACGATGCTGAGTGTAGAGCACTGGGGTCTGTATGCATAAGTGACTATCCAACCCCATTGCTAAAAGTGAAGTTATGTCTTTATCCCAGCCTGCAGCTTCCCAACTCAACAGCTGCCTCAGAGCACTGGAGGGGCCGGGGGGTGTCCCAGTTCTTTGAGAAACCAGTTCTCATAGCCTGCTTCCTACCCACAACAGCTCACTTTGGAACCGGCCCTCCGACTCCACAGCATGCTGGAATCACACCCTCAGAGGATGGGTGGAGCCCTTGGGAAGAGCTCCAAGGTCAGGGGCCTGGAAAGGGAGAGCAGGGGAGTGGGTGTTTGTCAAGGGGAGGTGGGGACAAGCAGTGTGTGGTGACCACATGTGACTAAAGGCCTATTGGAAAGGGGGGCTGGTGGTGAAGTCAGGAGCCTGCTCTGTTCTGGGCTTGGACTGTGCTGATTAAAGCCAAGAAAACACCAGTCCCCAGGAGGACTTCGTGGGAATGTCTGAAGGGAATGTCAGGGATCTTAGGGAGGGGACTGTCTAGCAAGGGGTTAGCATGAAGGCCTCTTCTCTACTTTCTGGGATAAGAGGGACTTCCTACCAATGATCGGCCATAGGGTGGGGACTTTGGGGATTTCTAACTTTGGGAGCCTCAGGGTGGGTAAGGAGGCTTTAGCCAGAGCCTCCATAAGTCCTCCTTGAGCTCCTGGCACCCCCTGAGCTGTGGATGGGACGGAGGGCTGCATTGGATGAAGTCACCCCACAGCAGCTGCCTCATTAGCTGTGCGGGCTTGGCCTCTGTTTAAAAGATTGCCTGGGAGAGAGATACATCAGTCAAGCTGGTGCTGACTCAGGATGTGTATTCTGTAAGACCACAAGCTGAAGTATCCTCAGACCTACCTCGGAGCAGACCAGGCAGTAACAGAGAGGAGCCAACTTCTCTTGAGGCTGGACATTCCAGAACCACATCTGTCATTCCAGGCTGGTCTCTATCAGGAATGTCTGAACTGGACAGACCAGTAGACGGATGCCATCTCCACAGAACACAAGAGATGAGGAGCTCAAGCTAGGGGCCACCTGCCCTGTCCACTTATCGGACTCAGGTGACCACTGAGGTCAGGTCTTTCCCCCTTGGGACTTTTCTGGGCTCTATGGGATGCTGAGAGGTACCTCTGGCTTCTGCATCAGGGTTGCACAAGCCCCAAGGGTGACTGCCCATGTCCCTTGAGGAATAGAGCCACCTGGAACAGTATCACTACGAGAACGACAGCTGGGCTGACGGAGCCAGACTCCCCACACTGACACAACCCACCAGACACGAGGCAGAAAGCACATCTTGTATTTATTCCCTTTGTCAGAGTTCTGGAAATCACAATGAGAACATTGAAATCCAGCCCAGTCTACAACCCAGATAAAGAGCCGACAGCAAGATTCTGGGCTGAAGGAGGCAGAGGTTACAGGGCAGGTCTCAAAAATGCTGATGTGCAGGGGTGGGGTGGGGGGAGTACTCCCAGGGGTCCATGGGAAGGGGGGGCCTGCTGGGATCATCAGGCGTTAATGGCTGTAGAGCAGGCAGCCCAGGGTCTAGGCAGAGCCCATAGAGGCTCAGGTGATGAGGGTCCCACTGCCGACATAAGCAGTGGGAAGAACAGTGGTTTTGGTACCCCTAGGCAGCTGGGCTGCAGGGTTGACCTCTTTGTGATCCCAAACTCCCTCCTGACAGAAAAGTAGAAGTAGACTGATCTCCCTACTGAGCTGCCACAGACCCACCTGGGACCCCTGGGGCATAGCTGTGTCCTGGAACTTGGGGAAGCACTAATTCCTAAACCCCTCTCCTGGGGCACTGCACCCCAGCTTCTTGCACCCCAGTGGCTCCTTGTGCTTCTTTGCTGTAGCTGCCAACTCAATTAATGAAATTAATGAAAATTGCTATTTTACAGATACGTAATGCTTTGCAGGAAGAAGTGTGTCTTTACACGCATTAAATAAATACGTCCGTGTGAAGAGTCGGAGCAGGAAAGTAGACAGGTCCTCACTTGAGCCTGACCAGGGTCCTCACTCCTCAGTCCTGATCCATCCAGGCCCGGCAGCTCTCACATCTGTCAGCACTGAGCAGTGGCCATATAGCAAGCAGGCCCTTACTGCCCAGGACTTTCAGGCCTCTGGGTAGGAAGCAGGGGAGGTGCTTGTCCACAAAAGGGTCAGATGCTGTGTCCCGCTGGCGAGTCCATGCCCCTCCTCCATCTCCCTGGAGCTTGTGCACACCCAGGTTACCAAGCAGCCAACTTTGCAGAACCATCTAGAAGCCAAATGGCAAGCTCTAGTCTGGCCAACAAAAGAGAGACCCTGGAGGCTGCAGCCACCTGGTGGGTCTGGTGGTTCCAAGAACAGCAGGAGTCTTCCTAGGTCCTCACTCATGGGCTGCTGAGGCCGGGTAAGTGCAACTGTTCATTGTGCTAGAGGTTTTCAGGAAGCTTCCATATCCACAGGATGGTCAGGTTCGAGGGCCTCCAATGATGAGTGAGAAGTGCCCATGGGTGGCACATGGGCCGTATTTTGTCTTGAGGCATGTCCCTTTGATGTTGCAAAGCCAAGGACCCCAAACCTCTGGGTCCAGCCATTATCGCCAACAGCAGTTTTTCTGTAGACAAAACTCTACATATCCTCTAGCAGGCCCAAGTAGGTTGAGACCAGAATAAATAAGGTCAGGCTTTCTCCCCTTCTGAAAGTCCTATAGGGAAACAGTCTCCAGTGGATTTTGTAGGTGCTTTCAGAGTGGCTCAAATGCCCTTTTTCAAAGAACCTGGGACTGAGTCACGTGCTCTGTGGCCCCTGCTGGGGAAGGACCTCCCCACAAGCGCCTTCTCTGTGCTGATGGCTGGGGCAGGGGCTATTCCCTGAAGGCTCCGTATTCTGATGTTGCTATGACCCACTGGAAAGGTCTCCTTCGAGGTTTCTGGTATCAACCCTCTGTGCTTCTCAAGGCTGGGGACTCCTGTCCTCCATCACAGCACATAAGCAGGCATTGTCCCCCTCTGCCACCAAGTTCTGAAGCTGTATCCAACATGTACTCGGTGGCATCTCACAGAAGCCCAGTCTACATCCCGGGCACAGTCTTGTCAGGCATGATCTGAAGGAAGAAGAGACAGGAATGTAAAGGCAGGTCCCGCCTCCTCATGCCTGCCAGGCAAGCACTTACTACTGAGCCATCCTCCGTGATTTCATTTTGGAGACAATGAAATGGTTCTTCCCAGGACTCAGACTGGTGAAGGGAAAGGGGCTAAAAACTAGAAGCAGCTGGCTAGAGGAGCCACATGACTGGGTTAGGACCATGAGGCCCAGAGCTCTTCAAGTTTGTCCCAAAGTGGCCTGACACTAGCTTGTCCAGCCCGGAGTGGGAGGTATCAGCCATTGAAGCCTGCTCACCTAGGTAAGCAAACAGGCCCTCCCCACTACAGCCCCCCACCCCAGCACTGAGGGGACCACACATCCTGTCACCTCTAAGAGGAAAAAGTCAAGTTAGGGGAGGTACAATCACTTTGAGGTGGCAAAAGTCCTTAAAGCCAGGGATATTTCTGGGCGGTGATGGCAAACGCCTTTGACCCCAGCACTTGGGAGGCGGAGCCAGGCAGATCTCTGTGAGTTTGAGACCAGCCTGGTCTACAGAGCAAGATCCAGGACAGGCACCAAAACTACACAGAGAAACCCTGTCTCGAGAAAAAACAAACAAACAAACAAACAAACAAACAAAAAACAAAAACAAAAAAAGCCAGGGATATCTTCTGGTGGTCAACTAACACCTCATGTGGATGTCTTTCCAATACTGGGATATGAATCCACACCTCTGAAGACTATGGAAGGTCCATTTGCCTCTGTTCTCAAGACTATAGGGCACACTTCCACCAAGCAAGACTGAGCTGCCAGAGTCACAGAGTCGATGGGTCCCACAGAGCAGAGGCAGGAGGGCCCTGGGGACCCTGCTGTGCAGGTCCAGAAAGTTTCCACCATAGGGCAGGGTTTCTACATCTATGGAATCATCAACTTTTTAAAACTACCAACTGAAGATGTGAAGGGCCATGAAAGCTCAGCCAACCTGCTGCCCCCAAGGCACACTCACCTGTGAGTTCCTGCTCTACAGTCCTGGGACCTGCAGGTCAAAGCAGAGAGGTTCAGGCTTTGTTGGAGGGTAAGCTCACAGTGGTATCACCCCTTCTGTCCACTACTTCCCCAAGGCTTCTGCTCTGGGCAGGAGAGGGCTCCCATGGGGGCTCCCCAGACAACCTTGCTTTTAAAGGAAGATGGATTTTAAGGAGCAAGTGTATAGGGATCAGTTATAGTTTTCTTTAGTTATAATAAAAGATAAATTAGATACAAAACTTTAGACTCACCAAGATAGATATTTTCTCTAAATTTTGCCAAATGCAAATGGATTAGATAGTGTTGTTATAATTCTTAATAACTGTTCTGTTATATATAATCTTACTATGTTAAGGTTAAAACCTTACTTTTTAATTAGACAAAAAGGGAGAAATGCTGTGGAATAATTCTCTTGTACACTGTAAAGATGTGTCACTCGAATTGGTTTAATAAAACGTTGATTGGCCAGTAGCCAGGCAGGAAGTGTAGGTGGGGCAACCAAACTAAGAATGCTGGGAAGGAGAAGGGAGGAGTCAGGAGTCACCAGCCAGATGCAGAGGAAGCAAGATGAGAATGCCTTATTGAGAAAAGGTACCAAGCCACATGGCTAAACATAGATAAGAATTATGGGTTAATTTAAGTGTCAGAGCTAGTTAGTAATAAGCCTGAGCTACTGGCCAAGTATCTATAATTAATATTAAGCCTCTGAGTCAATTATTTGGGAAGTGGCTGTTGGGTATTTGAGAGTAGCTGTGGGACACAGGAAAACTTCCACCTACAGTTACTTTATGTCAGGGCTGGAGAGATGGCTCAGTGGTTAAGAGCACTTGCTGCTGGGGGGGGGGGGGAGGAGGGAAGAGAGGGATCTGGGGTTGGTATGTAAAATGAATATAAAATTTCATAATTTAAAAAAAAGCACTTGCTGCTCTTGCAGAGGACCTGGGTTCAGTTCCCAACACCCACATGGTGGCTCACAACCACCTATAACTTTAGTTCCAGGGGATCCATGCTCTTTTCTGACCTCTTTGGGCTTCTGCACACAGGTGGTACACATATATACTCAGGCACACACCCATACAAGTAAAATAGAAAATTATATATATATTTAAGTGGTGCATTGTGTCCCCAGCTCAGGGGCCCTGGCACAGTCTGGCCAGAGCAGTAGGGGGCCATGGACCAGGGAGAGCAGTTCAGACACCACTGGTATTGGCCACAAACTGGGAGCACAAGGGTGGCTTGTAGGGAAGGGAAGAAGATTTTGTCAGGGGCTGAGCCAGGCTGTGAGCTGGCACAGGGCTCCACTTAGCTCCATCCACTTCCTGAATCCTTCCAACATTTCTAGACTTTCTGGCCATAGACCCTGCACTGTGGCCCATGTGCAGGATGTGGTGAATTCACTACTTTCTGGGCCTATCCTTGGAGTGCACAAAACTCCAGGCACATGGTCTTGCCCGTGAGTTCGAGCAGCATCAGTTGGCTTCCACAGAAATGAAGTATATACCTTCTCTGGGAACTGAACTTATGAGCCTTCAAAGGCTGAGTACTCTCCAGCTCATCCATGCCACCTCGGAATCTAGACTCCATCGTGCCCTGGAGCCTGGAACATGAGCTTCTTATCACTAGAATGGCTCTATTGGAAACAGAGAGTCTAAGTCTCTTCTGGCAGGCTTCGGGCTCTTGCTGAGCATCCTTACACTTTTAAATGAAACCTTCTCAAAGAGTGTAGGAAGCTGTAAGAACCAAAGCATTTACAGCACCAGGGTAAATGGTCAACAAGTCTCATGCGAACCTTTATAGTGTCTGTGGAGACACCTGCTTCCGCAAACACAGGCGAAAACGGACGCCACCAGTACTACAGTAAGGGTGCTGAAAACGGCCACGTAGTTCTTCTGGTTGTGGTTTTCCGGTGGATTCTCTGTGCTCCTGTCATTGTTTCCAGTGGAATTTTCTGCAGGAAAGGGGAAATGGGCTGGGGATGTGGCTCAGTGGGTACAGTGCTTGCTTAGCATCCATTAAGCTCTGGGTTCAATCCCAGCACCACATAAACTGGGTGTGGCAGAACACACCTATAATCCCAGCCCTCCAGAGGTGGAGGCAGAGGATTAGTTCGAGGTCCCCTCGGTTACACAATGAGTTTGAAGCCAGCCTAGGCTTCAGGAGACCCTGTCTAAGGAAAGGAAATGTGGCCAGGCGGTGATGGTTCACACCTTTAATCCCAGCACTGGGAGGCAAGGCCAGCCTGGCCTACAGAGCGAGTTCCAAGACAGGGCTACACAGAGAAACCCTGTTTCAAATCCCTCTTCCCCCACCCCAAAAAGAAAAAGGAAATGGGAAAATGCCCAAGACTTAAAGACCTTGATGGGGAGCTCTTTTCCATGGAAAGAAATGGGCAGCAGATTTTTTAAAACTTCCCTCTCATCACTGTGTGAGTTTTAAAATCTCAGGCTGGTATAGGGATGCTCTTCCAGGCAAGGGTCCCCGTCCTACTATGAAACTTGGAGCCTCGGTCAGTCCCTGGGCTTGCAAGGGAAGGGTATGAAAGAAATATAGACTCCTCTAGGGGTGACACTCTTTGATGTTTGTACAATACACAGGTACCCACTGTGTGGCAATTCTGTAGCACTGAGTACGCCAATACTGTGGCATCACTGACCCCAAAGAAGGTAGTCCCTCCTTACACCACTGCACCCCCAGTTCCTGGCCTCTTCTCACCTGCCTTCTCCCTCCGTGGACCACCTACCTATTTGGGACACTTCCTATTAACAGAATCACCCTTCTGATTTCTGGGTCCTGGATTGGTTCCTCACCTGGACTGGGAGAGATATGGCCCTGGGGAGGGTCTTGTCTTTGTGGTCCATAGAGGACCCAGCCAGCAGCCAAGCCCAGCTGAATGCCCTGAGGTGAGCACATGTTCAAAGGCAGAAAATGTGGGGAAGTGTCCTGGTATGGCCCTCCATCCTTGCCGGAGGCCATGGGAGAATACAGCAGATGGCAATTAATAATTCAGGTGTTGGCCCACCAGATGAATAATTCCCTTGATAGAGGAACCCTATCAAGCAAAGCTTATGGGGCCATTGATTCTGAACACTGTTGCTTCTGTCTCTAATATTTCTCATGTGCCATTACATTTCTTCCCTAACAATAGCTATGGGTATTTTCCCATTAATTGTGTGTTTATCTCATGAATATATTCCATCTTTTGAGTACACATATAGCTGTGGATGGTCAGGAAGATGATTTCTGCTTAAGCTGTATAATTTTGATGAATAGAAATAATAATAGGATATTTTTATTATTCAGACTGACATAGGAAAGTAACAGTATTCTCAGTCACAGAGACAGCTAATTTTAGACTTTAGAGTAAATCTAAAATAGACTAATTGCCCGTGGAGACGAACCGTGCAAGGTGTCTGTTAAACCAAAGCCAGGCTGATAACATTAAGACATAACCCCCTGTAGCAACTGACTTTCTGCACATACTCCTAACCTCAAGGTTCAGCCAGCTGTTTATTGTTTAAGTACTGAATTTCAATGTCACTCTTTATGATGCCTCTCAGGCTATGTGCATGGCCAAGCATTACTCACTGGCCAGTCAAGTGATATCCCTAGCCTGAGAGAAACTATGTGGTCAGAATGGCTTTGTTTCTTACTGTTCACTCAAGAAATGTGTGTGACCCTGAAAATATGCTTCGTATTTGTCCAGAGTTTTTTGCTGTAGTGGAACATGTAGCTGAATGCATAGAGAAAGAAGTGTGCAGGAGAGAGAAAAGAGATGTGTGTCTATAGGATAGAGATGTATATGTGTAGGAGATATGGGGAAAGAGAGAGATGTGGAAAGAAGCAGAGTAGCTATGTAGGAGAAAGAGCTGTGTAGAGAGATGTGGTGATAGCTATGTAAAGATATTTATGTGTGAGAAGAGACGTGTGTAGAAGAGAGATGTAGCTCTGTGAAAAGAGATATGACTGTGTGTAGAGATGTATGGCTGTGCAGGAGAGAGATGTATGTATGTAAAGAGAGATACGCAGATGTATATAAAGAATGTAGCTATAAGCCGGGAGGTGGTAGTACACACCTTTAACCCCAGCAGTCAGGAAGCAGAGGCAGGCAGATCTCTGTGAGTTAGAGGCCAGCCTGGGCTACAGAGTGAGATCCAGGACAACTAGGACTGTTACACAGAGAAACCCTGTCTTGAAAAATAAAAAAATAAAAAAAAAAGAATAAGAATGTAGTTACATGGAGACCGATTTTCTGAAAGAGGATTTTTCAAGATGAAGTAAAAGCGAAAGTCACCATTCGAAAGTGTGTTTCCTTATTTCCTCCTCAGATAGAAAACTCTAGCCCTCGTCACATTAATGGATATATATATATATCATACCCTGGTGCTGCTGGGAGGCTGCCCCACCCCACCCCCACAGGCAGTGTTAAGTTCTGTGGCTCCTGAGGTGCACCAGGCCCTGCAGAGCCTCAGTCATCACTGGTTAAAGAGCCTAAGAGACAGCTGCTGTGGATAACAACCACGCTCACCATTTGTCTGGACAGTGAGTAAAGGTTACTGTGACAAGCCTAAGCAGGAATCTCTATCCCTACCTTCAGAAACCAAGAGCCCTCCTTGCTACTTTCTGATACTGATCATCTGAAAGGAGTCTCTTCATGACTGGGCCTCTCCTATCCCACAACCTGGATGCTCCCTGAATCCCTGTACCCCGGCCTAGGCCTCACCTGCCTGGCTGATGCTGGTAAGGTTCTGGTGGAGAACCACATTCTCTACACAGCAGCTAACATTCACATGGACCACCCATGGGATCCTCAAGGTGCTGACCACATCATATAGGCCCCGCTCATTCAAGTAGACAGTGTTATTCTGCAGAGCCTCATCTATCAGGCTGTTGTCCGTCCTGTTGATCCAATACAGGTTGGGCTTTGGGTAGCCATTCGTGGACATGCAGGTGAAGGTGAGTCCCTGGCCTTGGGTGGGGTTGCCAGAAGTGCTGATGATAGGTGTGCTGAAGTTCGCTGCAGGGAGAAGGAGGCAGTGGTGAGGGAGGCCCAGACCAGTGGGGAAGCATTTCCAGAGCAAAGCCAAGGAAGCTCATGCTGCCTGCGGGGCCGGATGACCCAGATATGGATGGCGAAATCTTTGCTGCCAATTTGACTGGACGAAACCCACCTGTTCTTAGACAAAACTCTAGGCATGTCTATGAGGGGGTCCAGAGGATTGACTGAGTTAACTCCCATTATGCACTGGAAGAATGGATAAGAAGAGAACAGTGGGCGCTAGAGGGATGGTTCAGAGCTCTGGCTACTCTTCCAGAGGACTTGGGTTGGATTCCTAGCACCTGCACAGAAGCTCCCAACCACCCACCTGTAACTCCAGCCCCACATGATTTGATTCCCTCTGTGGCCACCAGGCATGCACATAGCACACAGACACGCATGCAGACAAAACACCCACAAACATAAACATTTTTAAAGAAGGGGGAAAGAGCTGATAGCCAGCCTGCCCTTCTCTTTGCCTCCTGGTCTGCTATGTGCTGAACATCCACTGCCACACGCTTCCGATGTCACCTACACTGCCCTGCCGCCATGCCTCTTGCTCCAGGATGGCCTGAAACCCAAAACTATGGGACATTTCTGTTCCTTTGTTGTCTATATCAGGTGTTTTGGTCATAGTGTTGCAAGAATTGATGTAATTAATGCAGCTAGTCACGGTGTGGGGGGAGGAGGGGTGTGAAGAATAACACTGAGCTTGGTGGACAGTGACGGCTCCCACGCCAAACTTCTGATCCCTCATGTGGGCCTAGTTTTCCTCACTGGAGACATACTGCCTCCCCACCAAGGGCCCCCAAATCCTTGGTGGAGTTAAGCTTTCCTTTAAAGCCGACCTTATTTAGATGTCCAGCACTCCCTGCTTCTTGTGTATGGACACATTTGAGAACATACTGGGGGTATGAAGGGGCTGCATGTGTAGGAGTGCATGCATGTAGGAGTGCATGTAGAAGGCAGAGTGCAGCCTCTACTGTTTCATAGCAGCTGTCCACTTTGTTTTTTAGGGGGCAAAGGCTCTCACTGGCCCAAAGCTCAGTGGGCTAGGCTGGCTAGCCAGTGAGCCAAGGATCCACCTATCTCTGCCTCCCCCATGCTAGGCCCAAATGAATGCCACTATGCCTGACTTTATATGGGTCCTGGGATTGAACTAAGGTCCTCATGTTAGTATGGTATGCACTCTACTGAATGAACCATCACCCCCACCCCCCATTAACTCGATTTTTAGTATCTACTTTGAGCTGAATTGGGCAGTTGAAGACACAGATGGCTAGATAGGCAGTTCTCTGAAATCAATGGGTCTTTGGGTTTTGGACTCTGCTCAGATCAGAGCTGTGCAGGCAAACAGAAGCCCACCACAGAGACAGGCTGGCCTGGGGTTTCCTCGGGAATGTTCAAGAGCATCAGGCTGAGTAAAGCCCGTTCTCTGCTTGGAGGGTCTTACCTGCCACATGCAGCCTGACCATCTTTTTTAAGGTATTTTCTAACTCTGTAGACTGCCTAAACACTTGGCACGTGAACTCCTGGGTGTCCTGGGGGGTGACATTCTGCAGGTACAGAGAGAAGTCACCCTGCTTCATTCGGTCCAGTGACAGATTGGCCCGGTTCTTGTAGTGGTTGTCTGCATACATCCCTGTAGACCCATTAGGCAGGTAGTAAGTCACCACAGTTTTGGGGTGGTGATTCTCGATTTGCCAGTAGACATACAGATCATTCAAGCTGAAATGGCTTCTGTGGGGATAGACACAGCTGAGCTCCACATTGCTGCCCACCATCGCATGGATTTCCTTGACTTCACTCTCTGCAGAGATTCCAAAGCAGCACAATTTATTACTCACTCACCATCCAAACACTACTCCTATCCCAACCCAACAAGGCAAGAAAGGAATGTATTACTCAGCTTCATTAGGAGGGTGGGTGAGGGTCTTGTATCAACTCAGGTGTAAGGTACAAGCTTCCACCTAGTGCCAACGCTGGTCCCTCCCAGGCTTTGCAAGAAGCCCCCAGCTCTTCCCAAAGGTGGCTTTTATGGTTCACCATGCAAAGAGACCAAGAGGGACATTCTACTGACCCCAAGCAAGGAATGTAATGGGAAGCATAGAGTTTGGAAAAGCACTTCCTTTAGGATCTCTAACCCTGTATATCAACCTAGGGGTGGTCCCCGCTCTCTCCAGTGGGCCTCCCTAATGCCCTGCATCAGCATGAAGCCTCCCAACTTACCAGCCCGCAGGCTGCTGAAGAGCAGCAAGAGCAGACCAGGACTGGAAAAGAACCCTCCTGAGAGACCAATGAGATGCTGCTTCTTCCAAACCGGCCGGCTGGTCCCCAAGGACAGGAAATGGTGACACCTGTCAGAGATGTGGACTCCCCTGTGGAAGGACCCTTGGCTGGTGTTCCACAGAGACCTCAGAGAATCCAACCAGGCCCATACACCTCCCTCCCCCCAACCCACAGCAAGTCCCCAGGGCCTGACAGCCCCCAAACTCTGAAAGACAGTTGATTTGTGTGATGAGAAAGGGCACTGAGAGCCACTGCTGAGCCCTGTGTCCCGTCCCTGTGACCTAACTTTCCTGAAGAGGAACATAAGACTGTAGGAAGCTGCATCTGAGGTGATAAGGACATGGAGACACCTGATGGCCCTAAGGGAGGCATTCTCCGGGTGAGGGGCAGAACCATCTAAAACCAAACTGGGTGGGACTCCATGTTCCAGACCCTTGGTGGCTGGGATGCTTCTCCCAGACTCTCGAGGGACTTCGTGTCCTGGGAGACTCAGCCTTGTCATCTCCTCTTACAAGGCACACAGAAAGCCTTGCCAGTGGGGGGGAGGGATAGGAGGGGGTGGAGGGTGAGTAGGGGAGGTGGGGAAGGGGAGGTGACTCACCCTACTCTAAAGTGACCTTGAATACTTTAGCCAGCACTTGCCCAGTCTCACAAGACCTTCTGTTCTATGCAGACGCTGCTTGGGGTTAAGACCCTACAGTTGGGACATAGATGCTTTTCAGGTGTCCATGCACCTTCGACATCTGAAACGTCACCCTCCCTCAACAGCAGTCCTGAAACTGCTCAGAAGATTGTCACAGGAGAAACCCTCCGTCAGTGGGCAAGCCATTGTGCCTCAGGCCTAGGGATCCCCTACACAAACTCAAGCCAGTCACTGCCCATCAGGGACTCCATAGCTTGCACATGCTTCCCTTTTCTCTCCCTGGAGACTCTGTAGGTAGGACACCTCTGGACAGAGCGTCTCACCAAATAGCCAAGAGAAACAGGGTATCCACTTGCACAAGTGCCGAGGGGATATTTTAGCAAAAAGCCAGAGTGCAAAACTGCCACACACACACACACACACACACACACACACACACACACACACACCCTTCCCACTTCCCCCTGCCCAGCTGGATCTGTGAGGTATGCGCCCTGTCCCCAAGTAGTGGGTATCAGCCAGTCTTTGAGGTAGCACACATCCTTCCTTCTGGGAAGTCAGCAGGGAGAAGGGCGGCGGCCAGTGAGCCTGTGCCAGAGACTGGTGTGAGTCTTCACCTTCAGCCTCCGATTTTGCTCTTCCTCCTCCCACGAGCGGCCCGCCCACGCGCCCGGGCTGGTCGGCGGTCCAGCGGGTTGGCCCCGCGCCGCCCCCTGCCGTTCACGCAGGCAGGTCCAGGTGAGGCGGCGGGGAACAGGAGATATCGCGCCTCGATTGGGCCGCTGCGCTAACTGTCGGGCGCTCTGAACCCCGACTCCGGGTAGGTCCCGGCCTCCAGCCCACGGCTCCACCACCCACCACCCACCCCACTCACGGGACACGATCGCGAAGGGACTCACTTCGGCAACATGGTGCGGGCACAGACTCCGGGCTGCTGGACCCTCGGGGGCCGCGTAGAGCTGCAGCTGCGGGAGTCCCGGAGTCCTCGGGGGCCACGGAGATCTGGGGCTGCCAGGACCTAGGGCGCGGAAATCTGGGGCTGCCCAGACTTGGGGCGCAGGGACCGCTGTAACTGTGCTCGCTAGCGCTGCGCGTCTGGCCGGGTTGGGTACAGCTCCAGATCCCCGCCCTCGGCCCGTCCCTCCCGCCACAGCCTGGGCGGGCGGGAGGAGGCGGGAGCGGAAGGTCTCACTCAGGCTCCCCCGAATGCAGCCCTGTCCAATGCTGACTGGGCAGGGACAGAGCCCGCTTGGCGGTGGGGCGGGGACAGGGCCCTGAGTTACAGGTGCGAGGGCGTAGGATGGTTTGCAGAGCCTGTCCAGCTCCAAAGGACGGGCGGCACCCAGGGTACGTGTGGGAAGACACAGCACTCAGCCGAGAACATGCCGGGTCAGGCCGCTGCATCCTTCCTCTAGAGCTGTGTCTTGTACAGGATGAACCTGGGTTCAGAGCCCCAGATCCCCGACTAAGCACCGGAGATAAGCCGAGAACCTAAAGACTAGGAATTAATGAGTGGAAGGCAGGCAGGTGGGAGAGGAGTGGGGGCCAGCAGGAGGGAGGAAGGGAGGGGAAGCAGGGGCTCCACTCTGGTCCAGCCTTCCCGTCACCCCAACTATTTCCCAGTCTTCGAAGGTTTGGTGAGGCCGAACCTTTGCCCAGGAAGACGTTGAAGAGCCTGGCTTGGTGTTTCCTTTTTAACCTCGAAAGCCAGGCAGATTTGGCAATCCTGTTTTCAGCCTTGCGTTGCCTGGCACTCGATCCGGGAGCGGCCTAAGGGTTCACAGGTGGGAAACAGTTGGGTGACAGGAGGGCGGGACCAGAGTGGAGCCCCTGCTTCCCCTCCCTTCCTCCCTCCTCCTGGCCCCCACTCCTCTCCCACCTCCTCACCAGGCAGGAGGGATGTGCGCTGTCACCGTTTTATCTCACTAGCTACTGATCAGGAAAGAGCACCAAGCCATCTGACCCAAGCCCTAAGGGACAGGAGGCATACTCCCTTGGCCCCGTGCCTCTCGGAAGGAAGTCAACAGAGCTTTAGTGAACACTGTTAGAGTCCTAGGTGAGCATCACAGATCGCGGCTGGGTGGTGGTGGTGGTGGTGGTGGTGGCGGTGGAGGCCATGTCGCATGGGAGGCAGAGGCAGGCAGATATCTCTGAGTTTGAGTCCAGCCTGGTCTACAGAGCGAGTTCCAGGACAACCTGGGCTACACAGAGAAACCCAAGTCTCAAAAAACCAGAGAGAAGGAAAAGAGACCGGAATCGCTGACTCTTGCGAGTCACCATCAGGGAGCAGGCAGGCTGAGGCAAGCTCCAGGGAACAGAAGAGGCGAAAGGGAGGTGGTAGCCAGAGCTGCTGAGGGAAGCAGCCTGGGAGGGAGGTTTGGAGGCCCTCCTGAAGGGAGGGGCTGCCTTCTTTTTCTGCTAGGAGAAACAGAAGTATCAGAACTTGACCACTGGGCTCTGGAGTCTTGCTGCGTTGGTGGTCAACCTTGGGTTGGTGGCCTGAGCTGTGCCCCCATCTCCCCACTAGGTTGGCAGCAGCTGAGGGAGGCTTCGGCAGAAGACTGTGTTGAGGAATTACCCTGGCATCACTGGGCAGTTGAAGAGGAAGGGTATTGCTGAGGGGTAGCACCATGCCCTATGTTCCAACTCCCCCGGCCAGAGGCTCCCCAGTTCCATTCCAGAAGTACAGCCCTGTCACTAATCTCAAGATGCTCTCTGATTGGATAGGCCTGACTTGCCGTCAACCTCTGGGCCCATCACTGATGCCCAGGGGCCTGAACAGCACCCGCACTGGCTGACACTTAGACCGCTCTTTGTCCTGTGTCCACCTAGATGACCAACCCTCAACCCCATACCCAGCAGTTCTTCCTGGAAGACAGTGGAAAGCAATGGATGAAGGGGCTTTTGTGGCAAAATTGGATCACATGATGTCTAGCAAAGTGGCAGGGACTGGAGCTCTTCAGAAATGGGTGCCCTCTCTCCACATCTGGGATCTCAGAAAGCCAAATGCTGTTCTCTAGGGCAGAGTTATCTTAGCACAGCAAGGAAGTGAACTGAACCTCAGAAGTGGACACTAGGCAGAGCTGGGCAGAGGAGGAACCCCCGGGAGAAGGGGACGTCAAGGCAGGAGACAGTGGCAAGTGTGTGGCTGGGCTCAAATCCCACTGTTGCTTCCTGGGAGCTGTGCACCATCAAGTAAATTACTTAGTGCTGGCAAAGCAGGGATACTGTGAGCCTGTAAGACAGAGGTTCTCAAGCTGTGGGTCAAATGATCCTTTCACAGGGATCACCTAAGACCATCTGAAAATACAGATGTTTACATTATGATCCACAGTAGGAGCAAAGTTACAGTTATGAAGTAGCAACACATATACTTTTTTGGTTGGGGTCACCGAAACATGAACTGTACTAAAGCGTCACAGCATTAGCAAGGTTAAGAACCACTGCTGTAAGATAAGAAGTCAATCCCAAGTTAGTGCACACCCTGACACTACATGGGCTGCAGATAGACTTTGATTTGGTTTTGAGAAAGGATCACTCCAGGCTGGCCCCCAGTTCTCAATCCCCCTGCCTCTGCCTCCCCGGTGCTGGGTATATAGGCATACACCACCATACCCTGCTCACCCACAGTATTTTAAGGCAAACAGAAGAGCTGGGAGACTGTGGCTGGGGCATAGTTTTGGCCTTGCCTTTAAAGGTGCCTGTTCCTGGCGAGCAGAATGTGGGAAGACTGGCAGTCGGATGTGAGATCCAAGAGACATCATATATTCATGCAGATTTGGGGCTCTTAAGGTTTTCAAGTATGATGGAACAAAATGTGAAAAGTGTGTAGCCTAAAGTGTCTGATGGGTATGCAGAGACCAGTGAACCTTCTAGCAGGGCAGCTTGGCCTTGCCATATCCCTGGAGACCACAATGACTGCCTTTAACATCACGGACGTTTGTGGATACTGAGAGTGATTCCTGGCTGGAGGAAGTCACTCTTTTCCCTTAGGGTCTGTCCACTTCCTAGGGGCAGCTACAGCTTAATCAACTCTTGTGTCCTTTCTCTCTCACAACAGCTCTGGGAGCTAGAGAGATGGTTCACCACTTCCGGGCCGCCTCACTTTTTTAAAAGACACGCCTTTAATCCTAGCACTCGGGAGGCAGAGACAGGCAGATCTCTGTGAGTTTGAGGACAGCCTGGTCTACAGAGTGAGTTCCAGGATAGTTAGGACTGTTACACAGAGAAACCCTGTCTCAAAAAAATCAATCAATCAATCCAATAATAAGTAAATAAATTTTAAAAAGCATGAATTTATGTTGATCCATGGTACTGTAAGCTTGGCTGGGAGTGGCTGCCACTCTCTCCAGAGCTCTTGTCACATTTATCTGGTTGGTGGTGGTCATGGATTTATGTTTTCTGCTTCTGCTGCCTGATCAGGTGACCTGGGTGGGTAGACTCCTGGCCTAAGCAGGAATTCCTGTAACATGTGCTTACATACACACAGGCCACAGATGATGACTCAAAGGGTCTTGAGAATCGAGCTCATGTCATTAGGCTTGGGAGCAAGCATCTGTAGCCACTGAACCAAACTATCTTATTGGCCCCAGAATTGCCCGAGATAAGGAGATGTCCTATCTATTGACCCAAGACAGCTCCTCTCCTACCTCAAGGTCCAACACTGGTCCAGTTTCCTTTCACAGAGCACTGCCCAGAGCAAGGATAGTTCTAGTATGGACCCAGTGGGCCCTGAGCCCCAGCTGCAGTGCTCAGGCAATTTGAGTCTCTTCAGTGGCTTAAGTCTACATCCGGGGTATGTGGGGGAATGGTTCCGGCCAATCAGGATTCACGACACATTTCAAAAACTGGCAAGTCACATTTTCCAGTGGATTCAGCCTCATCGGAACACCAACAGCCAAGAGCTGTTAGGAACCCACTTCTGCAAGTTCCCACTGTGTTAAGGAAGACCCAGAAATCGAATGGTCGGCTCACTAGGTGTGAGCTTCAGCGATGGCTTGGGTCAGTTTGGGTAGGCACAGAAGGGTGAGTGATTTCAGCCATCAAAGCAAACAGCAGGTGATGAAGGTGCTATATGCCCACGGCAGGACATCAGGCACGCATTGTCTATGGAAATGTCACCACTGTGACATTTATTCTGTGACAGAATAAAGCCCTCACTCGCACACACCACACCAAAACTCCACCGGTAACAAGGCTATAATATATTTGAAAAACTTCACAACAGGTACACACACACACACTTTTGGAGAAACATGGTGGGCTATCCCACCAGCAGGATCTTGTCCACAGAAGTGGGCAACCTCCCACCCCCACAGTGGGCTGCATGGGAGGCATCTTGGGATCTGAACAGGAGAAACAGGCAAGCAAGTAGAAAAAAAACCCCGCCGAGAGAGAAGGCCACAGGAGGAAGGCTGCTGTGGTTCTAGGAAACCCTCTTCTTTCATTGTATCATGATTCATTTGTGAAGAGGAAGTGGGTTCTGAGAAAAATACTTGAAATACTCTCTCAGGGGGAGAAGGCAGTTCTTCACCAGGGGGTCATCTTTCTGGCTGGCCATCTTGGCTTTGGTTCTGACTTGGCCTTCCAAGGACTGTTGCTCCTTTGGTGTCAGGGCCAAGTGTTTGCTACCAAGGAAAGAGTCACCTGTTAGAAATGCATGCAGCACTGGGGGGGGGGGGGGGCATGGGACAATGAGATCCCCACAAGGTGAAGGTTGCCTGTGGTCTCTAGGGTGAGTGCCCTCAGGAGGACCTGCCAGTGTCTCCACATTGTAAAGAAACGGTCCTGCCTCCCTCTGCTTCTGGATGGATTGGGAACAGGCAGGGTTCCCAAAGACCAAACCTCTAATATCTCTCTTTCAAGACAGTATCTCACTATTTGACCCTGGATGTCTGGGAACTTTCTATGTAGACCAGTGAAATCTACCTGCTTCTGCTGGGATTAAAAGCAAAGGCAGGAGCCAGACAGTGGCGGCGCACGCCTTTAATCCCAGCACTTGGGAGGCCAAGGCAGGTGGATTTCTGTGAGTTCAAAGCCAGCCTGGTCTACAGAATGTGTTCCAGGACAGCCAGGGCTGTTACATAGAGAAATGCTGTCTTGAAAAAAATAAACAAACAAACAAAAAAAAGAAAGCAAGTGTCCCGCTTCCCACTAGAACCCTTTGATTCAGCCTAGCATATCCCCTTTTTGGTGTGAAGTGGGAGCCTAGAAGCTGCCAGGAGTGGATGTGAGCCATCCCAGGCAGTGACCCACACACACACACAGAGAGCAAGGGTAAAGATCAGATCAGAGACCCTTCAAGGATGCGCACGCACTGTTCCCAGGAGGCCTGACAAGACGAACCCAGCTTACACAAGTGGGAAGCCCATGCCCCAGGGGCTCCTAGAGCATGTGAGCTTCATCCTGGAGGCCCCCTAGTGTATGACACCTAGCATCCCCTTTCTGTGTGCCCAGCCCCCAGTACAGTTAAGGACCATCTCCATCTCTTTTGGGGCAGACAGAAACAATGAATACAGAAAACATGTCTTCTACTTTCCCTCCATCCTACCCTGTCTTCATGTGGACAGTGGTCATCATAAGCTGTCCGTGAACTTAGCAAGGTAATTCCTACTCCAGTGGCCATGACTCTCTCACCCCACTGTGAAGCCACACTGTTCCCTCCAGGAGCCAAGTGACCCTAGGTATTAGGTGCAGGTACACCCAGCCCTCAACTTCCTTTGGGGGCCCTAAATCAGAAAGGAAGTACCTCAGTCAGAAAAGAGATGGGACTGGGGCCCAGGAAGAAAGAAGCTGTCCCTCCATGCTCCAAACCTGGCAGGACCCCATAGGGGGCTAGGTGTCTCTCTCGCAAGTCACATGTACTAGGATTGGCGGGACCATCTGTGATTACTTCTTTTTTTTTCTTTTTCTTTTTCCTTTTTTGGTATTTTTGAGATAGGGTTTCTCTGTACAGCTTTGTGCCTTTCCTAGATCTCGCTCTGTAGACCAGGCTGGCCTCGAACTCACAGAGATCTGCCTGCCTCTGCCTCCCGAGTGCTGGGATTAAAGGCGTGTGCCACCACCGCCCAGCCTGTGATTACTCCTAAAGCATGTTTGTTGTTCAGGAATAGAATGCCTGGTGTGATATACCTGATATGTGACATCCTGTGTGTGACAGGCTCATAGCTAGCAGCAGAGCCTGGCTCCTTTTGCCCACTGTCCAGCTCATTTCACTGTCCTTCTGCACTATCCCACAGTATCTATTGGGAAGGGATGGCAGGCAGGAGACTGTACCTTACTTAAAAGCATCCAAAAAGAATGTTTGGGAGAGTATATCTCCTCAACTCTACCTCAACTCAAATCCTGAAAGCATCCAGGTGAGGGAACCTGGTGATACCTAACTGGCATAGTGACTAGGAGCCAGGAGAATGCTGTGATGGAGGAGGTGGGTGGGAAGTTTCCAGAAACTCACTATAGGGCAGGAAAGGACACGACTTAGCAATCTCAGAAGACACAAACTGGCTCAATCTACATGCAGGTCTGTGAGCAAGTGGGTGTCTGTGTGTGGGCGTCTGGATGCATTAGGGAGTTGCGTCAGTATATATGAATGAGCGTGGGCATGAGCATGAGTGTGTGCAGGGCAGGAGCTTCAGAAGGCTGGGCAGGGGTAACTGGCCTACACAGTTTGAGAATGTGTCCTGAGGCCCATGGTTAGGCGTCTGGACTTCCCCCTGAGGGTGAGGGAACTCTTGTTTAGTCTTAAAGATCAGGAGTTAAGGGAGAGTCCCTCAGTGCACAGGGACATGCTGAGCCACATTGTGTCCAGGGTTGTGGTGGACAAGAGGTTGCTCAGACACAGCCGGGTGGAGCATGGCACTGTGTAGGCCTGGCTCTACCAGAATGCACGGTTTCCTCTGCCTCTGAGTCTTTACCATCCCCCCAGCCCTGAGGAGGTACCTCTTCAACCCTGGGATGTTGCTCCACACCCGCACAGCATTCTGGAGGACTCTGCCACGGATATTCTGGAGGGTCACAGGCTCTATCTGTGGGAGAAGAGGGGGGTGTGGGTCAGCATGACACAATTGCAGTCTCCTCCCCATGGGACACACAGTCAACAGACCATCTAGACTGGCCTCTTCAGTGGCATTGCTCACAGGGCACTCGATTTTCCTTACAAGACTACGGAGAACAAAGCCTGGAGACCGCCTTGATCAACTCTATAAAAACACAGCTTTACTGAAATGGGTAATATTCTAAGATAAGGTAACTTTCGAACACACTGACCTCTGAAAAGACAGAAAATGTCTGAGCAGTGGTGGCACACACCTTTAATCCCAACTCTTGGGAGGCAGAGGCAGGTGGGTCTCTGAGTTCAAGGCCAGCCTGATCTATAGAGTGAGTTCCAGGACAGCCAAGCCTACACAGAGAAACCCTGTCTCAAAAGATTAAAAAAAAAAAAAAAAAAAAAAAAAAAGCTGGGTGGTGGTGCTGCACACCTTTAATCCCAATACTCGGGAGACAGTGTCAGGCAAATCTCTGTGAGTTCGAGTCCAGCCTGGTCTACAAAGTGAGATCCAAGACAGGCTCCAATGCTACACAGAGAAACCTGGTCTCAAAACAACAACAACAAGAAAAAAAAATTAAAAAAAAAAAAACAACTTCATAGATGGGCTAAAAACTTCCATAGATTTCTTTTTTCCTTTTTTCTTTTCAGGGAGGCAGAATTAGATGGCAGTGAAGAAAGTCTCACTCACCATGTAGCCCTGGCTGGCCTGACACTTAATATAGGCCATCTATTAAAAGCAAAATCATGTGCCATTGCATCCAGCTCACAATTTTTTTTTAAAGCTGCATGGAGCGAAACAATTTCATAGAATTCTTTCACCATGTAAAATGTTTCCATGAACCAGATTCAACACAGAAACAAAAACCTGACAAGGATCCCACAAAAGAGAAAACCACAGACCAACCTCCTCTTACACTTGTCAACTCGAAAAGTCCTACCTATAAAACACTTTCCACAGGCTTCAGCCACGGGCTAAAATAGCAGACCATGGTCAAGTGGATTTTCCTAGGAATACAAGGATAGTTCATTCCCAGCCGCTCTAACCATATGCTAGCCCATTAATGGATTCGAGGAGGTGGGGGTGAGGAGAGGTAATCTGGCCATCTCAAATGTTAAAAAACAACACAGGCTGGGCGGTGGGGGGGCATGCCTTTAATCCCAGCACTCGGGAGGCAGAGGCAGGCGGATCTCTGTGAGTTCGAGGCCAGCTTGGTCTACAAAGTGAGTTCCAGGAAAGGTGCAAAACTACACAGAGAAACCCTGTCTCAAAAAAAAAAAAAAAAAAAAGAACACAGGATGCTGTACCTTTAATCCCAGCACTTGACAAGCAGAGCTTCTCATTCCTGATTTTTCTGAGTACCCAGGGAAACCGTCTGGTGCCTACGGATCCCCACCCCCTCTGCTCACTCAGTAGGCCAAGCTCCCCAACCTGCCGTTGTATCTCCTCTTGGGAGGAGGGGCCACAACTCGCTTCCTCCTTCCTCGAAGTCTCTCATCTCCCATAATCAAGACTGTCGGTCATTCCTCACCCTCCACAGCTCTCCCTGACACACTGGCCCAAATCAACCCTGAAGGGAACTGAGCCCTGGGCCCCACGGCATGGCCACACTGAAGGTGAGAGTTCAGATAAAAAGGGGGGAACAGGCTGTCCAGAATGAGTGCACACAAACTCATGGGAGTGCATGGAGTGGGCATGCATGTCATGTGGGATGTGTGGTGGGTGGAAGTGGATGTGTTCATGTGTGCGGGGTGAAAGGGGGGGAGGAGGGGACATGGGTCTGGATGGCTGTGACTTGCATGCAAAGAAGTCGTGTAGGAAGAGGGGGTTGCACTACAAGGCTGTCCCTGTAGGGGCCAATGTCCTGAAAATCTGCATTCTGTGTCTCAGGTGCCCAATGTCCTTGTGGCCCCTCACACTCGAGGGAGCAGAGGCCTCAGGAGTGAGAGTCCCAGAGCTGGATACAGGCTAAGCTCCTACCCCCAGGTACACTCACCTGGAGGAAGCGGGTTGTGGTGACTTGGTCATCCTCAGTCAGCAGCAGACTGTCCACAAACATCCAGAAGAAAGGCCGCTGACTCCCTGGGTGTGGGCGAGCATACTGCAGGATCCGGTGGAATTGGAACATGTACCAGCCTGTCATGAACCAGGGAGAGGGCCAGTTCAGATGGCAAGGGCCAGGACTACACCTTTGCAGATGCTGGGCACCTCTGCTCTCCCATTGTGGAGATGGGAACACGAATGTCAGTTTAGTCTAGAACTCACCCAACAGCACACTGAACATGTGCAAGTTCACCTGTCTGTTACAGCCTGGGGAAGCTAGTCTTAAAATGCAGAGTGTGTGATTTCTGCCCTGTCTGAAGGCTGAGGGGGCGTGAGGTGAGGCGGAGATAGAAGGGAGGACAGGGTAGAGGTGACAGGGTTGAAGACAAGATTCTCAGGTGACTAGAGCTGAAAACAGCCAGTCCATTTCTTGAAACTTACCAGGGCAGCGGTCACAAGAGTGACCTAGGGGCTGTGTCGAGCCATACACGAGGTCAAAGGGACCCCATCTCTCCACCTAAGGAACACATACATGGTTATTTATGGGATACGGATGGCTCAAAGCTAAGTGCTTTCCCACTGGTGGCCAGTATTAGGGCCTCTGCACCCCACTCATCTCCCCAATGATGTACCTTGTGGGTGACCCAAACAGACCTCCTAGCTAAACCTTGGGACCCACTTAGGCAGAGATACCCAGACACCAATGGCTCTCAGGAGAAGCCCGAACAGTGGTAGCCTAAGAATGTTCCATATCTGAGATTATTCCTCAGAAAACTGTTGCCTTTAAAAGGGGACCAGTCGTGGAGGGAGAACGCATGCTCATTCAGCCTGCAAGATTCCATATCCTTCTGGGAAACTAAGGATTGTGCTGGAGTCAGTAGCTGGGAGCAGCAGACAGCAGGGGAACATGATCTGATGGCCATAAACAATTCCCACTTAGTAAGCAGATGGGGTCACTAGCTGGTCAGTTAGGAAGAAAATGAAACAGTCAGCCCCAAGTATGCCCCAAGTGCCTTCCGTTTACCCAAGTGGCCCAAGGTCCCTCTCCAGAACCCAGAGAACCCCTGCTTCATCAACTGCCTCTCTAGCCCTGGATATTCTTTTAAGAAAACAGTTCTGCCTGGTAGGGGTGCACCCCTTTAATCCCAGCTCTCGGGAGGGAGAGGCAGGAGGATCTCTCTGAGTTCAAGGCCAGCTGGTGTGCAGAGTAAGTTCCAGGACAGCCAGGGCTACAGAGAAATCTTGTCTATAAAAAAAAAAAAAGAATTATTTAGGGGCTAGAGACATGGCTCAGAGGTTAGGAGCACTGGCTGCTCCTCCAGAGGTCCTGAGTTCAATTCCCAGCAACCACATGGTGGCTCACAACCATCTATAATGAGATCTGGCGCCCTCTTCTGGCATACAGGCATACATGCAGGCAGAACACTGTATACATAATAAATCTTTAAAAAGAAAAAAGGAAAGAAAGAAGAAAGAAACAAAAGAGTTTTAAGATATCCATGCATGATTTCCCCAATCTAGAATAGGCCCCCACTTTCTTGGAATTTCTCTCAGTAGTGGCCTGACTCCTAAATTAGGCCTCAACTTCTTGGCTCTTGTGTTCTCTATGTCCCCAACTTCTCTACCTGGGATCCTACAGGGGCAATGGCTGGTTGGGATCTGGCCAGAGAGAGTGGTCAGGTTATGGATTAAAGACCAACACCCCAACTGTCTACATTAAGGAGGTCCCAATGCAACTTGCCCCCTCCCCCCTCCAGTGCCCTCAGGAGGAGCGGAAGAGGGTCCCACACAGGGACAAGACAACACCGGATTTGCATTTGGAAGATATTTTCAGACAGCTGTTGGCTGCTCAGCTCCAGACTTGTAACAATGAGAGGGTGGGGGTTGGGGACTTAGCTCAGTGGTAGAGCGCTTGCCTAGCAAGCACAAGACCCTAGGTTCGACCCTGAGCTCAAAAAAAAAAAAAAAAAAAAAAAGGAAAAAACCCAAGAGAGGGTGGGGTGGGGCTGAGCCTCTCCACCCATGCATATCCCCCATCAAAGGCAGCAAATACTAGCCACGTGGCTCTCAAGACGTCTGGCTGTTTGCCCTGATCAGGGCGGAGGGCCAAGCAGAGGCCAGAAAAACATTCCTCTCCCACCACCCTCTGTGAGGCATGACACTGGTGACCACACTGGGGCTGGCCCTCGCCAGAAGCCAGAACCCCGTATCAGAATCCCATGCTGGTCCAAGCAGGACGTTGCACCCTGCATGCTCCTTCCTGTCCCTCCAGAGCTCCCTTCCTCCCCCTCCCCCCCATTGCCCCTCTCTCCCTCCCTCCTATTCCCCCCCTTCTTGCTCCTTCCCTGCCTCCAGGCCCCATAAGGCCACTTGCACACCTGGCCTTGGCAGCCCCCCCCCCCCAACTTACATCTCTCCTCACAACATTCGTGACATCTTCCAAGTACTTCAGCCTTCCTTCTTCAGAACCTCTTTCCAAAAAGCCCAAACTCTCTAGCTCTGGAGGGGGGACAGACAAGATGGATAGAGAGCAGACATGGGCTCTGTCCCCGCAGAGTGGGGGACGGATCCATGACAGTGCAACTTTCCTGTCATGGAGCAGCAGCTTGATCTTTTCCAGTATCAAGAGCCCAGGGCAAACTTCCTGAGTGTTAATTTATGAAAGTCAAGGAATTTGTTGCGAAACTGCATTTCTGAGCCATGCTCTCACTTGATGGCTTAGGCAACCAGTGGGGCTGTGACACCCCCATACTGGTGTCATCTTTGAATCAAAATAGTAACATACAGAGCAGGTGCATTTCCTTCAGACCCCGAGACTTAGAGCTTGGGCAGGTTGAGCCCTTGCTGGGCATCCTTAAGGTATAGTGATACAATTATAACTACCACATGGGGCCCTTGTGACACACTGTGGGGTCACTTGGACACTCTCCTGGTATCCTGAGTGGGATATGATTTAGCCAGAGAATGGAGTACCTTTAGGGCTCAGAGCTTGCTAAGCACATGGAGGTCAGAGCAGTCCAAGGGACAGGACTCCAGGAGATTCAGGTACAGAAAGAGGAGACAGGAAGGTGTGGAGGCTGGGGGAGCCTATGTATGACTGGGGCAAGGCTGCCAGAACTCAGCCTCCCCATCAACAGTAGTTCCCATCCACCCTGGCAGGCTTGCCCCTTCCCATTCAATGCTGCCTCCTCCTGTTGGGGAACTGGGTCCTCATCTGGGTTCCAGCTTTCTGGCCCTTTTCACTTTCCCTCTGCTTGGGCACACGGTTGGGGGATTTCTTTGGAATCATATCCTTTCTGGGATACTCAGTTCTCTCAGCTCAGGGAGTCTGAGGAAGAAGTTCGATGGGCATTCGATTCTCAATCCTTGCTCCACATCTCAGATGCCCAGGGGTAGCCTAACATCCAGGCAGAGGACCCCAGAACACTCTGAGCTCCTCTTGCCCTCCTCCCCACCCCCCTTCCCTCCATGCACTTCTGGAGAGTCATTTGACGAGGGGACACTCACCTTTCTCAATATTCCCAAAGAGGCTCAGTACCCGCACTGGCTGTCTCTTCCAAGCGGACACTGGCTTGTACATCTCCAGAGGGCTTGCCTGGAAAGGAAATTGAAAAAACAGAGAAAAAGGTGAAAGGATGTGTGCTGGTCGCTCAGTGAGAGCTGGTGAGTTAAGTTATAGTTAAGTGGCTCCCACAGTAGGCTTTCCCCAGATGGACAGACAGGACTCAACTGAGAGCCACCTGAAAGCCTGGCTGACGCTCGAGGGACCAGAGCTGGCCATCCCTCCCTGGAGGCCACCTCCACTCACTCCCCAGGTCTAGGTCTCTTGCCTGGACCCCCACATATCGGGAAGCAGGGTATGGTTTCTCTGAAGTTGGAGGGTAATAAATACTAGCAGAGGAGAGCTCGGGCTGTGGGTCTCAGGCTCCAAGATTCCAGGAGACCAAAACCATCCCCATAGCCCAGCAGCCTGAAATCCAGGTGCCACCAGCACTGGTGGCCTGAGGCTTCAGGGAACCATCCCAGGCCTCTTCCAGCAGCTGGGCTCAGCACACTGTGGCTCTGACTGGCTAAGTGCTGCCTTCCTCACTAGATTTTTCCTGCATGTCTCAAGGTCCTACAACTCCTTCTTTTACAAGGATGCTCCCGCTACATACAGGCAGAGACCACCTCCTTCCAAACTGCTCTTATCTCAACCTCAGCCAAGTGACACCACCAAGACCCCACTTCCAAATCAGGCTGTGTTTTCAGGTCCCTGGTTTATGACCTTGACAGATGTTTCAGGGAAAGAAGACACACAGTCCAGTCTTCTGTACCTTTGACTGTTTTGATCCCTCTGGGCTTCACCCTTGAGATGGCAGCCATGGCTGCACACGGGATGCCATGTTGGCTAAGCATTCAAGCCAACGTGATGGACTTATTGTATGTCTGTGGAGGGGGCTTCTGTCCTGCTTGTGACTGGTAATCATCCCTACGCTTGTAAGAAACAAAATGATGACCAAGGATGCAACTCAGTTAGTAAAGAGCTTGTGGAGCCTATGGCCCTGGGTCAGTCTTTGTAAATGTGGTGCTGGTAATTCCAGGACTCAGGAGCAGAGGATCGTTGAGTTCAAGGTCATCCTCAGCTACAAAGTGACTTTGAGGCCAGCCTGGGCTCCCTGAAATCCTCACAACAAAATAGCAGTGACACCTGCTCTCCAACCAAAAAGGGGCATTATGGCAAAAGCCTTATCAGGTGATGGAGTATGTGTGCCCTTGACAGCCAATAACCTGCTGTGGCAGATCCAGCACTGGGCGGTCCTTACCCCCTCTAGATCATGAAAGGCCTTCAGCTGGTGACGCCACCTTTTTCGCCTCTGCAGCAGCCCGCTCCGAGTGAAAGGCAGGCACAGGAAGCAAACCCAGCAGGCCATCGCGTTGATTCGCTCTGAGGTCCCGGGGCCCACCAGGATATCCACACACTCGAAACAGTAACATCTAGAGTCAAACCGAGAACCACCGTGACCTGAGTCATACTGCCATCGGGACCGCAAGGCAGGCCAGCACCTTGTTCTGGAGGGAACCATGTTTCTCTCTGGGCTCATCTCTCAGTGCTGGGTGGGTGAGGCTGGATGCAGGCTGGGAAGGGAAACTCAACAACAGAAGATGTGACGTAGGTATCCCCAAAACGGCGGACCTCACTTCCCTAAGCCTTCCCACAACTCTGAAGGCTGTACACACATTTTTAAGGGTAGAAAAAAAGAAGAAACATACAGGAGCTGGGAAGGGGACACTTGAAGTCAGGGATATAAAGAGGGAGATGTCCAGGATGGGGCAGGGACCGGCATAGATGGAGCTCAGGATGGTGTTTTAATAACTGAAGGTGAATGTGCCACCTGTGTCCTGAACAGTCCCAGTCATTACTCATGACCAGCAGCCACTAGGCAGAGTACAAGCACCCACTGAGCTAAATCTCCAACCCATACTGTCTTTTTTTTTTTTTTTTTTTGGTTTTTCGAGACAGGGTTTCTCTGTAGCTTTGGAGCCTGTCCTGGACTAGCTCTGTAGACCAGGCTAGCCTCAAACTCACAGAGATCCACCTGCCTCTGCCTTCCAAGTGTTGAGATTACAGGCATGCACCACCACCGCCTGGCCACCCTTATATTTTGTAAGGACAGAGGGACTGGCCATGTGGTGGCTGTGCTCCTGAAGAGAGACATCACAGAGTTATATCCTCAGCACCTGTTTCTCATATTGGGGGTGGTTCTTTTGGGAGGAGCAATGGGGGGTTGTGCCCCTCCTCACCTGGTACAGTCGGGGCTCTCACAGATGAACAAGGTGTGCCCTGAGCAGCAGATGGAGCAGTAGCTCTGGTGCCCATCCTCATCATAAAGGAAGATGGTCTCCAGGAACGTGTCCTGAGCAGGGAGCAAAGGCTGTGTGAGATCTCCCCCTCCAGTGCCAAGTAAGTCCCACTGCCTCCCTGCTTACCTTACACGAGGCACATATGCCCCCCTCAAATAAGGGGTGCTGCGTATGCACCTGGAGACTTCCACAACAGAGGCAGATGTCTAGAGAGAACGCAGAGGGAAAATCAGGGGAAATACTTAACAAAAGCGGCACAAGGACCCTGAGGGAGATCAGGGAAGACCCAAGAAGTGTGTGTCAGGGTTATAGATCGGAAGACTTGATGGGAAAACAAAACACCCCAAATGAAGGGCAGACATCTCCAAACCCCAGATGGCTTTTTGCAGACCTGATATGTTGGTCCTAAAATGCCTATGGAAACCCATATTGGCCAACCCAGAGAAATAGATCATTGACTGAGGAACCTGGAGTCCCTATGAATAGATACACATTTAAAAAAAAAAAGATTTATTCATTTTAGGGATACGAGTGCTCTTTCTGCATGTATGCCTTATGCCAGGAGAGGGCATCAGAGTCCACTATAGATAGTTGTGAGCTACCACGTGGGTGCTGGGAATTGAACTCAGGATGTGTAGAAGAGCAGCCAGTACTCTTAACCACTAAGCCATTTCTCCAGCCCCCATACACATTTTTATTTTCCTCTTTTCCCCTTTCTCTTTCTGACAGGGTCACATATATCTCAAGCTGGCTTCAACTTCACTAAAGGTGACCTTGAATGTCTGGTTCTCCCATCTTTATCTCCTGAATGTTGGGTTACAGGGTGTGTCACCACACCCATTTTACAGGGTGCTGATGGAACCTAGGGCTAATTGCAGGATGAGTAGACACTCTACTGAGAACTCAGCATAGTCTCCAATTAGACTGTAGTCGTGGATGATGTAAACACAATTTTTTGTGGGGGTGGGGTTCGAGACAGGGTTTCTCTGTGTAGCCCTGGCTGTCCTGGGGCTCCATAGACCAGGCTGGCCTCAGACTCCGAGATCCTTTTGCTTCCGCTTCCTGATTCCTGGGATTAATGTGCACCACCATGCCCAGCCCAGATACATTCCTTAAACAAATCTGGGGCTGCGGTATGGGGGATGGGAAGAGAACATCCCATGGGCTCCAGGATTGTTCTCCACCTTCTGGGATGGCTAAGTAAGGCTGAAGCAAGCCTTTCTAGTGGGGGCTGACACTCTGTTTTGCTGGATCACAAGCAAGTGTGCAAACTTACCTTCGATGTTCCGTCGGTTCACAGTGACTTCATACCTGATGATCTCTGGAAGAGAAAAAAATAAGTAGCCTCTTTCCTTTGGCTCTCATTGAAACATGCATGGTAAACTTGTCTTCTGAGGTGACTGGAACACAAGGAATCCCCCCACTGACACCCACTGAATGCCTGCTTTTGTCTGGAGTGGGGGCATCCTAAATGATACAGGAACATTCCGTGCATTGCCTAACTCAGAGGTTCTCATCTAAGAGAGAAGTTCATTACTTGGGTGGGGCCTTACCTCTGCCTGGTGGAGGTGAGGTTAAGGACCGTAGCTCCATGGAGTCTTCCAGTACGACGTCCATGCTGTGCTCATCATTCAGGCTCAGGGCTGGAGATGGAGACAGCGTCATCCCAGGGAGGCCACATAGGGACACAAGACACATGCAGGAAAACAGTATGTAGTCAATACAAGGGTCAGGGGACCCACTAGACTGTCCAGCCAAGTCATGGTGACATCCACCCACCCATCTGGGAATTAGGGACAAGAAAAACTGCTAACATCAGCTTTGAAGTACTTGGTAGGAGAGAGTGGGCCCTATGAGATACCCTTCCCCCATCCAATCCCAGGCACCATGTGTTTTCAGGTGGGGCACGTATGTGGATACCCCAGCGTCCATGTGGCCCTGCCTCACTCTACCTGGTAGACCCCTCTAGGTCCCATTCCCACCTTCTAGTGACAATTCAGACTCCCTGCTAAGGACCCTGTGGAGTAAGAGGAGGAAAGGGAAGAAGAGGAGGGGAGAGGGGGGGAGAGGGAAAGGGAGAAAGAAACCTGAGGATCTTACAGGGTTTCGAACACTGCTCTTCCAGGTGGCTGGCAGAGTCCGGGCTAGAACTGTCCAGAGTCTCCAGGTCCCAGGTTCCAAGGGCCTTGGGGCAAGAAGAAGAATTCTCCTGGGAACCCATGAAGGTTGTCTGCTAGCAGGATCTGTGTCGAAGGGATGGCGGGTGGCTGGAGATTTCAGGAGGTGTGTCAGCAGAGTCGTCAGAACCCTGCAATGCAATGAGAGATGGTGGGAGGGGGTTGTAAGGTGCTCGGGTGGGTTCTCTTGGGGTCTAGTGGGGAATTGTGGAGAGGAAGAGAGAGGGACCTTAAGGCAAGTATGGATAATAGCGAAGTGCTGGACGGAGCCTATTAAGGGCCTGGGACGGTGGGGTTGAGGGTGTGGGGGCAGGCACTCAGGGGCGGGGCTTATGGAGCCCAGCACGTGTGGGGGGTGGATTCAGGGAAGAAGTGGGGGTGGGGTGGATGGGGGCGGGGCTGAAGGGGCTCAGGGAACCTTGTGAGTGGGAGAGGGGTTCAAGGTAGGGGTGGGGGAGGGAAAGAGTTCAGAGGAGGGGGTCACGGAATACTGTAGGAGGGCAACTCAGGGCTGAAATGAGGTGGGAGTGGGGGAAGGGAGGTGCTAGGCCTCACACACACATTGAGGTTAGGGAGCTGGGAGGTAGGGTTCCTGATTGTGTGGAGGGGATGGGTGAGGCCAAGGAGAAATGGTGTAAGGAAGACGTGTTGATGAGTGGCGGAGTGGAGCGGGAGGAAGAGAGCCTTGGGTTGAGATAAGTCAGGGTCAGCGTAGGATTTCCAGGACCACAAGGGTGATGTTGTGACTGTCCCTGTGGTTAATGTGGATGGAAGACCTACCTGCCAACCTCTTCCTACCTGGCTTAAAGAGTGAATTCATTCATGGCCACCAGTCCCTTTCAGGATACCACAGCAGCAGCTGGCCTAATCCGCTAGTAGTTATAATGAAGGGCAAAAGCTGTGGGGAGACCCTGGGAACATGGTTGCTGACTCCAGGCTTCAGTGGGCAAGGCTGGTAACTTAGACAATGTTCAGTATGGAGGTTACCGTGAGACCCTTGGCTGCTCACAGCCCAGTGATCCAGGCCAGTGCTTCTGTGGCCAGGTCCTGTGTCTCAGGCATATTACACGGGACAGCCGGATCCCTTGTCTGCATTTCAGTGCTAGGGAACGGGGCGGGGGGGGGGGGGGGGGGGGGGGGGGCTGAGACATCACATTTGCCCAACTTGCCAAATGACTCCTCATGTCCCCCACAGCTGCCTAAACTCACTGCACACTGATGAACACTGTGTATGAGCCCGGGGAAAACATCTGTTTTGATATTTGGCTCAGTTGACACATTTACACAGATCAGTCTTCAGTAGAGGAGGCAGCGTGGCCACCAACCTGCAGCTGTAGGCTCTGGAATAAACTGGTTAAGTCTCTCTGCCCTGGTCCTTCCTGATCTTCTACTTTTCTCTTTTTATCTCTTTTTTGTTAGAGTCTCACATATCCCAAGCTGGTCTGGAATTCACTATGTAATCAAGATCCACCTTGATTTTCTCATCTCCCTGCCTCCACCTTTTTATTGCTGAGATTAGGCCACAGCACCCAGGGGTGCGGCGCCGGGGATTGGACCAGGGCTTTGTGCTCTGTACAATCAGCTTCCGTCAACTGAACTACCTCTCCAGACTTCCGTTTCATTATTTTTACATTCGAGTTTTTTGTTTCTTTGCTTGCTTTGTTCTTTTTTTTTTTTCTTTCTTTCTTTTTTTTTTTTTTTTTAAAAAAACAACTAGCTGGCCTCAAACTCAGAGATCTGCCTGTCTCTGACTCTGCTGGAATTTTTTTTCAAGAGCCTCTAAGACATTCTCATGTAAATGTTAGAAATATTTTATTCATTTTACATCCCCCCTCCCCCGCTTTTTTTGAGACAGGTCTCATTGTATAGGCCTGGCAGGCCTGGAATTCAGAGATCTGCCTGCCTTTGCATCCCAGGTGCTGGAATTAAAGGAATGCACCACCACACCCACAGCCTTGTTTGTTTTTAAGACTGAGTCTCACTCGGTAGCCCAAGCTGTCCCGTAACTTACTATGTAGCCTAGGCTGATCTCAGGGCAATCTTCCTGCCTCTGCCTCCTGGGTGATGGGGATTACAGGCATAAACCACCACACCCAATATCATTAATGCATTTGAGTGTTTTGTGATATTTTACATAGAAACATCTTGCATTAAGACTGACCTATTGCTCTTTCTAAAAGTATTATATTTATTTGTGTATATGAACATGTGCCCTTGCGTGGCATGGTGTATCTAGAAGTCAAGTTCTGAAAAAGAAAAACAGACCAACAAACAAAAGGTCCAGCAAGATGGCTCTGTGGGGGAAGGTGCTTGCCGCCAAGCCTAGGGACCTGAGTTCTGAGTTCAGTCCACGGACCCCACATGGCAGATGAGAACCAATGGCACATGTTGTCCTCTGACCTCTGAACACACACACACACACACACACACACACACACACACACACACAATTTAAAAAAAAGTCTGTGTTAAGGCTGGAGAGACAGTTCAGCAGTTAAAAACACTTACTGCTTTTGCAGAGGGCTAAAGTTCAGTCTTAATTTGACTACAACCCTTTTATACTTCTAGGTTAAGAAATGGCTGTGTTTGGCATTTGCACGCCTTGAATCCCAGCACTCGGGAGGCAGAGGCAGGCAGATCTCTGTGAGTTCGAGGCCAGCCTAGGCTACAAAGTGAGTTCCAAGACAGCCAGGGCTACACAGAGAAACCCTGTCTCAAACTCCCACCCCCACCCGCACCCCCCCCAAAAAAGCTGAAGCTGAGTTTAGATGCTAAATCCAGACAGTGGCATGCCTTTCCATTTCTTTCTTCTTTTGTGAAAATGTGAGAAGTGTGAGTTCAGGCTAAGCTCTTGGTCAGCATCTCTAGTCTAGCTACTTAGGGAGATGAAGCAAGGCCATGGCTCAGCAGGCCAGCCAGCCTGGACTACACAGTGGGATTCCATTTGAAACAACAGGACTGCGGATGCAGCTCAGCTGGAGATGTCCTGGTCTAGCAGGCAGCCAGTACTGCATAAACCAGGTGTGGTGGCGCTTGCCCCTCCCTCACCCTAGCACTCGGTGGAGGCAGGAGGATCAGAAGTTCAAGGTTATTCTTGGCTACATAGTGATTTCCAGACCAACCTGGGCTATATGAGGACCCTCCCCCCCAAAAAAATCAAATAACAGCAACAAAAAATGAACAAGAAATTCCCCAGTTTTGAGAAGTGCAGAGAGTTCTTTTATCTTTTTCTGGCTATTTGATATTTTGGTTGGTATTGGGAATATTTTCTATTACATTACCAATTTTAACCTAAAATTAACACATAGGCTTTCGGGATTCAAAGCACACTGGGTGTACAGATCTGGCAGGCTTGTAGCAGCCCCCCCATCAGGTCTCCACCCCAAGTTGCTTCCCCAGCACCTGGCTCCAACCCACCTCTGCTAAGGACGGCTTGGTACTTTCCATCCGTTTGCTGTTAACCATCAGAGTCTTCCAGCCCTGACCCAGGCCACCTTCTCCTTGGGTCCCTGCACCTCTGTGGGATGGAGTAGTTGCCCTGGGCTAGCCCCCATGCTGTAGTCAACCTCTTTGGGATAAGGACATTGAGGATCACGGATGCAGCCCGCATGCTGGGGCCGCTGAAGACCTGAGGCATTGCCCTATTAAAGCACTAGGCCCCTGTGTGGATACGGGTCACCCAGACCACCTCTTCTAAGTTTAGCTGCTCCAGACCACCTGCAGGTGTGAACTGTCACGGAAACCCCCACATGTGATGGAAAGTCCAAAATTCTACAGGAGTCTTTCTGTTGATCTCCCACAAGAGGATGGGGGGATGCCTGTCTGCAACAGTCAATGCTCAGCCAATGGTGGGTGTTCTGGGACAGCTTCAGGCTTTTTATTAAAAAGTAAAGTGTAGACTTTGGTCTATGATGCGGTTTCTAGTTCTTCTTTGTCTGTTGCCTTCGGCAGAGTAATCCCCATCTGAGGAGAAGCCTCCACATAGGGAGAAGGCCCTAGCTGGGGAGAAACCCCCAGGCTGCAGGCATGACATTAGCAGGAGAGTCTCCATCATGGCCCTTTGTGCTCTTGAGACCTTGGTGTGAGCAGGGTGCAAGGAACTGGGGCCTGTGTCCACTCTGCCATGTCAGTGAGGATGCTCTGTGTTCTGGACAGCAGAAATCACATTTGGTGCTGGGTTGACAGGGGGCTGGGGACTGATGTTTCTGTAGTACATACATACTTGCAGGAGACAGCGTGAGAGCCCAGTGAGCAGCAGCTTCCTCTAGGGCCAAGGGACAGGTGGTGCCTCTCAGGGGGTGCAAGCCCATCCTGACATCACCCAAGGCTTCCTTCTCAGAACCTGTGGGAGGCATAGTGCAGGTGATATCAGCTCCAGAGCCACTTCCAAAGGTGCTGTGGTGATGGCTTGGAGCCTTGTGATGGACTGTGAGAGGGCCCTGCTCCCTGCACACAGCCTCTAGGACATTCTCCACTTCTGCCTATCTTGGTATACATACACACCCTGGCTCTGAGGTGACTGATCCTCCACAATGAAGCCCTCTCTTCCCCCTGCACCTGGTTCTCATGCAGACTGTCTCATCCGCTTTCAGCACTAACACACACACACACACACACACACACACACACACACACATATATACGCACATACGCTGGAGAGCAATCTCAGCGTACACACAACTCTTAGGGGGGCCCTGAGTTAGGAGGTAGGAGAATCCAACAGCACTAGCCACACATGGTTTTCTGCCCAGACCTCCCTGGTGACCACCCTTGTGAGGATGCTGGAGGACACTGCTCACTGAATCCGTCTCCTGTGCAGCCTGAGCTCTCCTCCCACTGTACCACACAGCCCCAGCCCTGGGCTGTGCTAACTAACTGGTCTTATCATTTGCTTCTATTCACCTATCAACACTCACAGTGGCTGGGGCCTCAGCACAAACCTGACCATAACACTTTGCTCCAAAAGCTGCCCCCTCTTAAGCCACTTACAGCTGTAGGCTCTCACCTTGCTGGGGGGCACCATTTCCAATGACATCCACCTCAACATCCCTTTCTTCCCCCCCCCCCCCAGACAGGGTTTCTCTGTGTAGCTTTGCACCTTTCCTGGACCTTGCTTTGTAGGCCAGGCTGGCCTTGAACTCACAGAGATTGGCCTGTCCCTGCCTCCCGAGTGCTGGGATTAAAGGCGTGCGCCACCACTGCCCGGCTTCGACATCCCTTTCTATTTGCCTCCAGGACACCTCCCTGATTTTCTTGGGGCTCCTGTCCTTTAGGTTACACTACCCCGTGGTCTCTGTCATGAGTCCTGTGAGTGCTACTTGGACTGTGAGGTAAACAAGACAGGCACGATCCAGGGGCATTTGTCCAGGGTTCTCTGCCTTCTCGCCCCTTGATGTTGAGCTGACCCCCAGCTCAATGTGCTGGCCACCTCTAAGCTCAGAGATATGCCATGTGTTGTTTCTACCCATTGGCACACAGGATGGACCATCTCCTCTGCCCTACTGGAATCTTTCATTCCCATTCCTCCAGCCCCAGGTCTGGAACAGCTAATGGTTCCCAGCCAGGTCCACTGTCCAGCCCTTTGCAGAGGTTTCTTATTGTGGCTGCTCTCAGAGGCACTAGCATACCTGGGCAGCCAGGGTGTGGCTAGAAGCACTGTTTTGTCTGCCCTACACACACACACACACACACACACACACACACACACACACACACACACACACACACGTTATTTTATTCTATGCCTATGAGTGTCTTGCTTACATGTTTTTGGTCAGCACATGCATGTAATACCAGTAGAAGCCAAAAGAGGGTGTCGGATCCTCTAGAACTGGAGTTACGAATCCGTGGTGAGCCATCATGTGGGTGCTGAAAACCAAACCCTGTTTTCTGCAAGAGCAACAAGTGCTCTTAAGTGCTGAACCATCTCTCCTGTCCCTTTTTAATTCAGTGTGTGTGTGTGTGTGTGTGTGTGTGTGTGTGTGTGTGTGTATGCTTGCACATGTTTGGAGCTAATGGAGCTAGAGGTGAGCATAGGGTGTTTTCTTCAGTTACTCCCCGCCCAAGTTTTTGAGGCAGGTTCTCTTATGGAACCTGGAACTTATCCATTCAGCTAAGTTATCTGGACAGTGAGCTCTACCCAGGCTCCTGTCTCTGCCTCCCCAGCACTGGGATAACTCAGGTCCTCAGGCTTGCCGGTCAGGCAAATTGTCCACTGAGCCATCTTCCCAGCCCGTCCTAGTTTTTACCCACAGACAGGACCCTCTGTAGGGAGACTGGAGGGGCAACCTTCCCGTTTCTTCTACCCCAGTCCAGGGCTCTACTCCTAACCCAGACAGCTACCCTGGATTCCGCAAGAAATGAATGCCAGCTGTGGAGGGGCCTCTTGAACCCAGCGGTAGGACAGTCTCTGTCCCCAGCCTGCAGAAGCCGGGCCCTGATTGGCTCCAGGGTGAACAGCAACCTCTGCTCTTTTCTGGTTGAAAGTATAACAGAGACGTGGAGCAAGGCAAGCGTCGCCTTTCCCCAGCTGGGGAGTAGGTATACACGCTCACAGGAGCCTCACGGGATCGCCCCGAGACACCCGAGGTAGCGGGCAGGGGACGCAAGCGCGCACAGACCAGCAGGGGGCGCTGACGCGCAGTCCGTGTCGGGACGATGGCGGGCGGGGATGGGACGCTGCGCCGCCTGCTGAGGCTGCACCGCACCGAGATCGCGGTGGCGGTAGACAGCGCCTTCCCGCTGCTGCACGCTCTGGCCGACCACGACGTGGTCCCAGAGGACAAGTTCCAGGTGGGCTCCTAGCCCCCCAGCGCCTCTCAGTTTCCCCACCCCTCTCCCCACAAGCTAGATCCCTCCCAAGCCTTCCAACACCCATGCTGTACCCACCCCCACCCTTCCTACCCCCCACCCCCCATCCACCACTCCCGGACACACACACACACACCAGCCTAGGGTTGGCCTCAGCCCCCCTCAGGAGACCTTTCCAGGACAAGTTTCAGGTGAGTCCCCTAACCTCACATCCTGTGCACCCTCCACTCCCCAGGGTCGAGGGACTGGCAGGAATAGGCTGGTCTCCCTTCCAAAAGAGGCAGCAGGGATTAGAGGTAGGGTGTGCACAGGCAGCCTGATACTGTCACTCCAGGAGACACTCCGGCTGAAGGAGAAGGAGGGCTGCCCCCAGGCCTTCCATGCCCTGCTGTCCTGGCTCCTGACCCGGGATAGTGGGGCCATCCTGGACTTCTGGAGGGTTCTCTTTAAGGACTACAATCTGGAACGCTACAGCCGCCTGCATACCATCCTGGAGGGCTTCCCAAAAGGTGGGCCTGTGCTAGTGATGGTGCCTGCCATCTCAGCCTAGGGGGTAGCATTGAGGCAGTGGGTGTAAGTTGGAAGGTGTTTTCGGGGAGTCACTAGAACTGGGACGGACCCAAGAGGCAAAGAGCAAAGGCCTGGCTCATCTTCCTCAGGAGTGTTCTAGAGCCCACCCTAAGGAAAAGGCTCTAAGACAGGGCCCTTGTTCTGCTGCAGATGTGGACCTCAGCCAGCCCCGGAAGGGAAGGAAACCCCTTGCTGGTCCCAAGGTCTCAGTACTACCACCCAGACACCCCACCAAGAGAAAAGCCCTAGAGGAGCCTCGGGCTACCCCACCAGCAACCCTGACCCCAAAGAGCTCTTCCAGCCCAGGTACTTGGGGAGAGGAACTAGCCAGGGTTGCAGGGCCCTTTCCAACTGGCTCTCAGGAGTTTTCTGTCTCACTGGTGCCTGCCCAGGGCCAGTCTGCTAAAGCCACAGTCACCTCTGAGCACTGGAGGAGGCTCACAGCCTCTCAGCGTCTTCCTGTTCTGAAGGCTGAGTTCCTGGGTGGTGAGGCAGGCAGGTGGTTTTGATTTCGTTTCCATTGAAAAGGAAACAGCCTAGCACAGCTTAAGAACACTCAGGGAGTCAGGGAACCCTTGATCTGACCCTACCAGGTGCTCTCCCCCACCTCACTTTATACCCTGGGGCCCGCCAGCACCTCCCCAGCCCAGAAAGGAGGATACCTCTAGGCTGCCTCTACTCCCTCACCCCACTTCGCAGGCTCCCACCCAAAGACCAAGCCCCCTAAGAAGCCAGAGGGCAACTTGGAGTCACAGCGCCTCCCACTGGGGAATGGTGAGTAAGGCCGAGAGAGCTAGGGGCTGAGTGTGGAGGTTGGCAGGCATCTGATCCCATTGGCCTCAGCTGGATGGCCAAGCTGGAGAGAGCCGGGGCCTCCTTGGGTCCAAATGTGTTTTCAGTCACCCCACCCACACTGCCCTGGGTGTTTCCTTCTAGATCTCTGCCCATTTTAGTACTCCCAACCTCCCAGCCGATCCAGAAACATAGCCACGGCAAAACTATTCCTGCTCCTCAGCTGGGCCCAACCTTGTTACCGTCAACCCCCACACTGATCCCAGGGATTCCCATAGACCCATGCTTCCGGGTCCTCACCCCTCAAGATGGCCTAGGAACTCTGTGCCCTAGCACATCATGAGGTCCCACATCATGAGTTACTTATTAACCTATCATTGTGTTCCACTCTGCGAACACGGCAGCCCCACAGACCTGTGCTCGTGCATGCTCGTGGGCAGCCACTAGGGCCTACCTTCTCTAGGAATCCAGGCCATGTCGGCTTCTGTCCAGAGAGCTGTGACTGTGTCCTCCGGGGATGTCCCAGGAACCCGAGGGGCCGTGGAAGGAATCCTTATCCAGCAGGTGTTTGAGTCAGGTAAACGCGTGGGGAGCAGGCGGCCAGGGAGACCCAGACCCTCAGGAGGTGGCTCTAGAGCAACCATGGCCGAGGCTGAGGTCAAGGCAGCCAGTGTGCCTCATGAAGTTCTGCTGGCTTTGGAGCTCAGGCAATGATGTTGAAGGCCCCCTACCTGGGGACATCTTCTGTCAGGCCAGGGGTCCATTGTCACATTCAGGCATAGAATGCCCACCTCCTCCCAGTGGGCAGTGCTGAGTCACAGTTGACATCCTTAGACAGGTTCTCCATGTGCTCCAGTTCTCTCAAGTACCCACACTGCCCACTGAGGACAACCCACCCTTGCCTCAGGCACATATGTCCTGTCTGATCACCTCAATATTTATCCAGGCTCCTCCCACAACTGCCTACCTACTGGGTAGGTTAGCGGGTCACCTTATACAGCCCCATGCCATCTGGACGGGACAGAGATGGGGCCAGAGTCACTCACTGTTGCAGTATCTGCTCCACAGCATCTCCTCTGTCCTGGACACTGGACTTGGATGCTGTGGACAGCCAGGATGGCCTGGGGGCTGATGCCAGCCCTGGTCCGTCCCCATCAGAGCAGCCCCAAGAATCTTGTCTAACTGTTCTGGGACTTTCATAATAAAAAGTTCCGGGCTTATAAGAACAGATTCCAAAGTGTAGGCAGGGACCCATCCTGCTGGAGACTACGGAGGGTCCCTTCTCTTGTCTCTAGCACTGAGTGCTGCTGTCTTTCTTTCTTTCTTTCTTTCTTTCTTTCTTTCTTTCTTTCTTTCTTTCTTTTTTTTTAAGATTTATTTATTTATTATATACAGGAGAGAGTGCCAGATCTCATTAAAGATGGTTGTGAGCCCCCATGTGGGTGCTGGGAATTGAACTCAGGACCTCTGGAAGAGCAGTCAGTGCTCTTAACCTCTGAGCCATCTCTCCAGCGCCCTCCCCCCTCCCCAGTGCTGTCGTGATGCTTGCTTCTGGGCAGTGGCTATGTCTCTCTAGTCTGACTGTGTGTCTCTGTTTCCACCTTTCCTTGTTAGAACATTGGATCTAGGATCTAGTGTGACATCATCTTAACCAATTATATCTCCGAAGCTTCTGTTTCCAGTAAGGTCCCATTCTGAGCTTATGAGTGGACACTCTTTATCTCAATAAATTCCAGTACCCAGAACCTCAGACTCGGCTGTGGTTAGGGGGTGGGAAGGAATGCTTCTGCCGGATGCCTAGTGTGAGCTCAGGCCCTTTGCCTCTCCTCCCAGGAGGATCCAAGAAGTGCATCCAGGTTGGGGGTGAGTTTTACACCCCTAGCAAGTTTGAAGACCCCAGTAGCAATGCAAAGAATAAGACCCGTGGTGGTAGCAGCCTAAAGCCGGTGGTCCGAGCCAAGGGAGCCCAGGTCACTATTCCCGTAAGCATTACCCAACTTGTCCATCTCTGGGGAGCAGGGCCTTGGATAGCCTCCCCTCCCCCACAAAATAGCCAGGAGTTCTTCCTGGGGGTTGGGAGTTGCTTCCCAGAAGCACCTAGTTCTGGTGGCCACATGGATCTTCCCTGGCCCTGCCTACCTCATTATGACCCTGTGTCTCTCCTAGGGTAGAGATGAACAGAGAATGGGCCAGCAGTGTGGGGTCCCTGCCCTTCCAGCCCTTCCCAGTGAGCCCCAGGTTCACCAGGTAAGCCCCAAGAACAGGAGAGCCTGGCTTCCCCACTACTGTTCAACCAGATCTTTTGTCCCTTGTCCTGGGCATTTGGCTGCCTGGAACACAGAGGCCTGAGCTCCGACTCATGAGGGGCTCCTCCCTTCCTCCCCCCCACCCTCTCTGCTCTTTCTTGGAAGTGTTCTTTCTGATGATGCACATTGGGAGATTTCAAATTAGTCAGAGCAGATGTGGTTTATGCCTTTAATCCCAGCACTCAGGAGGCAGAGGCAGATGGATCTCTTGAGTTTGAGGCCAGCCTGCTCTACAAAATGAGTTCAAGAACAGCCAGAACTACACAGAGAAACCCTGTCTCAAAAAAAAAAACGAAACAAAAAGACAGTGTTTCTCTATGTAGTTTTGGTGCCTGTCCTGGAGCTCACTCTGTAGACCAGGCTGGCCTTGAACTCACAGAGATCCGCCTGACTCTGCCTCCCAAGTGCTGGGACTAAAGGCATGAGCCACTGCTGCCTGGCTGAGAAACCATGTCTTGAAAAACAAAATTATATATATATATATATATATATATATATATATATATATATATATATATATATATATATATATTAAAATAAAACCACACATTCACTCCAGACTACAAAAAGCATCTTAGCTGGGGTTGGGGTAGGGATGCTGCTATATAGAGTATGAGGGTTCCCTGGGGACATGCAGCTCATCCTCTCCTCCCTAGCACACTGGCTGGTTGTGCCTGCTATCATTGATTATAGGTCCCAACAGCTCAGAGCCAGACAGTCTGGCCCCAGACATCAAAGGTTGAAGGGTCCAATTCTGCCCCGCTCCACAAAAGTGCCTTGGGTATTGGGGGCCTGTGGAAGTATTCCAATGGACGTGATGGTCACTGTGCAGGGCCAGCATAGCCTGGCATCTGGGAGCTTCTTGAGGAGGTGGGGTCCAGACTCAAAAGTACCTCTGTCTTGACAAAAGCATAAGGTGGGGAACTGGGGGAGTGACAGTGGGTACCCAGGGCTGACAGGAAACTCCACAGACCCATCCACCTGGTAGTTGGGGTCCACCTAGGGGACTGCCTGGTACCCAGCATTTTTTCCAGAGAGGAACATCCCCTAGGCCTGTTCAAGAACTAGTACTACAAAGACACTGGGCAGCGCAGAGGTCAGCCAGGGGCCAATACGTGAGCAGGGAGGGAATCTGGGAACTGGTCCCCGGTGCAGGAGACGCCCCTCCAGGGTGGGTCTCTCAGGCGGGCACTGTGCTCCCTTCTGGGTCTGCATGGGCCCCTCTTGCCTGGTCAGAAGAATGAGGATGAATGTGCTGTGTGCCACGACGGAGGTGAGCTCATCTGCTGTGATGGCTGTCCCAGGGCCTTCCACCTGGCTTGCCTGTCCCCTCCTCTGCGGGAGATCCCCAGGTGAGCAGAGCTCCCCTTGGTGGCTTGCCACTTGTGCCCCGGCCACCCTGATCCATCATTGTCCTTATCTGCTGACCACACAGATGGATAGTAAGAGTCTTTCAGGAAGAGCCACACTTTCGGACACTGGCTATGGGTGTGGTTGGATTTTCCTTTCATGCCACCTTCCCCCTTCCCTGCCACATGGCTCACTCAGGCCAACAGGCCTAAAGGTAACCTTAGCAGGATGCCCCAAGGCAAAGGTGGCCATATTATGCTTTCCACCCCAGGTTTCTAGCCCAAACTCCCTTGGGCACAGGCCTTTTCCCAAGCCCCCCCCCCCCCAATCTCACTCCCAGGTAAGGTTGGGGGGGGCACAGAAGCCACAAAGCTATACTCTCTACCCCCATCACTGACTGCACAGGCCTTTGTTCTGGGGAGTGCAGCAGCCTGTAGGGGTCTAGCCTTGGCTCTGCCCCATTTCACCATATCTCTGGTCCTTTTCCATCAGTGCCCTCCTGTTCCTGTCCGCCCTTGAGGCCCCACTCCCATCCCTACAGAAGCATGGGTGTTCTGAGGGCGGAAACAATGTAACAATGTACCACTGGGCCAGGCCTATAGGCACAGACCCTGAGGGTTACCAAGCGTGGGGAATTTTTACTGATTAGCTGAGAAACAGTCTAGGGACTCTTGACTCTCTGCCAGGGCCACCCTTCAGGGTAAATAACCCACATCTTACTGAACTTCCCTTGTGGTAACCTTCTCTACGTTCCTGGGTTTGGTTTCCCATCTGCGAATGAGCATGGTGACAGGGAGTGTCCTCAAGCCTCCCCCAACCATGCAGTTCTGTGGGGGGGGGGGGGCGGTCTATGGTCTCTGCTTTGTCCTGCATGCCTCTGACTGGTGGCCTCATGTATAGCGGCCTCTGGAGGTGCTCCTGCTGCCTCCAGGGCAGAGTCCAGAAGAACCTGTCCCAGCCTGAAGAGTCCAGGCCCCTGGAGCCACCTGCAGAGACCCCGGTATGCCCCTGCTGAGTCACCCACTTCCTTCTCTCTCCCTACAGTCCTCCCTCCTGGCTTTTCCTGTGAGTTTTCCTACTTGCCCTTGCTCGAGTGCCATGCTCTATTCCAGCCTGAGCAACCTTCCTGGTGAATTCCCTGCTGGGTTGAGGGGCCTCGGGAGCTTGTTCTTACAATGGCTCCGATCCTCCTGCTCTGTGGACCTGACCCGGGGTACACCCTCACTGCTACTAAAATTCTCCAAAAAGCCTTGGTAGCTTTCTGTTGTGTTATATCCCACATCCTGTTAGAAAACTAGTTTGCTGTGACAGGCCCTGAGGCCACTGTCACCAGTCTAAAATGGCAAGGATGGAAGAAGCATTTGCTGAGAGCCATGGAGTCACGCACCCAGATCTTCTTTTCTCTATCTTAAAATGTATTTTATTTGCATTGGTGTTTTGCCTGCATCTATGTCCATGTGAGGGTGTCAGACCTCCTGGAACTCAAAGTACAGACAATTGTGTGCCGCCATGTGGATGCTGGGGATTGAACCCATGTCCTTCTTTAACCACTGAGCCATCTCTCCAGGCTGTACCAAGCCTTTTCAACCTCAAACCCACCACAGCAGCCCAGCCCTGACTCCCCAGTGGTACTGAGCAGTGCCCTGTGGCCCCTGAGCATTGACCCTTGAATTCCAGATCCTCCTGGGACTGAGGTCAGCTTCAGAGGGGACCAGGGGCCTGTCCAGGGAGCTCCCAGCCAGCTCAGAGGCTGCCATCACATATGTGAACCTGCTGGCCCCACCTTCTGCGGCCCCCCTGCCTCTGCTGGAACCTTCAGCACTACGCCCTCTGCTAAGTGCTGGGACTGAGGGGCAGCAGGTGAGTGAGGGGGACCCCTGGGGCCTGGGAGCTCTGGACCTACAGGGCGGATGTAAAGTCAGAACAGCTAGTGGACCCTAGGGGCTAGGAATTAGAAGGGCTTCCCAGGAGTCAGGGAGGACTCTGCCAGGAAAAACTTGCTTGACAAAGGGAAGGGGTATACCAGCAGGCACAGGGGCTGTGAGGAGAGCCCCTCAAGGGACTCGGGTACAGCTCTCAGCCCCGCGCCACTCAACTCTGATGTGCCAGAATCTAGCTGGGCTTTCTAGGTGGCTCAGCAGGTAAAAGGGCTTGCTGTCAAGCCCGAGGACCCGAGTTCAATCCTCAGGACTCACATGGTGGAAGGAGAGACTCACTTTGCCAGTTGTCCTCTGAGAGCCACATGTTCACCCACAAATCAATAGTGAATTAACTAGAAGGGGAAGGAGGAAGGGAGGGAGGGAGGGAGGGAGGGAGAGAGGGAGAAAAGAAAGAAGGAAGAAGGAAGGGAAAGAAGGAAAGAGAAAGAAAGAAAAAAGGGAGAGGAGAGGAAAGGAAAGGAAAGGAAAGGAAAGGAAAGGAAAGGAAAGGAAAGGAAAGGAAAGGAAAGAAGGAAGGAAGAAAGAAAGGCCTAGCTTAGTTATCTGGGCAATAAATCCTCCACCACCACCACCACCACCACCACCACCACCACCACCACCACCACCACCACCACCACCACCACCGTGAGGCAGGACAGCAAAGGCAGAATCTTCTTGATGTCTCCAAAAGAATTAGAATCCCCCAAGCCCTGCCTACTTCCAGCAGCCACATTCCTACGAGTTCCTCTGGAGCCCAAGGGTTGGCAGGAGCAGGGCTGGATGGACTGACCCTGGCCCTGAAGGCGCTTTCTGACAGTTGCTAGGGTCACCCAAGTCATCAGAACTTACAGTCCCGCTCACGTGACTTGCAACCATGAGGTTTCCGGGTGAACCCGGGTTGGTGGGGCATATGGTGAGCATGGCACAGGCCAGAGTTGCTGTCCACATCGCTCGGTCATGCTCCTGCAGGGTGCGGCCCCAGGCGCACGGTGTGGTGTGTGCGGGGATGGCGCGGACACGCTGCGGTGCGCACACTGTGCTGCGGCCTTCCACTGGTGCTGCCACTTCCCGATGGCCGAAGCCCGGCCAGGGTGAGTGAGGTGGTGTGGGCGGGAGAGTAGCCAACATTCCCACCCACCTGAAGGTTCTCGGACCCCCAAGCAAGCTTTCCCCACTCCCCTAGGACGAAGCCCCGCTGCAAGTCCTGCTCTGCAGACCCGACTCCCACTCCTGGTGAGGCAGCGCCAACTTCTGCGCGCCTGGCCCCTGCGCTTGCCAAGGTCAGTGTGTGGCCAGTTGAAGCGAGATCCTGTGGGCATGGATGGGCATGGAGAAGAATTTAAAGCTGTACCCACTAACCTTGTGTCCCACTGATTTTTTTTTTTTTCTCGAGACAGGGTTTCTCTGTAGCTTGGGTGTCTGTCCTGGACTAGCTCTATAGACCAGGCTGGCCTCGAACTCTCAAACTCACAGAGACCCACATGCCTCTGCCTCCCAAGTGCTGGGATTACAGGTGTGTGCCACCACCGCCTGGCGTTTATATCTTTTTGAGGCAGGGTATCACTACAGATTTCTGGCTGTCTTGGAACTCATTATATAGACCAGGCTGGCCTCAAACTCATGGAGGTACACCTCCCTGTGCCTCACATATGCTGGAATCAAAGGCGTGTACCACCACATTTTTTAAAAAAGATTAGTGCTGGGACCAAAGGTGTGCATCACCATACCCAGCTCCCCATTACTTCAACATAGGATTTCTCTGTGTACCCCTGGCTGTCCTGGAACTTACTCTGTAGTCCAGGCTGGCCTCGAACTCGAAGAGATCTGCCTGCCTCTGCCTGGGTGCTGGGATTACAGGCGTGTATCACTACAATCTAGCCAATCCCCATTACTTTTATAAAGTGTTTTTCTATAAATAGACAGTATTTTGATAAATTGAATCTATTTAAAAGGGAAAGGCTGGGTGTGATGGGGCAGAACTTTAACCCCAGAAGTAGAGGCAAGTTGGTTTCTGTAAGTTGAATCCAGCCTGGTCTACATAGTAAGTTTCAGGTCAGCCAGGGCTACGCAGTGAAACCCTTTCTAAACAAAACTCAGCAAAGCTAAATAAGTGAATAAATTGAATAAATAAGTAAAATATTTTAAAGGGAAACACCCTTAATAGCCCTGAACTCACTATTGGGACTGGGTTCCTGTGGACCTGGAAGTCATGGGCCCTGATGCTGTATTCAGGGAGCTCTGGACCTACAGAGAAGTTGGCTTAACCTAAAACAAGATGGCTAGTAGACATCTAGAGGCCAGATCATCTGCCAAAGTTGGAAAATAGGAATTAGAAGAGCTGGACCTCCAGGGTGACCAGCTATTGCCCTGGGTGGGGCAGGAGAGAGAGAGGAGACTCCAGTTGGGGAGGAGAGCCTGCTAGCTATTACCGACCTCAAGAGCCACATGTCCAAGTCCTTCACCCAGGTGGATCTCCACTTCACCCCTATTTTCACTGGCCCCACAAGGACTGAGCTCCGGCTGGAGATCTGAGGCACAGGGAGGAAAGAGCTGGGTCCACCTCTAATCAGTTGCCACTCCATGGTACTGTCAAGGCAGATGTGGACCCCAAACTCGGGCCCCTAGCTGTCCCTCGGGCTCATGGGTAGGAGGGAGAGATCTTGGGAAGATGTATTATGCAAGACTGCAGAGTGTATGTACAACTCAGTGCTAGATTCCAGATACTAGGATTCTGCCCATGGTAGAGGACCCAGGAAGTCATGGGACAAGCTTTGCTGATCATCTAGAGCAGTAGTTTCTCAATATGTGAGTTGAACCACCATTCACAGAGGTTGCCTAAGACCCATTGGAAACACCAGATACTTACAGATCTTTTTGTTGTTGTTGTTGTTTGTTTGTTTGTTTGTTTTTGTTTGTTTTTTGAGACAGGGTTTCTCTGTGTAGCTTTGCGCCTTTCCTGGAACTCACTTTGGAGACCAGGCTGGCCTCGAACTCACAAAGATCCGCCTGGCTCTGCCTCCCAAGTGCTGGGATTAAAGGCGTGGGCCACCACTGCCCTACAATTCTTAACAGTAACAAAGTTACAGTTATAAAGTAGCAATGAGCCTGGCGGTGGTGGCGCATGCCTATAATCCCAGCACTCGGGAGGCAGAAGCAGGCAGATCTCTGAGAGTTTGAGGCCAGCCTGGGCTACCAAGTGAGTTCTGGGAAACCCTATCTCGAAAAACCAAAAAAAAAAAAGTAGCAATGAAAGCAATTTAGTAATTTTATGGTTGGAGGTCCTCACAACACGAGGAACTGTATTAAAGCATCAGGAAGGTTGAGAACCACTGCTCTAGAGTCTAGACACAAGCAGAGAAGATGGGCAAGTGAAAGTCACTTCTAGAACAAGGAAGCTCAGGCAGCTGGGCCATCCCACTGGCTTTGCTGTGAGCTCCTGATAGGAGCCTGCACTCCGGGAGCTGTGTCACTATGGCTAGGAGCAAGGTCTAAGTACAGCTCATGTGACCATGAGAGCTGGTGGCAGGCAAAGAGAGACACTGGCTGGGTCCTGGCCACTGTGTCTCTCTGGGGGGCCCTGAAGGCCACAGGCAGTATATAGGACAGGTCGATTTTCCCCACCTATCTGCACCACCAGCATGAGGATCTCAGTGTTGGTTTGTTAGGTGGTGGGGTACAGGCTGCTGCTTCTGCAAAGCTGGAGCCTTGCTTCTGGATCCCAGCCGATGGGGGTTGAGTTGACTGTCAACTCTTTGGTTCTAGGCGGGGGACGACTCCGCTGGTCATGAGTCTGTTCTACAAAGGGATGATCTGGAGTCCCTCCTGAATGAGGTAATATGTCACCTGGCCTGGACTGTGCTCTCGGCCCCTATCTAACCTCAAGACAGGCAGCACTCAGCAGTCCCGTGCCTCCCCGCCCCCATAGCTGCTCTTCCCGGAACAGTGTATCACCATTTCCTTGCAGGAGCCCCAGGGTGCACAGCCCTACAGGAGATAAGCTGGCTGCCTCCTACCTGTATCCTTCCTCCTCCTCCCAAGAGCCCTGCACCTTTGAGTCCTATTGTCCTCAGGACCTCAGAACCAGGAGGGCTTAAGCCCTTGACTCTTGAGGGAGAGGTAGTAGGGTGGTCTTTCAGAGACCTCTCTCTTACCTCTCCCAACTGAGGTTCCTGCACCATAAGATAGATGGGTCAGGCCAGGTGTGGTGGCCCAGGTCTTTGATTCCCAGCATTTGGGAGGTAGATGTAGGAGGAAGAGCATGAGGTGGATGCTAATTGGGACCACATCATGAAACCCTATCTCAAAAACCTGAGGGGCTAGAGAAATGGCCCAGTGCTTAAGAGTGTGTATTGCGCCGGGCGGTGGTGGCGCACGCCTGTAATCCCAGCAGTCGGGAGGCAGAGGCAGGCGGATCTCTGTGAGTTCGAGGCCAGCCTGGTCTACAAAGCGAGTTCCAGGAAAGGCACAAAGGTACACAGAGAAACCCTGTCTCGAAAAACAAACAAACAAACAAACAAAAAGAGTGTGTATTACTCTTGCAGAGGATCAACTTTGGTTCCCAGCAGCAGTGTCCAGTGGCTTATAGTTGTTTCTAATTCGATTCCAGGGACTCTGATGCCTCTGGCCTACTCAGGCACCTGTTCACACACACATACACACATTTAGAAATAGTAGGAATGCATTTCTTCTAAACACTAAAAGGAAAGGGGACGCAGAATTACTGAGAAGCCAGACCTTTTTCGGGCTCCATCTATTGTAAGGGCACAAACTCCTTCGGTCATTCCCACATCCTACATGGCCCACTTGTCCTCCTCAATATCCACTGGCACTTTGGGAGGCTCAGCTGGGCAGGGGACTGCCCTGTGCAGTGGACCACCATGCACAGGCAGATCTATGGAAGTGCAAGAGAGAGATGGGTGACTTAACATGGATGGGCATTTGAAAACATGAGGACCGCCGCCCCTGCCATGACTTCCTAGTCCTGATAGGATGTCTGACTCCTGAGCAGAGAGGAAGGATCTAGCAAAGAAAGCCACCAAGAAGAGCATGGGACAGCCTGAGGGCCAAGCCCAGGGATTATATGCTGCTCTAGAAAAGCACCCGATGAGGAGTCGTCCCTCTACTGGCATGTCCTATCGGGTCTCAGGTCTCAGTCCCGCACTATGAATTAGAGGGTCAGGTTGGGTGGCACCTTCATGTCAGGACGGTCACAGTTCCATAGACATGGCACCTTCATGTCAGGACGGTCACAGTTCCATAGACATGGCGGGGTGAGCACCAGCTCTGAGGAGGTCCAGCTGGTCTGACTTCTGTGCCACTCTCTCCCAGCACTCCTTCGACGGCATCCTGCAGTGGGCCATCCAGAGCATGTCACGGCCACTGGCCGAGACACCACCCTTCTCTTCCTGACCCCAGGTGGCCCAGGAGGGTGGGCAGCCTAGCACTGGCCCCCACTCCACATCATCGGATGAAGCGGAGTTGCCTTATACCTGCAGCCACTCTGTTCCGAGAGGACATGCTCTGTTCCCCCAGCAGCCGGGCTGGTTAGGACCAAGAGCTGGCAGGTCCCAGCGATTAGTACTCAGCTTGCAGATGGTCCTGGTCCTTGTGGGGGACACAAGGCCATCCTGTGTCCTGAAATTAAAGTCACTTCTGGGGGCTCTGAGGTGCTCTGTAGTGGATGTTTGTTTGGGGTTATCCATACTCCTGGTGCTTGATGCTATGGCAGAGTGGAAGAAGTCACTATTCTGGAAGAAGAATGCCTTGAGGAAGAAGCACAAGGAGGCATGGACAGCACTCTGTGCCCTTGGAGCAAAGCCTCAGGCCTTGTCATGGTCTCCAAGGCGCTGACGGGCTTTGTCCCATCTCTACCCCTGCATCAGTCCCACTGTGCAAGCAAGCCCTTCTCCATCATCCAGTCCTATCCCAGGCCCTTGCCACTTGGAATTCCCTGTCCTTAATGCCATGTGTCTGGCTTCTCATCCTTGAGACGTCAGTCACCTCCAGTGTCACTGCATTTCCTCATTTTTTTTTTTTTAATTCAATCTCTGCTGTGTGTTTTCTATTGCTGAGCATCTTCCCAGGCAGATTCCAGAGGGACATCCCAGTGGGAGGCACAGATCCTGCAAACAGTGCTACCTTAGACAAAGCAATGACTGTGAAGTCAGAAAGCGCAGGGATCAGAGGGGACAGGTGTACTGGGCAACGGCTTGGGACCCTGGAGGAGGGCAGGGAGCCTGTGTGCAGAGGAGAAGGCCCGACCTTCCTGTAGCACAGACACTGGGCATGGGGCTGGTACCCAGCCAACCACAGTGAGAGCAGGGGTTTTGGGTTGGTGTCAGAGAGATTGGCTCTCTGACCCTTTCCCTAGACTGTCAGCCCCTCACCAAGTGTTCGGCTAAGTCCAGTCTTCAGCTCTCTCCTGCCCTCATCTCCAGATAGTGCCCTCAGATGCCCCCCCCATGGGAACTTTATGGCATATTGAAATATCCTAAGTGCCAGGTGGTGGCTGCAGATATCACCAGACATGGGGTTCAGAGCTAGACCAGTGTCCTTAGCTAAGATATATGGCTTGTGTGTCCCTATGTGTGTCCTGAAACAGTCCAGTAGGGATAGCTAGAGGTGATGACCACAGTGCCTAGTCCTGGGCACCCTGGTGAGTGCAGCTCAGCACTCCTGAAGGTTACAGGTGAAGGTGAAGGCAGCCCCTAGGGTAGCACCTCCGTTGTCCACACTGTTGTCACATACATGAGTGAGCAGCTGTTTGTGCCATGTAAGGTCAGAGGCAGGGGACAGCAGGGGGCCGAGGGGTCTCAGTCCCATGGATGCACTTGTATGACTTACTATGTAGATCAGGCTGGCCTCAAACTCATAGAGACCCACCTGCCTCTGCCTCCCAAGTGCTGGGATTAAAGGTGTGCGCCACTACATCCAGCTGCACTTGAACTCAGTATGGAAACTGTCACAGGTGCACTTGAACTTAACTTGGAGATTGGGTGTCACAGGTATACTTTTCTCAAAAAAGCCGAGTGCCACAGGCCCACTTGAACATCCTAACTTGGAGAATGAAGGCCACAGACACACTTGATGTCTCAGTGTGGGAGGTGGGTTTAGCAAGGGAGGACTCAGAAGCGTCGGCTCAGAACTGTACATTGTGAAACTGGACACATGGAGCAGGGCTCTGCCTGAGTGGGTGTGGCATGTGTGTGCCTGTGTGCCTTTATGTGAACACATCGGTCCCTTTTACCATGGTGGGGGAGGGGGGTTCCCAGAAGGTTGGACAGCAGCTGTGTGCTGCTGTCCTTGTGAGATGTTCTGGATGGGAAGGTCACTGGCCAAGTGAAGAGCTGAAGCCCCTAGAGTCTACCACCCTTAGTGGTGGTGGTGGTGGGGATAGGGATTTGCCAAGAAGCTGCCCAGGGAATCCCAGACACCACCATGGTCATGCTGGCATGGTTCCATAGAGTCCTCTTCAAATGACCCTCCCCAAAAGTGAAGGGAGGGACCTACTCCAGCCCTTCCCAGCCACAGACTGGTGTCTCCTCATAGGGCAGCACTGGTACCCTGTTTCTCAGCTCGGGGATCCTGGAGGACAACAAAGAGTCCAGCATCACCAGAACGCTTTTCTGGACAGATCCAAAAAGGACCGGAATCTAGGTTCACCCCCCTTTTACAGGAACCATATGGACCTCCATGAAGCCCTTTTCCCTCAGCTTGCTCCTACCTGGGACCTGAGCCCAGGTCCTGGCTCCATGAAGCCATCCATAGACAGGCTCTATGAGGAAACAAAAGCTTCTGTTTGGACTCATGTGGGGGAGGGAAGTGCAGCAGGACAGACTCCAGCCACCGTTCCTTCTGTCCTCTGGGACTTCCTGTGTGTCATCAACCCTCCACTGCCCATGATATGCCTGCTTCACTTCGTCATTGAGTCTAGCTTTTTGGTTTTTTGTTTTGAGACAGGGTTTCTCTGTGTTGCTCTGGCTGTCCTGGAACTCACTCTGTAGACCAGGCTGGCCTCGAACTCACAGAGATCCACCTGCCTCTGCCTCCCGAGTGCTGGGATTAAAGTGTGCACCACCACACCCGGCATTTAGCTGGTATTTTGAAAGTAATAAAACATGGCTTTCTGCCCTTAGGTAGGGGTAGGTCCTGGTCTCTGTAGCCCTCACCCCATTTTCTTTGGCTCCTCTCTTACGGGCAGCCCGTGGGATTATCAAGTCATCTCTTGTTCTTGTCTGTCTGTGGTTTGTCTCCTTCATCCAGAACCCAGAACCCAAACGAGGGTTGCCCATGATAGTCCCGAACTTAAGGGAGTGAGTGAGTAGCAGGTGGGTAAGTGAGCGAAGCTGCTGGTGTGTGAGATCTGCTCCAGGCTACAGAGCAGTTAAGCCTGCCTTCCCCTGAGTGCAAGGGGACTGCTATGATGAGGACTGCAGATCAGGACTTACGTAACGGGCAGGGCTCTGCTGACCCTGGTGCCTAGGAGAAGATCAAGGTATGGGCAGGTGGCTACTCCCCATGGCTTAGCGGTGGCATCTCCTCCTTGCGCCTCCCACCTGTATGTATCCGGATCACCTTTTGTTCTTGATATTGTTGGAGACAGGGTCTTACCATGTAACCCAGGCTAGCCTCTAGCTCTCCATCCTCTTGCCTTCGCATTGTGAATGCTGAGATCATAGGCAATGCCTCTGGACCCAATCTCCTGTTTTACTAAAGATTGAGCCCCCACCATCATTGGCATGGCTTTCGGCCACAATGATGGCTTTCACCACAATGGCCTGCCACCAGCCCCTTCAAGATGGATCCTTAGACACACAGAGCTGACAGGAAGGAGGCCTGAGGAAATGGGCAAGTGAATGAGGACCTGGCCACTGACCCCAAAGCTAAGAGCTTTATTGCTCCAGGATGCTCTAAGTCCATTCTAGATGTCCAGCCTGGACAAGCACCAATGAAGAAGATAAAGTGAGGGCCAATGTTAGCAAAATGATTGCTGGAATAGAGGAAAACAACAATAACATGGTGTGTTCCCATTCAAGGATATCCGCAGCGTGGTTGCTATAGAGACAGGGAAGCGGTCTAATGGGAGCCAATAAGAGGGGAGGAGCGCTATCCTGAGGGCACCAGGCTGATATCCCAAGACTCTCAACACACTGAAATAGTGCAGCCGGCTGGTCTTGGGAGCAGCAAATCAGGTTCCAAAAGACTGCTCTACATTCCTGAGATCCTCCAGTTTTAGAAAGAGGCGATCTTCAAGAAGCTCAATTTGCAGACTTCAGACAGACAGACAAAATTTACAGAGAGCAGCCCTGAGTCCCAGGTTAGCTCTTAGGACGCTGATGTGAATGCTGGCTTGCCGCCCCATGCCAGTCACACACAGAGACTGTCAAGTGAGGGAAGAGAGACAGGAATCATTGAGAGCCTTCTTGTCCATGACGTCAATGCCACCTGGTGGCCACCCCAAGAAACAGCTGCCTTTGCTGGGTTTGGGAGGCTAGTCAGGGAGTCTCTTGATGAATTACTATTCTTGCCTTAATTTTGTGTATAGTGTGTTTTACGTATGTTATGTTATAAATGGAGCTCAGCCCAGGGGAGATTGAACTTGGCCATCTGTAACCCTTCACTGCTTAATTGCTTCCAGACCTCCACAAGAATCTGAGGCTTCCAGCTGCCACTTGTTAACTGGGTTGACATGGTTTAACCACATGCTCACAGGACCAATCTAGAGTCAGATTTCTGTTTTAAAATGTTTTTAGCCGGGCGGTGGTGGCGCACACCTTTAATCCCAGCACTCAGGAGGCAGAAGCAGGCGGATCTCTGTGAGTTTGAGGCCAGCCTGGTCTACAGAGTGAGATCCAAGACAAGCACCAAAACTACACAGAGAAACCCTGTCTCAAAAAACAAAAACAAAACAAAACAAAAAAGTTTTTAAACATACTGATTTTTTTTTATGTGTCTGAGTGTGCTGTGGGATGTCTTTCTGTATGCTATGAATATGTGTGTCTCCCATTGGATAATAAATAAAGCTGCATCCTGGAAGGGCAGGATGGAGCCAGGTGGGAAAATCCAAAAGAGACAGTGAAAGGAGAAAGGAGAGTGGAGAAAGACACTAAACCACCATCCAAGGAGCAACATGTAATGGGACACATGTAAAGCACAGAATATGTGGCGATACATGGACTAATAGAAATTAGTTGAATTAAGTTATAGGAGCTAGTTAATAATGAGCCTGAGCTGTAGGCCATACAATTGTAATTAATATTAACCCTCTGAGTAATTATTTATGAGCATCTGCAGGCCAGACCAGAGAAACTTCTGGCCACATGAGTGTTTTGACTGCATGTATATGTGTCTGCCTACCACGTGCACGTTTGGTATCCACAGAGGTCAGAAGAGGGCATCAGATCCCCCAGGACTGAAGTGACAGATGGTTGTAACGCCATCTGGGTGCTGGGAACGTAACCTGAGTCCTGTGCAAGAGCAGCAGGGGCTCTTAGCTGCGGAGCCCTCTCTCCAGCTGAGCCCTCTCCCTTTCTCTCCTGGTGATTGACAGAGTATTCTTAGTCACATAGCTCCTGTGGTCGGTCTGTAGACTCATTCTGTCCTTTTGTCAATATGTCAGGGTAGTTTTTTACTGAGCTGTTATGTCAATGCGGTTTTTTTTGTTGTTGTTTTGTTTTGTTTTTTGAGACAGGGTTTCTCCATAGCTTTGGAGCCTGTCCTGGACTAGCTCTGTAGACCAGGCTGGCCTCGAACTCACAGAGATCCTCCTGCCTCTGCCTCCCCAGTGCTGGGATTACAGGTGTGCACCATCACCGCCCGGCTGTCAATGCGTTTTATACAGTCAGTGTGAGGCAAGGTCTTAGTCTGTCACAGTCTGAGAGCTGAGGTGACAGGAGGACTTAAGACATTAAAATAAAAGACCAGTTACTGTATCTTGTAAGGTTGCTGTAAGTGACGATGTGTGCAGACTTTCTGCTCCTGTGTTAGGCAGTAAACTGTTTAAAAGCTTTGATCCCTAAGCTGGGTGAAGATGCATGCCTGTAGTGAATCTTAAATCTTATAATGAAAACCCAGAGCCAAATATTGGGGTAAATGCTGAAAGATCAGAGAGACAAAGGAACAAGCCACTGCCACATCTCACTCCACAAATCCTCTGTTTGAAAGCCTCTGAGTCCTCAGCCAAAAAAGCTCTCTGGCTCAAAGGGCTTCAGCCAAAAAGGGCTTTAGTTCCTGTCTCCTCACGCCTTATATACCTTTCTCAGCCCAGCCATATTACTTACTTCCTAGTGCTGAGATTAAAGGTGTGTGCCACCACTGCCTGGCTCTCTTTCTGTCCTAGACTGGATCAATCTCATGTAGCCCAGTGTGGCCTTGAACTCACAGAGATCCAGACAGATCTGCCTATCCAGTGCTAGGATTAAAGGTGTGTGCCCCGGCTGCCTGGCCGCTATGTTTAATCTAGTGTTTTGATCTGTCCTCTGATCTTCAGGCAAATTTTATTAGGGCACACAATGTATCACCACAAGCTACCACTTGGGAGGTGGAAACAGGAGGATCCGAGTTCAAGGGCAACTTTGGCTACAGGAGACAATGTCTCAGAAACAGACAACAAAGTAACAATTAATTGTCTCTGTATGCAACAATGTTGAGATTAGGACTTCCGCTCATTTGTTTAGGGCGCAGATTTTCCCAACTCCAGTCAGGCTCTGGTTCTAGATTTTGCCTCAGCCCTGACCTCTGTCCCTGTTCCATTTAGTCTAGTTTGTTCTTTTGAGACAAGGTTTCTCTGTACAGCCCTGGCTGTCCTGGAACTTTGTAGGCAGGCTGGCCCCAAACTCACGTAGATTCACCTGACCCAGCCTCTCAAGTGTGAGAACTAAAGGCGTGCACCACCACTGCCTGACTAGTTTGAGCAAGAATCCTGCTGAGTCAGTATGAAGCGTCCTCATGCTGGAGTCTGATCTCTCTGTCTCTTTCTGTGCGTGTGTGCGTGCGTGCGTGCGTGCGTGCGTGCGTGTGTGTGTGTGTGTGTGTGTGTGTGTGTGGTGGGGCAACAAGCCTGCACTAAGCTTTGTGCTGGGCTGTCCAGGACGGGGAATTAATAGCTCTGAGCAATTCTGGTCCCCCATGAAGTATATCTGTGTGAGACACCAAGGACTGGTGAGAGTCACTGAGGAAGCAGATGAAAGAATCTGGAGGATGTTGAGCCGACCTGACCTCGGTGGAAGCTTCTGGAAACCACTCCCCCACAGGCTGCACAGTGGGGCTTGTAGACCTGGCCCTGAATTGTCCCTGGGTTTTGAAAAGCACAGCTGGCCAGCGTCCCCGCCTTAAATCCTGTCTTAGGCTGTTTGGAAATTGTCAGCGGTTTGAGGACTTGAAGGGTCCCCTGGAATAATGGGCACTTCAGGGGGAGCTGGGTCCAGACACTTGGTTCCCACCTGTTGCTTTTCTACATACGCCCAGCTTCCCAAGCTCGCTCAGGGTGGCAGAGTCGCCGCTCCCCGAGTGTGAGTAATTCATCCCAGCTGAGAGCCGCCCTTGGCCTCACTACGAAAGAAGAGACTACAGGGTAAAGCCGCGGAGTAAGCGCCTTATCTTTGCTTGGGGTTGGGGGTGGGGGGTTGGGGAAACAGCGTTCAAGGTCGGCTCACGCTGTGGGGCTGCAGCGCCACCAGGGGGCGCAAACCGCGGCATTCTCCAGATAATAAAAACAAAGTAAGCATGAGCTTGGTAGGGAAAACAGAATGGAGTTTTGTTGACGATTTTTAACATTTTATTTATTTTTATGTTATGGGTACGGGTATTTTCCCTGTGTTCTGGCTGGTTTGAGCTCAACTTGACATAAGCTAGAGTCATTTGGGAAGTGGGAACCTCAATTGAGAAAATGCCCCCACCAGATTGGCCTGTGGGTTAGTCTGTGGGGGCATTTTCTTGTTTAATGATCGATGTAGAAGGGCCTAGCACACTGTGGGTGGTGTCAGCTCTGGGCAGGTAGTCCCAGGTTGTAGGAAGCCAGTAAGCAGCATTCCTCCGTGGCCTCTGCTTCAGATCCTGCCCTGACTTCTTCAATGATGGAGTGTGACCTGTAAGATGAAATTAACCCTTTCCTCCCCAGTTTGCTTTTAGTCATGGTGTTTTATCACAGCACTAGAAACCCTAAGTAAGGCATGAAACTTAAGCTCATAAAAATGCGTGTGTTAGCTGGGAGTTGGTGGCACACGCCCTTACTCCCAGCACTCAAGAGGCAGAGGTAGGTTGATCTTTGAATTTGAGGCCAGCTTGGTCTACAAAGTGAGTTCCAGGACAACCAAGGATACACAGAGAAACTCTGTCTCCAAAAAAACATTAAAAAAATAATTTTAAAGTTTAAAAAATTACTTTATTTTATGTGTACAAGTATTTTGCCTAAGTATAAGTCTGCCTATGAACCACATTCATGCCTGGTGCTCTTGGAATTCAGAAGAGAGTATCTGATCCCCTGGAACTGGAGTTCCAGGTGGTTGTGAGCCACCACATGGGGGGGACTAACCCCGAGTTCTCTGCAAGAGCAGGCAGTGTTCTTAATTGTGGAACCATCTCTCCAACTCTTAACAACATGATTCTAGAAAAAAAAATGATGAGCAGGCCTGTGACTAGTGCTTTATCAGCTGCACATGGGTCGGGCAGTGCCCACCAAGCTGCACCTGAGCCTGGAGCCCCATGTGTCCACCTGTCCAGCACAGGGCAGCCTCAGCACACCTCTGCCTGGTGAATGGCCTGAGCATCACCTTTTGTGAGGAGGTAGCAGCCGGTCCGGACCCTTCTGTTCTTGTCACAGTCTCTAGACTCATTGTCTTCCAGAGGGGCTGGAGATGCCTGGAAAGCAGTGGAGAGAGCAGTCCCATTTGCGGGACAGGCATCCAGGGGTAAGAACCTCCAGTCCCGGCCCCTGCTGTCCTTTATGGCATGCATCCACCACCCTGCCCTTATGCATCCCTGATCCCTGGATAGCCCTCTTCCTTTTTTTTTTTTTTTTTTTTTTTTTTTTTTATGTATAGTGTTCTGTCTGCATGTATGCCCGCTGGCCAGAAGAGGGCACCAGATCTCATTACAGATGGTTATGAGCCACCATGTGGTTGCTGGGAATTGAACTCAGGACCATTGGAAGAGTAGCCAGTGTCCTTAACCGCTGAGCCATCTTACATGTATTATACATCAGTTGTCTTCTCTTTATCTCCACTGTTGCTTCCTGAAGTGACCATCACTGCCCATGTAACACCTCTCAGCCTCCAGCCACTTAACCCTAGCTCCCCTGCCTCTAGCCCCCCACCCATCCCTGCTCCTCTCCCAGCTCCCAGAGTTGCTTCTTGCAGGGCACAAGCTGTCTTACCACTGGCTCTGATAACCATGCTTCAAATTTCCCAGAGCAAAATGGAAGACAGGTGAGAACTAAAACCAAACCTAGGCAATCTCAAAGGTGGACCACATTGCAGGGCAAGGTCAAAGTCTCCCTGATGTAGCTGGTGGCAGGCATGGCTTCTGTGCTATGGAGACAGAGCACTTCTCAGTCACCATGCCTGCCTGCCTCTGAGCAGAGCCTTGCCCTCACTGGGCTCTGCACTGACATTGCAGAGTCTGTGTTTCACGGTGACTCTGAACCACATCTTGAGCCAGGAGCATGGAGACAGGCTTCTGATGGGAGTGTAAGGGTCATTGTGGACAATGTGTGGGTGATAGATGGGGATCTGGGATGTTTCTGCAGTCAAGTAGATGGTCAAATTGGACAAGAGCAGACAAGAAGGTCTCCCCACACATTCATAAGCTAACCTGCCCTCTCCAGACTCCCACCAAGCCTGGTGTAGCCCCGAGTCCTCTGTGAATGACCAGCCAATCTCTAGGGAACTGGAGGGTGAGTAATTAAACCAGATACAGGTGCTGTCTAAGGCCTAATCCTAGCACTGAGGAGGTTGAGGCAGGAGGGTACAAAATCAAGGCCTGCTTGGGAGTCATAGTGAGTTCAAGGCCAGTCTGGGCTACATAGCCCCTCCTCTGCAAATAAAAAGGATCATTCATAGAGTAACAGAAATAGCTCCAGCTAGCAAAGCCTTGATGACAGACAGGGAGACCATTATGAAATGTTAGAATGTCTTGTAAGGAACATTCTCTCATAGTAGAGCAACTGGGAATTGGGAAATAGGAGAGAATGTTAAGAAATGTCAAACCTTGACCGAGGAAATCCAGGGCAGAAACACAGATGGAAAGGCACAGAAGTGAGAAGTTACCAGTTAAGAAGAAAAGGAAACCCAGAAGGCCTGTGTGCTGAGGGAGAGTGTGGGAAGCAGACCCACGCTGTCAACCTCTTCCAGTGTGGTTTACAACATCTGGGAGAAGACATTCTACAACTTTTAGAAAGGACGTCTTCTGTCATTTACCAAAGGTACAGGGCTAGAATGACTGACCGATTCCTTCCCAGCAAGGTTGAGAGCAAGATGTGTTTGGCTAAGCCTTCCTACCATTGTGGGCAAATGACTTCAGTCTCTCAAGTCTGCGTGGGGTATTTCTATGGAGCATCCAGGCAGACACTTTAGGGTCTCAGGAGAACACTTTACCTCAGAACACTGCTGAGGGTGCGCAGAATTCAAACTAGGTCAGGAAGAAGAGAGGGATCTGTGGGAAAAGTAGGTAAGATTCTGATCAAGTCTAACTAGAAGTTTTATTCCCCCTGCCTAGCATTCATGGTACTAAGGTACTCTGCACACTACTAGAGGAGAAAGGTAATTTTCAGCCCAGCTACAACCTTCCCCCCCACTCTCCAACATCAATCTGCCTGCAAAATATGCTGGTGCAACAGTGGTACACATGTTATGGGAGTAACTAAACACTTCAACAAGATCTTTTGAGATTATGATTCATAAAAGCATTTCTCCTTTACCTTTCTTCCCTCCAAGACCTTCCATATACCCCTTCCCCATCTCCTTCACTGTTTTTCAACTACTTTTTGATTGGATTTAAGGTCTACTCCATGAAATGGAATCCATACCTGACACTGCTAAAGTGGCCAAGAACCTAAGACTAATAGGCCATGGCCTAGGGAAAACCTAATATTATTCTGCTGAAGAAACAGGGACAGAATGACTACTCCTGACAGAGATCCACCTGCCTCTGCCTCCTCAGTGCTGGGATTAAAGGTGTGAGCCACTATGTCTGGCCTATGAGAAAAAAAAGAAATAATAATAAAAAGATCCTGGGGTTGGGGATTTAGCTCAGTGGTAGAGCATTTGCCTAGCAAGGGCAAGGCCCTGGGTTTGGTCCTCAGCTCTGAACAAAAAGAAAAGAAAAAAAAAAAAAAGATCCTGATGAAAAGCACTTAGAGTTTATTGGCTTACAATTCCAGGTTACAGTCCATCACTTATGGCATGGTACTTTCTCACCGAGGGTGGCTTGAAACCCAACATTGTTTCATCCCCTCCTCCTCCTCTAGGAATCTATTTTACGTGTATGAGTGTTTGCCTGTATGTACGCCTGTGCACCACATGTGTGCCTTGTGCCCTCAGAGGTCAGAAGAGGGTGTCAGATCCCCTGGAACTGGAGTTATGGGTGGTTAGGAACCTCCATGTGAATGCTGAGAACCAAGCCCCAGTCCTCTGCAAGAAGAGCCAGAGCTCTTAACTATTGAGACCTCTCTCAGCCCCCTTTTTACCTTGAGGCCAGGTCAACTTGAGAAAATAATCTGTCTCTGACTTGCCCTGAGTAAAATTACCTGAGGAAATCCTCTTCCTTTGCCCCTTGTACTGCTGAGAAGTGAGGATGTGGGTGTTACTCAGAGCAAGACTTTCTGACAGCTGAATGGTCCTTCCAGTGTTGAGAAGGAGGCTGACTTTAGGGATTCTGAACACTGAACACCAGAAGCCTTATCCACACTTCAACCCCATCCTCATCTTAACCACGCCTTACGTTCATCCCCAACCCCTCCCTTCCCGCAGCCCAGTCCAGGATTTAGTAAGGACCTGCTCCTTTGACCTTGCCCTGAGTCCTAGAATCTAAGCAGCCCTGGCAGGTCCCTGCCCCAGAAGGGTCTGCTGGTGGTTTTGAAACAGGGCCATATGCTCTGGGCTCTGAAGAGGCAGAGTTTATCCCCTTTCCCTTGTGAGTTTAGTAACTTGCTCCTGAATGCTGGAGCGTTGGCTGATTACTAATTCCCAGGAGGCCACCCACTGCCTTCTGGATAGCATGGGCGTCACTGTGCCAATTGAATCATAGGAGGCCCTATCTTTAGTCCCTTGAACTTTGGGCTGCAGGTTTTACTGATTCCCAAGTTCATGAGACAGAACACACATGCCCCCAAGTAAAACCCAGCAGATTCTGGCCCTCATGGGGGCAGCTGGGGCTCCTGACATGCTTCACAGGACACAGTCTGATAGCAGGGGCCTATTAGCATGGAAAACAGGGACCAAGTCCTGCAGTAGACCTACATCAGATGGTAAGTCTATGTTTAAAGTTTTGGAGACCCATCAGGCCATTCACTTTCTGTCATCAATGCCTAAGGGCTCCAATTACACCATCCCTGGTCGTCCTTGTCATTTATAGATTAATAACGACCTAGTGACTGTCCTAATGAGTGTGATGTGGAATCTCATTGTTTTTTTTAAGAATACGAGTGGGAGCCAGGAGTGGTGGCACACGCCTTTGCAGAGGCAGGTGGATCTCTGTGAGTTCAAAGTCAGCCTGGCATACATCGTGAATTCCAGGTCAGCCAAGACTACATAAACTCTGTCTCAAAAACAAACAAACAAACAAACAAACAAACAAACCAGGAGGGCACACATGTATATACACATAGGTGCTAAGATTACAAGAAAATAATGACCAAAAATGTCATCCAGGGCCTACTTGTGAGGACTCTTTAACTTGCATATTGAATAAAAAAAAAAGAAAAAAAAAAAAAGAAAGAGAAAAAGGCAAGGAAAGGACATGACTGCTTCTAGGTATGGAGGAGAAAGTTTATTGTAGATATGTGGGCAAGCATAGGTGGAGGGAGAATCCAGAGTGGACATAACATGACCAGACTGAGCTGGGCCTTGTGGGGAGAAGGGGAGGGGAGAAGGGAGGGAGGAAAGGGAACAACCAGGTACAGAAGCCAAGAGGTCAAAGGTCCAAAAGTGGGGAGGTAACCAATGGAGGTAACAAATGTCTGGATTACATAGGGAAGAGCATCTGAGGGAAGAGCAGCCCAGCCCCTGGGCTGGAAAGTTCAGGGTAGAGGGCAGGGCATGCCAGCCATACCCTGTAACAGGTTGGGACTGAGGGATGCTGGGAGAACCAGGTGGCCAGGTCCGCTTTGATATGTTAAATTGGCACCTCAGCCGTTTGTCTGGGGTTTGAAACTTAACATATGTATCTTTTATGCTCCTTTCCTGGTGTTTCTAGCCCATCGCAAGCAACATTAAATATCAGTATTTCCTACCAAATACTGTAAAACTTGGGTTTACAACAAGGAATTAACGCCCTTTTCTCTCTCCCACCTTATATGACTATTATGCAAACGTTTATCCTTCCACCCCAGTAACACCCCCCCTGACCCCCCCACAAGGCCTTGCTATGTTCTTAGAACTTGAGTTAAGTGGCCTTTCCTTTTGTGCCCTTCGGGTTTCTTTGTGTAGCCCTGGCTGTCCTGGAACTCACTCTGTGGACCAAGTTAGCCTTGAACTCAGAGATTTGCTGCCTCTGCCTCCCAATGCTGGGATTAAAGGTGTGGGCCACCACAACTCTGTAATAAAAATAAATCTTAAAAAAAACCAAAAAACGGGGCTGGGGATTTAGCTCAGTGATAGAGTGCTTGCCTCTAGCAAGCACAAGGCCATGGGTTCGGTCCTCAGCTGGGGGGCGGGGGGAATTAAAAAAACCAAAAAATAAAAAACTGTCTCATTTAGCCAGGCAGTGTTGGTGCACACCTTTAGTCCCAGCACCCAGAGGCAGAGGCAGGTGGATCTCCGTGAGTTCAAGGTCAGTCTGGTCTACAAAGTGAGTTCTAGGACAACCAGAATTATAACACAAAGAAACTCTGTTTTGAAAAACCAAAACCAAACATAGCAAAAGCAGGCAAAAAGCATAAACCATGAGGATCAGATGGTGGCACTTTCATAGACACCCCATGCACTCAGGTGCCTTCATCCCCACCGGCCACTCCTATCCATGACACCCCAAATCCAGGGCTTTGGATTGTGGGTACTTTTCCTTAGAGTCCTGGATCTGGCCACTCCCCTATCAGCTTTGAATCCTTCTAACCAATCTTGGGGAACTGATTCCCTATTCAATGCCCCAGGCAAAGGTCACTTCCCAAACCAGGAGCTCTCTATGGGTAGGGGTGGCAGACAAGTTCAGCAAATCTCTCTGAAGTAAGGATGAGGCGATGTCACGTGGCTTCCCCTCCAGATCCCACAGCGACATCCAGCAGTTGGCGGTGGGCTGGAGGGTAACTGTGGGTCATCATTTAGAGAAGTTCCAGCTGTAACTGAAGTTTTTGCCTGTCTTTGTTTTGAGCTCGAAGGAGACCGTGGCAAGCCTAACTCGGAGTCCGGGTGCTGCTGAGGAATGTTCACCTGAGCCACACCTGCACCCCCGGGCAGGCGCAGGATCCTGGCCAAGTGGGATTTAAAATGCCTGTGAGACTTGGCTCCAGGTTTTCTTTAACAGCACCTGAACAGTTGTAAAACCAGCTTGCAGTACCATGAACTTCACATACGCAGAAACTTCAGTCGGGCACAGGTGCTGGATTCCCTTGGTGGGGACGTTGATCCTAGCTGCTGGGTGGCTGGGGAGTCCGATTGTGTGCCTGGAGATCGCTGGTTCGGGAACTGCTACCTGGAGACTGGAGTGCGCTCCGTCCTTGGAAGCGCTGTGGCGCTTCATTCTCTCCCGCAGCCACCAGAGGGGCGACCAGGTTCCGGAGCCTGTCAGTCAAGCGTTGCTCTGGGGGCGGAGCCGGAGCGGGGCGGGACGAACCCGGCGCACAGGCGGAGGTTAAGGGCGGGGACAGGCGACAGCGGCGCGGCACGCAGAGCAGCGGGAGAGGAGCTCGGGCTCCGGGTCTCCGCTGCCACCATGGCCACCGTGGACCTGGAGAAGTTGCGGATGTCGGGGGCTGGCAAGGCCATCGGGGTGCTGACCAGCGGCGGCGATGCGCAAGGTGATGGGGCGCGAAGGCGTGTTTATGGATGGACAGGGTTTCTGCCTGTCGTCGGGCTTCTTCGGCTCGATCGCCGTACCTCGTCCTGGGACCTGGGGATACGAGTCCAGCCAGTCTCCTTAAGGGGCAACGCGGCTCCAGGTCCCTGTCCCTAGGCTCCGCCCCCGGGTCACTAGCGTACGTGCTGCAGGCCACGGGCCTTGGCACGCCCCGCCCTCGCGCTTCCTAAGTCCGCCCGGCTTGGGGGTGTGTCCGCGCCGCACGCAGACTTAGGGCACTCCGCTTCTCCTTTCTGGGTCACACGTGTCAGGACCTCACCGAGATGGTCCCGGCAGAATCCTACAGCCCAGGAATTTGAAAGGACCAGAGACTCTGTACCCTCCCCATGCAGCCTCTGATTTCCACCCTGTCTGCACTGGGTGGGGTGAGCTTGCCCACAAGCCTTCGCCTGGGCTGTTTCCTGTCACTTGGCTGGAGGCCCTAGGTGGAGAACAGTACATGGAGCGGGAGTTGGGTCGGAGGGAATTTGGGGGTATTTCTTAGCAAAGTTCTGTTCTCACTCCTGTAACAGGGCAAGCACTACGTGGTTGTTTGCTCAGGGTCCACACACCCTCTGCCTGGCTTGGTAAGGTTAGAGAACAGCCTAGCTTGGGAGGAACTGCCTCATCTCGGCCCCACCAATAGCCTCTGGCTCCAGTTGGGCACTGCTGAAGAGCGATACCATCCAGTTGACCCTCAGGGGGAATTGAGGTTGAGGAAGACATGTGGAGGTTGGAAGGACTTAGCTTCCCTGAGCCCTGCAGCTGGCCTTGGCCGTTTCCTTGCTGAGAGTTCAGCAAATGCAGATACACACACGCTCCTCAGTGCAGGCTCCTGCCGGCCCAGCCCTTACCTAAGAGAGGAATGGGGATAAAGATGATGGACACATCTTACAAGCGTGGTTGCAAGCCCAGGAAGGCAGAAAAGGTCACGTTGACTCCCAGCCTGTTGGAAATCTCAGATCCCTGTTGAGTTCCCTGGCCCTGGCTCTGGCTGCCAGTCAACATAGCTTTCTTCAAGAGAATATAGCTCAATTGGTTGGGGACCTGAGGAAGAATCATCCATAGTAGGGACCATAAGAGAGGCCCTGGCTGGGCCCACCTCACCCATTAGATAGGCACTTCAGTGAGGCCAGCAGAGTCCTGAATCTCATTTGCAGGGCCCCTGGCTCTGGCAGGCAATATGCTATCCACCCCAGGCTCCTGTGTGAGCAAGGGAGGCTCCAGTCTGAGGGATGGTAATATTGAATGGTCTCTGTGGGTGTGAAGTTCCTGCTGCTGTCCTGAGGAAGTTGCCAGGCCAGGGCCACCAGGGTGACAGACATGTACTTTTGGAGGCTGGTGGAGGGGCTGGAGGCAGGAGGCCCTTCCTGGGTTGGTGAGGGTAGGTGGAACCTGTTTACATTTTCACTTGGGCCCCAGGGCATGTTCTCCACAGGCTTCTCGGACTCCTCTCTGGGTGGGGCCAGTATCAGTGGGCAAACGGCAGCAGCTGGCATCATGGCAGAGTGGTGCCGTCTGTTGCCTAAATTCTGGAAGCTTCCTGTGGGTGTGTTCTCTAGGCTAGTCAGCTGCTGGGTCCCTCGTGCCTTCTGTGTGCCCTCAGTAGCGTTGGCTAACAACAGCTGGAGAATAGACACGGGGTGTGCTCCCACAGAGCCCCATCTGCATGCATTGAACATGTGAACACCAGGCCTCCTCATGAGTGGAGGCAACCTGGGCCCAGACCCTGAGTCCTGGCCAGGCTAGAGATGTGACCAGCTCCTTTGGCCTGACCCAAGCACTGCCTCTGGCCTCTGAAAAGGTTTCTTTTTTTCCTCCTAGCTTGGCAGGAAGACCTATCCTTTCCAGGCCCAAGTCTCTCCCTTCCTGTGGGCCAAGAGTCGTGTTAGGGAGCTGAGGAGGGCTGTTGTGTTCATCAATGTCTGTCTGACCAGAGTAATTTCTTTAAAAGTAATTACAGGTAGAAAAAAAATGAAACAAAACCTATCAACCAAACTACAGTACCAACAAACCAGCCTGGCTGGCCTCAGTCACATCCCAGCCTAGGCACTTCAGTTCTCTGGCCATTTTCTTCCAGCTCCTTCCCTGTACCTAAACAATTCAGGGGCTCTGCCTTCCCTGTGGTCAGCGTAGACCACATTTCCTGTTTGTGTTGCCAGCTGCCTGCACTACTGGGTCTGGGTTGGACACAGGCCTGTTAGCTTATAAGTAATACTCTGGAAGGCCCAGGATTGTCTCTTGGTGCCTGTAAAATACCTGTTTTCCCAGAGGCTACGTCTCTGAGGTTCAGTTTTGCAGCAGATGCATAACCAGGCTTTGGCTCTGCACAGGGCACTCTGAATGCCAGCGGACAGACAATTGCCCGCCCTCTGCTGAGGGCTCTTTGACTGGGCCTGATCTTTGCCCAGTTTATTTTGAGAAGGAAAAGGGCAGTTGAAAAGGCCTTTTAGTTGGGTGTGGTGCCTCAGGCCTGTAATCCCAGTAATTGGGAGGCTGTGGCAGGAGTATTTGCTATGAGTTCTGGGCTAGCCTGGGCTATAAAATGAATTGTAGGGACAGTGGAACACAGAGGGTGGGGCCTGGACCTCTGCCACAGTCTAGAATACAGAGCAGGAAGGTGACATAGGTGCCCAAGATCATGCTGTCCCCTCTGGCCATACCCTGCCCCCTGGGCCTCAGTGCATAGCACAAAGGATCCTCGGGTACACCAAGTTTAGGAATCTCCCTGTCCTCCAACCCCAGACTCCCAGGCCCTCAGCACAATGATTGGCACTCTACAGAGTGGCTGGGCTGTGGTGGGCGCACACCTTTAATCCCAGCACTTGGGAGGCAGAAGCAGGAGGATCGTTGAGTTCCAGGACAGCCTGGGCTACACAGAGAAACCCTGCTTCAAAAATAAATAGGCAAATAAATAAAATGAATGAATGAATAAATAAAAACCAGTAATAGGAACCTTTTGCTAAAGCAGCTTCCTTGTGGTCCTTAGGGGCATCTGCTCTCCCAGGTCCCAGCTCCCATCGTAAGGGCCATGTTCCAACATGAAGGGCAGTCTCCATGGATGCTTGGTTTGACACCTATGTAGTTTCTAGGGCTCAGTATAGGTTTTCCTTGACAGTGTCTTGAAGTCATTTACAAGGCAGGGCAACACTGTGTCTGTTATGTAACATAGTCCTGTGCTGTGGGATGGCCTTGAGACTGGCCTTCCCCTGGAGCCACAGGTGACCAGGGGTTGAACTATGGGTCCCTGGCCTCTGACATCTCCAAACTCCATCCCAGATGTTGGACCTTCTATTCTACCTACCAGGGCCCAGGGCCCCTCTGCTGGGCCTGCTGGCATGGGCTAAGGGGAGGAAGGAGGCATGGTGGTGGCTGCTGTGGATTGACTAAGCTGCTCTCTCTTATTGTTCCCGGTGTGAGCAGAGGGAGCCAGCAGCCTATACCCAGCCTCTGCTGTGGGTGCCTCCGACTTCCTAGGCTTTGGTGCTCGGCTCTCTGGGTGTGTGGGATGTTCCCGGCTCCCTCCCACGTCAGTCTCAGCAATAACATTTCCATCTGCTTAGGGGATGGGAGGCATTTGCTACTTCTGGGACCAATGTCTTTCCTGCTGTGGGTCCTGGGAAGGTGTGAGGCAGAGCAGAACCAGCATTTCCAGTCTGGGGTTGGAGAACAGGGAAGTACCCTGTTGGAGGGTTGGAGAAGTACCCTCTCAGCTAGGTACATCCTGTGACCCTTTGTGCTTGGCACTGAGGCCCAGTGGGTTGGGTATGGCCAGAGGCGGTAATAAGGTCTTTAGTGCCCCATGTCACCTTCCTTCCTGTAGACTATGTTAGTCTATGGCAGAGGTCCGGACCCCATTCTCTATGCTCCACATCCCCGTATTTCATGCCTAGGCTCCGTGGTTAGCACCTGATTCTGTGGGCCTACAAGAATGGGGTCTCTGCTGACCGAGTCCAGGGCCTTCCTATTGCCATGGTTAGGGCAGCAGAGGCCAGAGACTAGTCATGGAAGGAAGCCAGGCCACTCAAAAGCACCTGCCACGCTCCTCCACCTCTTTCTAAGTGTTCCGGGGAGTAGTTTAACGCCAGACTCTAATTTCCTGGCTCTGAGCCCACTGGGATGGGGTGCTATGGGACAATCCAGTTCTCCCTGCCTGGACTGATGGCGTGTCTGACTCCCTCACAGGTATGAATGCTGCTGTCAGGGCTGTGACCCGTATGGGCATATATGTGGGGGCCAAAGTCTTCCTCATCTACGAGGTAAGCCGAGTGTGGTGGGGGTGTGGTGGAGGTGTGGTGGGGTGTGGTGGCGGTAGCCTATGCTGAGGTAACCTACAGGGACTATATTTTTCTGTGTGTTTTCTGTTCTGGTCACCTTGGAAGCTTCCAGGTGCCTGGGCCTGGACTAACGGGATGTATATTGTCTGGGGGGAGGGCCTTGAGCCAAGGCATCTATAGAATGAGACACATTGTGGAGTTGGTGCTCACTGATACTTGTCCCACAGCCACCACCGGGCATTGTTCAGTCCTGGAGGCCTAGATGATGGAAGGAAGCTCACCAGGAGACCAGCCAGGACAGGACCAATGGGGAAGGGTCCAGGCCCTACCTACGCCAGCCCTGTTTTGTCTCTTGCTGGCCAGTAGCACAATCCATCTCCTCAGGTCTTTGTCAGTCTAGAAGCCCTAGGGTCAGAGGCCATACTGTCTGTCCTGGTTTGTTCTGTCATTGTGGCCTGTAGGAGGCCAGGTGGGAGTGAGGGGCTCCCTGATGTTGCTTCAGGTGGGCACAGCAGTCTGTGAGTCTCCCCACCGACCTACTCCCTGGGTGTCTTGTCTGCTTTTTCCCACAGGCTCCCAATTCCCTTGTATTATCTTGTGGTTATATTGTTTTTACTTTTTTATACACAATGTATCCAACCCCAGCTCTGCCTCTTCATAGGGCCTCTGTCTCTCCCTCTCACCCCTGGGTGTGTCCTTGTCCCTTGCCCTGGCCCCAGGTTATGGCAGGGCCATACCCAGTCTTCTGCTCTACAGATGTGGGAGAGGGAGAGATAGTGGGGGGCCCCTAGTATAGAAGACACAGGCAGCTCTCTCTGAGTGCAGGCTTCAGGCTTGGATGACGGGAGATTCCTGCAAGCCCTGCCGTGGAGTCTCAGAGATCTGAGGCACAGGAGCCTGGTAGATGTAACTGTAGAGGGGCTCCATATGGGGAGAGATGGGTTCAAGCCATATGTATGTAAGGCCCCTTTCCTCAGTATCCTAGCCTCTTCTGTTAAGAGGGAATACAGAGGGCCAGGTGCAGGTGGTGTGTACCTTTAAACTCAGCACCCGAGCTGCAGAGGCAGGAGGATCTCTGAGTTAAGAGACCAGCCTGATCTACATAGCCAAATAAATAAATAAATATAAAAGGGAATATGAGTTCTTCCACGTGTACATGTGGGTGGTGTCTTCTAATGACTGCAAGTAAATGGGGACTGCTTTGTTCTCTCGGACCTTTGGGCTTGGAGTCCCAGAGGAGGAGGTGGTGCCTGGACTTTACGGTGTTCAGAGGCAGTACAGAGGGAAGGAGAGAGAGGATGCTCTTCTCCATCTACTGCAGGGCCCTGCAGAGTGCCTTCCTCCTCAGAGACCTCCACACAAACACTACCAATATTCCTTACTTCCAAGTAGAGAGGGATTTCAGAGAGAGCCAGTGTGAAGCAGGTGGGGTTATAAAGAGACCCCCTCCCCCCCACACACACAGGGTTTCTTTGTGTAGCTTTGGCACCTTTCCTGGAACTCACTCTGTAGCCCAGGCTGGCCTGGAACTCAACAGAGGTCTGCCTGTTTCCTGCATGCTGGGATTAAAGGTGTGTACCACCACCTGGCATAAAGAGACATTTTATACATAACAAAGCACTCCCAAGAGAATGGGAGAAGATGGATAAGGACTTCTCAAGGGCTTTTTTTTTTTTTTAAATACAGTGGCTGTGTGGGCCCTTCCAAGTCACAGTGCTGAGGGTGAAATGCACAAGGATTGAAGGTGGAATAGTGTTCTTTCAACAAAGCTGTGAGGTTTATGGAGGGATATTGTTTGAGGTTAGGCATGAGGGGGAGTGTTGGAAGCTCAGGGAGCATCCTGACCTTAAGTGAGCACAGTTGATCGGCTGTCCTTGACATCTTTGCGACATTCATAGGCAACAGACATGTTTTGACTCGTGTCAATGTTAAAAAAAAAAAAAAAAAAAAAAAAAAGCTAAATTTAGGGGTCATGGCCTGGAAACATGGATTTAAGTTACCCTAAATTCTATGTGCCAATGTGGAAGCAGTTTCATGAAGAGTTTTACAGAATGAAGAAAGTCATAAATCAAGGCATGTTTAGAATATGTTGGTGGGGACATCAGAGAGTCAGGTACAGCATATCAGGGAAGCTTTTCTCTGGGGCTCAGGTACTCTGATGACTGTCTTAGCTTTTGAGTCAGTGGAAGCTAGTGGTCTGCTAAGCTGATAGATTCCAAAAGGTTTTTATCTACTAGACACAGGATGTTAGTTCTGACACTGGGATGGGCAAAGCCAGATACAGTGATTAGTTTCTGGACCACCAACAATCCACATCCTTGCAGCCCTAACCAATCGGTCTCTGCAGATACAGCGTCTTTTTGGGAATCCTTGACACTTAGTAGGTGATTTTGTCTTATCAGTGGTGTCCGAAGTCTTTCTAACTTTTCCTTTTATGGCTAGAGGTCTTGAGTGCCCAGAGGAGGTACAGTTGCCCTGGCTTGAACTAGGAAAAGCTACTTACTCCTCAGACTGGAGTGCCTCTTCCACCTGTGGCTCCTGAGAACCTTCTGGCTAGATTCCAGGGGTGAAGGCAGAGCTGCCCACTTCTCCATGGTACTGGAAGGCCAGCGGTGCCCCCTGAGGAGTTTGGAGCTGCATGATAGAGGCTGTCCATCTTGTCTTACCCATTTGTAAAACACCCATATCCCATGTTCATTGTGTGTGAAACCCACAGACAGATCTACTGTGTGGTAGAGGCACTTGGTACTTGCTGTCTGATGAACATCAGCAGAGGTCAGCAAAGAAGCCATGCTGAATCCCCATGAGGGTCCAGTCCCTAACCTCCAGGATGAAAGATGGGAACTGTCTAGTCCTGTGGGGTGCACTGCCCTGTACTTCCACCCCTTTGCTCTGGGGTGAAGAATTGGCCACAAGTACCTGGGGACACGTGGAAGGAACATTGTCTTCTGTGGTTGCCCACACATCTATGGGCCTTCCCACCCAAAACTCATACGTGTTCCCATGGGGAGACTTGTGTAGTGTGTGTCCCTGGCACCCTGACTTCTGCCTTTGAATCTAGGTGTTAGTTAAATATATCCATGGGTAGGGAAGGGTGTCACATTATGTTGTGGCCTAGTGGGAAGCACTTAGAGTCACCTCAGGCCACAGCCAGGTCATTTCCACCACTCACACTGGGCAGATCTCTTCTGAAGGACATCTGGCTTCCCTAGGGGTTTTGGGGTCCTGGCCTTGTCCCTCTGATTTGGGTGCAATGACATGAGCTCAGCTTGGGGACAGTCCTCAGGTGTCTGCCGGCACCACAAGCATGCACTGCGTGTTTTCCTCTGTGAAACAAACTCCTGGGCATGTAGAGCATGCTCGGAGTCCCGCACAGGCTACTGGGCCTGCAAATAGGAGGACTTGCAGCTGGGTGCCTTGAGCAAGCTCAGTGCTGGTGAGCACAGTGCTGCTGGCTACAGTGGGACTAGTATCCCATCCATCCTTCTTTGCTTTCAGGGATACGAGGGCCTTGTGGAAGGAGGTGAGAACATCAAGCCAGCCAACTGGCTCAGTGTTTCCAACATCATCCAGCTGGTGAGGCTCGAAGCCAGATGGCTCCTTCCCACCCCGGCAGTGTGTGAGCATGTGTGGGTGTGCACACACATAGAGACACTCAGACAGAGATCTCCTGGGTGCACAGACACATAGAGACATGTCAAATGACAGACAGACAGACTGTAGTCTAGACCAGGGAGGCTGTGGGTGGAGACAGAGATAGTTCTCTTCTGGCTGGTGGGTGGTGTGTTTGTGTGTCTTGTGTGTGTGTGTGTGTGTGTGTGTGTGTGTGTGTGTGTGTGTGTGCTTTCTCATTCTAAGACTTGTGAGAACACCCAAGCCCAAGGCTTTGGACTCAATGAGAAAGGCCAGAGAGTGGGGGGAACCACACAAGGTTCTAGAGACTTCCCACTCTAATTCTGTGGGGTCCACCTCATCCAGCAGTGGCATCTCTCTGATGCCTCCTGGGAGGGACCTTCTGCCACCCTACCTAAAGGCTCCTGCCTCTTCCATGCAGGGTGGCACCATTATTGGCAGTGCCCGCTGCAAGGCCTTCACTACAAGAGAAGGACGCCTGGCAGCAGCCTACAATCTACTCCAACATGGCATCACCAACCTGTGTGTCATTGGTGGAGACGGCAGCCTCACGGGTGCCAACATCTTCCGCAATGAGTGGGGCAGCCTCCTGGAGGAGCTGGTGAAGGAAGGTGGGTCTGTGCAGAGCTGGCTCTTACGTGGCTCTGGAAATGGCTGGAAGTTGTCTCCTCTAGGACAGCTTCTGATGTGGGGTGGTCTGCAGGTGGTGAGGTCAGCAAGAGCCCAAGCTCCTTGAGGTCACAGGTGGTATACCCTATGTGCTAGGATAGCATTCCCCCCACACCCCCTGCATGCGCACTGCATGATGGCCTTGCTTGTAACTTATTCCTGATGTGGGACAAACACTCAGTTTGCAGAGGTGTAGCTATGGTTTAGGTGACATTAGACTTGAAGTCCCAAGGTTGCTGCTTGGAAGGCGACATCTCAGCCATTCTGTGTCTCCTGTGGGAAGCCTGGAGCAAAATGCCCCCGTGGTCCCCTGGAGGCTCCCTACTGGCTGATGAGGCATTTGAGAAAGGCTGAGCTAGGCCTGGAGCCCTGCTGGGGTATACTCCTTCTTATAGATGGTGGATGAGGGAGAAAAAGGTATGGTGGCCGAAGCAGCTGGCCAGGTCATGGCCCTCACCACGCCTTTGGTTCTCTGGCGCAGGTAAGATCTCAGAGTCCACGGCTCAGAACTATGCACACCTGAGCATTGCTGGACTGGTGGGCTCCATTGATAATGACTTCTGCGGCACTGACATGACCATCGGCACAGACTCGGCCCTGCATCGCATTATGGAGGTCATCGATGCCATCACCACCACTGCCCAGAGGTAAGTGGGGTCCGATGCTAACTAGGCTGACTTGGGAGTCTCTGTCCCCTCATGATAGTGAAGTTGGCCTTAGGCGGGCTGCCACAGCAGGGGCAGTGGTGCCAGTAGCCAGTGGGCTCTACAGCTATATCTTCAAATGTTGGCTTCTAGGCTAGTGCCTACTGCTGAAGGAGATCCTGAGGTTCCAGGTATTAGTGGTACATAGGCAGTGCACCTCAGCCATCAGAGGCTTACTGCATTCCAGGGTGGTGGTGCACCTGAAGGGCTTCTTGGGCTCCAACCACGGATCACCGGGTTTGGATTAGTACCAAGCTCTCAAGATGGTTGAGAACTAGCCAGGTGGTGGTGGTGCACGCTTTTAATTCCAGCACTAGAAGGCAGAGGCAGGTAGATCTCTGTGAGTTCGAGGCCAGCCTGGTCTATAGAGCGAGTCCCATGACAGGCTCCAAAGCTACACAGAGAAACCCCGTCTCAAGCAAAAACAAAACAAAAACAAAAGATGGTTGAGAACTGTCTTGATTGCTGCTGGGTGTTTTCTCATCCAGGGAGCAGGTAGCCCTGGGCATGAGGAGATGGGCACTGTCCTTGGGCAGCACTCCTATCCTCTGGAAGTAGTCTGGTGGGTTAAGATGTGTGGCCTACAAGTCCTGGCACTGATATCTCCACCCATTTCCTATCCACAGCCACCAGAGGACCTTTGTGCTGGAGGTGATGGGGCGTCACTGTGGGTAAGGAGGACAGTCTTAATCATCAGGGAGAGGTGGGGCATCTAGGGGCTGCTGGGACAGTCAGGTGGGGACACATAGTGTCTGGCATACACCAGTTGGTCATTTAATGTTAAATCGAGTATGAGGTGTCCTTTGCTGGCATCAGGGAGAGAAACAGGGAGAAGGTCGCGAGCAGGCTTGGCCCCTTTACTCCTCCAGATACCTGGCGCTGGTGTCTGCGCTGGCCTCAGGGGCTGATTGGCTATTTATCCCTGAAGCACCCCCCGAGGATGGCTGGGAGAACTTCATGTGTGAGAGACTGGGCGAGGTGAGTGGCCAACAGGGACTTCTACTTCAATCACTTGAGGATCTAAGAGGCAGGTGCTCCGGAACCCCGTTCATTCACTCACTGGTTCAGCAGCACCTGCCGGTACCCTCTGAGGAGCTGGGAGGGTCATAGTGCTGACTATTGATTGCTCATTGCCTGTGTGAGGGTCATGGTGCTGACCTCTGGCTGTACCTATGGGAGGCCACACTGCTGATTGCTACATGTGCCAATGGTCCATAGTGCTGACCACTGGACACACCTGTGGTCCTACCCATTGTAGGCAGAGAGAGTGGACAGAGATGTTCAGGCCCCTGTCTGGGTTCATCTCTGTGGCCAGTGCAGGGAGCATGGCAAATTTGTTTCCTGGAGTGCAGGTACTAGATCTCAGCCTCTGAGAGTAGCCTCTTACGCCAGGGCCCAGAGCAATGACCCTGTAAGAGAGGTAACCCTGTAAAGGCCCAAAGGGTAGGTGAGGGGCCTAGGGGCTAGCTACTTGTCTACCAGATCTGTGCTTCCCTGAGGGTGGTGGGTTCTAATCCAGGAAATACGTGTCTGTGGGTGGTGTATACCAGGCCCTAACTGAGGGGCCTGGAAGCAAGAAAAATGGGGTGTCTGGTAGGAGAGGCCCCTCTAAGAGAGCTGGGGAAGGTGGCTGGTCCTTTGGTCTGGAGCAGGCTATCTGGTACATAGCTCTTGAGATGATGCTGAGGTGTCTCTGGCATAAGCAGGTACACACACACACACACACACACACACACACACACACACACACACACACACGGTTTCTATATCCTGGGAAACCTGTGTTTTGAAGGAGAGGCAAACTCATGTGACCAGGCTCAGGGCAGAGCCAGAGGGAAAGTAGTACCACCTCCTTGTGGCTATGCATCCTATCTAGGCAATAGAGCTTCCTGGGTTTCTAGAACCTTCTCAACTGAAGCTACAGGCAGGATGGAGGTGGAACAAAGTGGGCAAGGCCTCGTTGCCCCTGGATAGAGGCTGCAGGCCAGGTGGGGCCTGAGCATGCCTGGCTCTCATCTGCCTGTGTAAGGTAATGGGCTTCTGTGAGCCTCAGTATTTTTCCTGGAGAGATGGGTGTTTCCTTCTTTGTCCATTTTCAAGCTCAAGGCAGGGGCGGAGCCTGGCTATTACACTCGACCTGCAACCTTGGCCTGGAGGTCTGGTTCCTCACCAGGGTCACCTCCTCTGTGAAGTTAATGCCCTCTATGAACACCCAGGCCACTCACAAGCTGCTTCCAGCTTCCTGACGCAGGAGGAGCAAGAGTTCTCTCCTAGCCTGGGCTCCATCCAAGTTCTCGACCGGCCTTGGCTGTGTAATGAGACTGTCTCATGAGCTGCTCCCACCCTGTCCTTACAGAGGCTCTGGGTGTCACTGCAGCCTCGTAGCCTTGCATATCACACGGCAAACCTCATGAAGGTCTGTCTGTCGGATCACTGAAGGGAAAAGCCAAGGAGGGAAAGTGCTCTGTGATGGTTAGATTAGCATACGACACATACCTAGGGAGAGCTGTTGTTCAGTCTTATGAGTCCCCTGTGCTAACTGTAGCCCTCCCATTAGTTCCCGGGTAGAGAGTGTATTAGAACCCCTGGCTATTGGTTGGCATTGGAAGGGTTCCCCATTGAGGGATGCAGAAACAGCCTGAGATGGGACTTGAAGGTCCCTGGTTAGCTGCCCGCAGGAATGGCTATTTCTGGTCTGCCTCCTGCAGACACCCTACCTAGTACCAGCTCATCCCGTGTCCCCACTCCTCAGCCTATTGCTTTCTGCACCCCATGAGAACAATGTGGTCCTGGTTGGCTGGCCTTAACACTACCATGCACTCCAGATCCCTTTTCCTCTTTGAAAGGTGGGGAAAGGTACTGTCCTTGCTCAAGTGGATTGTAGATACAGTGTCCTAGACCCCAGTGAGGTTTGCTGTCCCCAATGGCCACATGCTGTGGATGGTCCATGGCTGGAAAGTGAGCCCAGTGTCTCTGACAGACTCGGAGCCGTGGATCTCGACTAAACATCATCATCATCGCAGAGGGTGCCATTGACCGGCATGGAAAGCCCATCTCATCCAGCTATGTGAAGGATGTGAGTACAGCAGCCTCCCAGGGCAGGATAGGTCCTGCTGGTCCTGGGTTGGCTCCTCCCTGGGCTGAAGTTGGCACTGGGAGATGCTTCCTCATCCTGACATTGTCAGTTATGGGGTGGCTGGCCGGGGTCTCCAGAGAAGCTGAGGACTCAGGTCTGGTCCAAAGCACTGTCCCTCCATATCATGAGCCCCAACCTTTTGGGTCCTGACTCCATTCAGTGTCTGGCTGGGCCCCTTGGCTCCCCAGTGTTAGGTCATAGCTCTGTGAGCTCTCCAAGTGATGGAGTGCCCGTCCTCCACTCCAGACTCAGCACCTGCAACAGTGTGGATTTGCCAGATGTGTTGCATACCTGTAATCCCATGAGGCAGAAGGAATGTGAGTTCTGTGCCAGCTTGGCATCCATACAGATTCTAGGCCAGCCCTGGCTTCATAATGAAAATTTATCTCAAAACTAAACAAAGTGAAACCAAACTAACATCTGGGACTGAAGAGCCTTCCTCTAGCCTCTGGTGGTGGTGGGCATCCCTCAGGGAAACACAGCCCCCGCCTGGTGCCCCTGTCTTTGCCCCCCCCCCCCCGCCAGTGACTGTGTCCCCATAACTTCTGATTCTGTGCTGGGACTCTAACTTATTTCCTATTCTCACTGTACCTAGGCCCCCAGAACCACAGGGGTCCAATGGACACTGAGCAGAGGGGCCAGAGACTACATTCAGTGTTGACTAGCCAGGGCTGCAAGGACATGAAACATAACCAGTCCTGTGTGCACAAATATGCTGCCCTATGAATGCACACATGGACCCTCGATGCACACTCACATGGTCTTGCGATCTTCACATGTTCATTCACACTCACATGAACTCCACACTCAGATGCTATAGCATGTTTCTTAAGGCTACACGGGTGGACCATGGAGACTGGGCCTACGGACAGCTGAGCAGCAACTAGAGCAGGGGCCTTCAGACCCTCTGCTCTTTTTTCCCCCCGAGGCAGGGTTTCTCTGTGTAGCCCTGGCTGTCCTGGAACTCAGAGATCCGCCTGCCTCTGCCTCCTGAGTGCCAGGATTAAAGGCATGCCCTGCACTGCCTCACTTATCCTCTACTCTTTTGACACGTAGCTGGTGGTTCAGAGGCTGGGCTTTGACACTCGAGTGACCGTGCTGGGCCATGTGCAGCGAGGAGGGACACCCTCAGCCTTTGACCGAGTCCTGGTATGTTTACAAGCTTCTGCAGGGACACTCTCTCTCTCTCTCTCTCTCTCTCTGTGTGTGTGTGTGTGTGTGTGTGTGTGTGTGTGTGTGTGTGTGTGTGTGTGTATGCACTGAGGGACTGGGCTGGCTGTCTCTCAGCTGCCCCAGATTCCTTCTGAGACCATTACAGGATAGACATTATGTCCGAGCCAAAAGAAAACAGGTTCTTGTCCATGAAGGTCCATGCATGTCAAAGATTCTGTATGTGAGACTGGTACTCTATGACAGCTAGCCCAGAGGCTGCCTGACAGATGGGACTATGAGGATGTGAGACCAGATGGTGCGGGCTTGGCTCCTGTGTAACACCATGTCCACTTTGCTGAGCCAAGAACTCCAGTGTGCCATCTCCCTTGGCCCTATGGAAGAACTGGACACAGACCCATGGAAAGGGGCTTCACTGGCTCATTTAGGCCTCTCCTGCACCCTACATGAAACTTAAGTCTATAAAGAGGCCAGGGGAGTCCAAGACTTGGACACAAGGCTAATAGCACCCCACCAAGATCTAAAATGTCCTGAGATCACCATGCCCAGCCAATGCCCTGGATGCTGGTGGGAGTGCAAGCTGCCTAGTCAGGGGCAGAGGACAAACGGACAGCTCACTACAGTTTGGCTGTCACCAGAGTGCCAGCATTTTTTATGCCAGTTCTGAGTCCAAATGTTTCCTGGGTGATGCCAAGGGACACCGGCTCAAGGAGCAGGTCTTTCATGAGTCCTTCATTTTCATCTGTGTGTCTGTTCTCTCTGCTGTGCCAGAACCTACAACTGTGGTCCATCCCCTGTAGCACAATTGTTGGCATTTTAGGTGTCCCAGCCTGTCAGCCCATGTTTATCACTCCTTTGTATCAGGAGAGGACAACATGGGGAGCTCCAAGAAGTGTGTGCGGAAGGAGCCCTGGGGCCCTGGCTGTCATCCTTCCCTGCCACTTTCAGTCCCAGAGACCCTGAGCAAGTCCTCACCAGGCCCACTAGCGGGCTCTGGGGACTCTGGTGGGAAATCGGGCCTGACTGGCCATTTTGACTGTTGATCATGCCAAGGCACCATGATCTGAGCCTGGACCAGTATGGAGGAGGTTTAGGAAGCTGGCGTGTGTGCATCTGCAGAGGGGCTGTGGTGGTTTGCAGAGCGGTGGATGGCGACTGAGGGCACTTGTGTGCAGTGGGGTGGGCTGTACCAACTTGAGCCGTGCTGTCCTCTCTCATGTGCAGAGCAGCAAGATGGGTATGGAGGCTGTGATGGCACTGCTGGAGGCCACGCCTGACACACCAGCCTGTGTGGTCAGCCTCTCCGGGAATCAGTCTGTGCGGCTGCCTCTCATGGAGTGCGTGCAAGTGGTGAGTGTCATTGTCCTATCTTCCTCTAAGTCCTTGGCTTCTGGTATATTGTAGAGTGGGGGACAATGGTTGCTGTAGGAGAGGAAGGGGTTTCCGGGCTTTGGAAAGCCAGGAGAAGCTGGCCAGAGGGAAGTTTGGAGGTGTCCAAGTGTAGGCAGGTAGCTGGGAGAGAGCAAGGTCTCAGCTTCCTGGGGGCAGTGGCATTGGGTAGGTGACTGGGTATTTGGGATTGGGGTGGGTAGGAAAAGGATGGAATACTGGGTATGGCTCTGGCAGTGTATGCGGGTCATTAGGGTAGCCAGAGCAGGGACACTAGGATGGAGTACAGTTGAGGGCTAAAGGGCTATGAGGCCAAGCAAGGAGATGCTGGCTTGGGCTCAGGTGTGGTGATGGTGGTGATGGTGGTGGTGGTGGTGGTGGTGGTGGTGGTAGTGGTGGTGGTGGTGGTGGTGGTGAGGGTGCTCGGTGGCTGGGGGTAGACAGGGTATGCTAGGAATGCTGGAGGCAGGAGGAAAGCTTGGTTCTGACCCTCTTAGGAAATCTAATTTCAGCCCAGGTCCTGCTTCAGGTACTGTTATGTGTCTGAGGGATGGGGTGGGGCCCTCCCATTCCCAAGGCTCTAGCCAGGCTCTGAGGGGTTTGAGACACAGTGAAGCATGTGGCACAGGGCTTATTTGTCCCTAGACAGGGTAGGACTCATGTCTGGGCCAGGTGGGCCTCTTGGGCCTCCTGAAAACTGACTGGGTTTAGGACATGAAGGTGTTGGCTAAGAGTCCCTTCTTGAGCCCAGCAGGCTGTGTCTGCGAGGCCTCCTTGACAACCCGGCTCCCTTTTCTCTTTAAGACAAAGGAGGTGCAGAAGGCCATGGATGAGAAGAGGTTCGACGAGGCCATCCAGCTCCGTGGCAGGTAAGGGAAGCTAGCCTTTAGGGCAGTGTGGGGAGGTAGGGGTGAGCATGGACCTGCATTCGCTGACAGTGCTCTGCAGGCCCTGGGCCCTGTTCCCCTTGGCACTCTGTGCTAGTACCCACTGTTATAGGAGCTGAGGGGAGGGAGCCCCCGTGTTGACAATGCCAACTGTGAGGTGTGGGGCTGCCATGCCAGGGAGGGACCTATAGGGTGCATGTGGGGTTGGTGGTACCGCAGGATGGACAAAGGTCACGGCCAGCTTTGGATTGCCCTACTGAAGGACAGGAAGGGCCAGCAGGTATGTGGACTCTAGCCCTTGGTGGCATGGGGTGCCACCTCCGTCAGACACCTGGCCCTGTAGGCCTGACTAATATATTCTGGCTGGATGCCCAGGCCATGGGTTTTGTCACATGAGGGACACATCCTTGTGTCCTGTTGGATCTCAGGTGTCTGTTGAAGATGTTTGTGTGGGATGTAGCCACAAGACAAGCTGACCGCACGGGGTCTGGCTCCTTAGGATCTGAGTTCTGGCCCCCTGTTGAGAATGCACTGAGCTTTAGAGTCCCATGTGCTTATGCCCTGCTCCACCTTTTGAGATACCATCACAGTCCTTCCCCGAGTACACGGCTTTGTGTGGCTGCAGGGATGAGGTTGGGCTGTGAACTTCACCATCTTCTTCCTTTCCAGGAGCTTCGAGAACAACTGGAAAATCTACAAGCTCCTTGCCCACCAGAAGATCTCTAAGGAGAAGGTAAAGAGGAGGGCAGAGCCCCTGGCTGCAATGGTTCTGCCATCTTCCGCTTCCTCCTGCCTCACTGCTGCCTTGTGGAGAGCTGAGTTCCAAGTTTGGGGCTTGGCTGTGGCTGGCCACAACTCCTCCTTCCTCCCCGAGGTCTTAGCCATGCCCTGAGGACCTGGACTCAGCTTTGCTTGTGGCCACAGGGCCCAGCTATATCACAGTCTAGTGCTTCTCAAGGACTGTTGAATAACATGGCCCTGATGGGACTTGGTGGAAGGTGACAGTGCATTGAGCTGTGGGGACAGCTGAGACCCCGGGAAAGGTATCTCCAGGGCAAGAGCAATGGAAAGGCTGGTTCCAGGGACCAGGACAGGGCCTCACTCAGATACTCTGAGCTGGTACACTGGATCATATAGCTTATGGATAGTTCACTTTATATTAACATAGCACCAAAGCCAGTGCTCCTGTTCTTGGTACAACATTAGCTGCTGTAGGACTGGGTGGTCCCTCCCCCCACGGCTGTACCACCTCCGTCTGAGGATGGCCTGAGGGCTTTGAAGCAGCTGTTTACCCAACCTATCAGGCTGTGCCTGTGAGCCTGCTATCAGGCGGTGTCCACTTAGCATGCCCGGTGACCTTGTGATGTATGCAGGACTTGTACTCTCTCTCATTTGGTCTTTCCCAGAACTTTCTGGAATGAATAGGACAGATATATTACTCCTGTGCTGTTGAGCATTTGGGCTGGCTAGGGATCCATCTGGCCCCATGTCTTATATATCTATCATTTCTCCTTTTTTCTGAAGTCCAATTTCTCCCTGGCCATCCTGAATGTGGGAGCCCCTGCTGCCGGCATGAACGCAGCTGTGCGCTCAGCGGTGCGCACCGGCATCTCTGAGGGACACACAGTGTATGTTGTGCATGATGGTTTCGAAGGCCTGGCCAAGGGTCAGGTAGGTGCCATGGTAATGCAGGTGGTGGCTGGGGCTGTAGGCTCAAGCACTCACATTCAAAGATCTGAAGGGTGTTGGATGTGTAAACACAACAGTCCTGTTCAGGGACATGAAGAAATGTGATAGCTCATGGGGAGGGGCTGGCTGCCCTGGGTGGAAACTGGGACTCTGTTCTTTTTTTTTCTTCTGGTTTTTCGAGACAGGGTTTCTCTGTGTAGTTTTGGTGGCTGTCCTAGATCTCGCTCTGTAGACCAGGCTGGCCTGGAACTCACAGAGATCCGCCTGGCTCTGCCTCCCAAGTGCTGGGATTAAAGGCATGTGCCACCACCGCCCAACTGGGACTCTGTGCTCTTAATCAGCCCTGAGACCCAGGCCCTTGCTTTGGAGTGATGGCCAGCACTGACAGAGTCTCTGTCCCCCACGTGAGGAGTCACATTGGTGAGACCTTGGGCCACCTTCCTGAAGCCATGTTCTTCCTGGCAGGTGCAAGAAGTGGGTTGGCATGATGTGGCAGGCTGGTTGGGGCGAGGTGGCTCAATGCTGGGGACTAAGAGGTGAGTAGCTGGTTGTTGGATGGTGCACAGCCTAGCTGATGGGACAGATAGTGACTAGTCCTAAAGTCCAGGGCTTGCCCCTTAGACTCCTGGGTGAGCCAGGTAGAGGGTGCTGCCCAGTGTCTCATGCCTGCCCTGTGGGGACACTCAGTTGAAGGCAGCTGGAGCAGAGGTGTCCCTCATGAGAGACAGGCTATTCCTTCTGGTTGTGCCTGTGGTTTTTATCTCAAGGCCTGGTGGGTTCCTAAGATGGGTTCATGATCCCCCACAGAGTTGGCATGGGGTGAGATGGTCACTTTGTGTGATGGTGGGACATTGTCCTGTCCAAGTCTGTGGAGCTGCAAAAGCTGGAGAAAGTGTCCCTTCCTGTCACCACCTCAGCCAGAAGGGACACCCAGAGCAGGCTGTCAGGCAGAGGCTTGGCCATTGCTAACCAATGCCCAGTGAGGTTGTTGAGTAAGCACCCAGGCCTCTCACATGCTGGCTCCCATATCTCTACCCCACATGGAGCCCCATGGAGCCCCACTGAGGGTCCCTTTGGTGACTGATCTCTGGCCTTGGGAAAGGCCAAGTCACATATTTTCTGAGGTGAGAGGCACTCTTGTTTTTGTGAGCTGCATGCCCCCCTCTCCAGGCTGATCTATCCCCAACCATAGGACGCTGCCCAAGCTCCACCTGGAGGCCATTGTGGAGAACCTCCGTACTTACAACATTCACGCCCTGCTGGTTATTGGTGGCTTTGAGGTGAGGCTTCTCATCTTGGCTCACTGTGGGTGCTGCTGTACCCCGGGCCCGGAAGTGTGGCTTCAAATATAGACCTTGGGCTGGGGCAGCCAAAGTGTCAGAGCCATCGAGTGTAGGGTTGGGCTGGGGTTTTTATCTTCTGAATATCTTCGAGTACAGCTAGCCTGGTGCTTGGCAATCGAGAGGGAGGAGGGGAATAGAGGGCCTGAAAAAGGAGGTAGAGGGCAGAGGAGTAACGAGGTCTGGGAGGCGCACTGATACCACGCCCTGGTTCCTGGTGAGTCCTTGCCAAATGATAAACATGGGAACATTTGGGTGGCTCTGAAGTTAGGAGCTCGGCTGGAACCCCCCAGTCCCCATTAGGATCCTGATTTTCTGGAAGGACTAGTGTCTTTAGATAGCTCTAGGGTGAGAGTAGATTGTGCCACCCCAGTATCAGACGTAGCCATCTACAGGGGCAGGGCAAGATGGCTCCCTAGCCCTGGTGGAACCCTGCCCCATCCCACCCCTCCTGCCTCCCTTCCCTGTCTGCCCCGCAGGCCTACGAGGGTGTGCTGCAGCTGGTGGAGGCACGGGGGCGCTATGAGGAACTCTGCATTGTCATGTGTGTCATTCCAGCCACCATCAGCAACAACGTGCCTGGCACTGACTTCAGCCTGGGCTCAGACACTGCCGTCAATGCTGCGATGGAGGTGAGGTGTCCTGGAGAGGACAGTCGGCCCATGGGTGGGTTGCTTCGTGGGTCTCCTAGGCCCTGCCTATGGGATGATAGTGATAACCAAACTGTCTGTACCTCCAGGGGGCAGGCACCCCCAACTGTGAGCCCCTGGATCTGTGCATACTCAGTGGAGGTGGCCCAGGCTCTGTCTTCCCTAGCGGTCATGGGTATTGTGGGAGCCCTTGGTTCTGGGTACAGTTGTTGCTGGCTTGTGATCCTGTGTAACAGTGCCCTATGGTCCCATGGGTGGTAAGAGGAGTGGACATAGAGGATTTTAACTGCCCTTCCTGCCCATTTGTTTTCATGAAAGCATAGCCTAGGCTAGATTAGAACTCACTATCTAGCTCAGGCTGGCCTTGAACTTGCAGTAGGTCTACCTAAACCTTCCGACTACTGGGATTATAGTAGTGAGCTGCCATGCTGGGCTCTGACAGCTGCCTTGATCCTTCCAGAGTTGTGACCGCATCAAGCAGTCAGCCTCGGGGACCAAACGTCGTGTGTTCATTGTAGAGACCATGGGGGGCTATTGCGGCTACCTAGCCACTGTGACAGGCATCGCTGTGGGTGCTGATGCTGCCTACGTCTTTGAGGACCCTTTCAACATTCACGACTTAAAGGTGAGCCTGGCGGGGCTGGAGAGATAGCTCAGAGGTTAAGAGCACCGACTGCTCTTCCAGAGGTCCTGAGTTTAATTCCCAGCACCCACATGGTGGCTCACAACCATCTGTAATGAGATCTGGTGTCTTAGCAGCCTTGCCTCACCCTCCTACTGAGGCTGCTGGGTCCCACCTGCCCTGCTTTCTCTCCCACCTCTTAGCTCACCTCCTCTTCTTCCTAGGCCAATGTGGAGCATATGACAGAAAAGATGAAGACCGACATCCAGAGGGGCCTGGTGCTCCGGTGAGGCTGCTGCGGGTGCTGGGCAGGAAGGGCACAGGGCCTGGGAGCCGCCACCCTCCTCACCTATCCCACTCTACCTGTGCCTGGCCCGGGGGGCCCAGACTTGCTTGGGGCAGCCTCGACCTCCTTGTGTGTCTCCATAGAAATGAGAAATGCCATGAACATTACACCACGGAGTTTCTGTACAACCTGTACTCCTCGGAAGGCAAGGGTGTGTTCGACTGCAGGACCAACGTTTTGGGCCACCTGCAGCAGGTACTATTCTGAGGGTGATTCCCTGGCCCCAGCAGTACTCACTTGCCAGGGCTCCCATCTCCATCCCCATTTTCTTCCCTGGCGATCCTGGGAGGACCCTTGAGGGAGAGGCTATCCTTCGTGCATGCCCCGAGAAGGTGCTTGCCAAGCTGTTTAATTCTCCAGCATTCGGGTGGTGAATGTTCCCATCATTCCTTCATGGAGAGAAGACTGTGAGGCTGAGACTCAAACCTGGCACTTGGGTCCTGGACTGAGCTCTCATTTTCTGGGAGGTGGCCCAAGCTCTTGTCCTCCCTGCCTAGTCCCTCACCTACTAAATAAACCCTTTTCCCTCATGGTGGCTTCAGGAAGCCAGGGGTGGGTTCGTTGCCTATGGATCCTGAGGCGCAGGGGCCATTTCTGACCTCTGGAATGGTTCTAGGCTGCTCTTATAGGAAGAGGCTGGGAAAACAAGAGGGCAGAAGTGGCGAAGTGGTCATGCTTACTGCAAGGACACAAAGCGACAGTCAAGGCTCATGTGCTGGCTTAGGACCCCCTTTGTGACTAGTCTCCTTCGGGGCTTGGCGAGCTCCAGGGATGAGGTCTCGCCTGTGTTTCCAGGGAGGGGCTCCAACCCCGTTTGACCGGAACTATGGGACCAAACTTGGGGTGAAGGCCATGCTGTGGATGTCAGAGAAGCTGCGCGATGTCTATCGCAAAGGTAGGTGGGGTGAGCTGGCCCAACCTGGCCCTCTGAAGGTCTCTCTGGGGCCTGGCCTTGCCTACCACATGTCCATCTCCATAGGGCGAGTGTTCGCCAATGCTCCGGACTCAGCCTGTGTGATCGGCCTGTGGAAGAAGGTGGTGGCCTTCAGTCCGGTCATGGAACTCAAGAAAGATACTGATTTTGAGTAAGTCCTTTTGGGGCTGCATGGAGAAGGGAGGACCCTTGGAGGCCCAGAATGTCCCTGGATGTCCTCATCAGGCTTTTAAGAGCAGGGGTCTTGTCTGGGTGTTCTAAGGCCAACACAGGGCAGTCTGGGAAGGTTTGTGATGAGCAGGCTGATTACCCTGCTGCTCTTGCACCTGACTCCACCTCAGCAGCAGCCAATGGAATGGGGCACCCCAGCTGTGCTCCATATGCCAACCGGGTCACAATAACAGCTAGGTATTCAGGGTTTAAGGGACTGCGGGATTCGGCTTCTGTAACTATCCACCCTTGACCTACTCAGGCACCGCATGCCACGGGAACAGTGGTGGCTGAATCTCCGGCTGATGCTGAAGATGCTGGCACACTACCGCATCAGCATGGCAGACTACGTGTCAGGGGAGCTGGAGCATGTCACACGCCGCACCTTGAGTATAGACAAAGGTTTCTAGGCCGCCATCACCACCCTTCCAGCTTTCCAGGACTCTCTCCCTTCCAGTGCCAGCCACAGATCCTAGCACAGAGGGGAACTCACATGGAACTCGGAGCCTATGGCTGGAGGGTGGGGTGTCTAGTGTGCTGCTCTGGGGCTTTCCTCCCCTAGCCACCTCCAGGACGGAGCACCTGGGGAACTCTCCCCTTCCAGCCCTGGCTGGGCAGACCCACATTGCCTCTCCCTCACTGGCCAGCTGGCTGCCTCACCACATGGCTGAAAAGAGCCTTACCTTTTTTTTAGAAATAAAGTCACCTGACTGGAGCATGGTTACCTGGACTGCATGACCTGAGGAGTCCAGGGAGAGGGTTGTCAGGACTCGTGTACAAGTCTTTTTTGGTTTTTCAAGACAGGGTTTCTCTGTGTAACTTTGCGCCTTTCCTGGATCTCGCTTTGTAGATCAGGCTGGCCTCGAACTCACAGAGATCGACCTGCCTCTGCCTCCTGAGTGCTTTCATGTACAAGTCTTACCTATAGCTATTCTGCAAGACCAGATGGTAGGAAAACCCACCCTGGGGGGCATTAGGAAGACCTGAGTCCTTAGATCTGCCTGAAGGGCTGAGGAGAGCTACTGAGCCTGGTGCAGGCCCCACACTTGCCCCCTGAATAGCTGGGGTCTCAACCTGTGGGCAGTGGGCCCTGGGTCTGGAGGGGAGACTGTCACTGTCAGGGTAGTGGTCCTGGCTGCTTGCTGACCCCCAGGCAGTTCTTGGGGCCTACAGGCTGGCTCATCAGAGAAGTCTGTGAAGGTCAGAGCCCTGGCTACCCCCACCTCAGGTCCTGCTCCAATCCACTCATTGCTCAGGGTTTCTGTGTGAGCCACTGCTGGGCCCATTCCCTGCAATCGCTAGATATTTACAATAGATGGAGGCTCTTTCCTGTCTGAGTGTATGGATATCAAGGGTTGTGGTTTTGCTTTGTGGGCCTGTTGGCCACATGGGAGCAGTGGTTGCCCTGGGTAAGGGTCTCCCTATGGGCCTGGACTTTTCTGGCAGCATTAGGGACCAGGTGAATTGCCAGGGCTTCTTCCCCTTGGCTGCCTTAGTCCCAACCTAAAGGGCAGTAGGTCTGGCTGAATTAATGAGGCCAAGACAAGGATGAGCACTGACATACAAATGGCCGCTGCCGCTGTTCCCCAGGAGACAGAACTGGGAAGCCATTGTCTTGCCGAGGACAGACTGCAGTGGAGCAGGGTGGCCCTCTCTCTGGTGCCCAGTATGCTGGGGACAGCAACAGTGGCTTAATATTCAGATCTGGCCTGTCCTGTTGTCCCTGTGTTCTGCTCAGTCAGAAGGAAGGCTGTTTCCAAGCATGGGGAGTGTGTGTGTGTGTGTGTGTGTGTGTGTGTGTGTGTGTGTGTGAGAGAGAGAGAGAGAGAGAGAGACAGACAGACAGACAGACAGACAGACTGTTTTAGTGCTTTCTGGATCTTGAGACCCCTGAATAAATCTTAGGGTGATAAGGGAACCTTGGGAAGCATCTCCCAAAGCATGACTGCTGAGCAGCCTTACCCACTACACCAGTCCTCTGCAGCAGTGTTTGGTGGCAGTCACAGTGTTCCCGAGTCACCATCACGTCACGCTGGTCCACACAGATGGACTCACAACCCAGCATGAGAAGGAACAGGAAATCACCTTGCACTCTTCCCTCAGTAACATAAATGGGGGACACAGGAAACATCTAAGCCATTGCCCCAGCAGCCATCAGAGTCCCCACCATCCCGTGGCCTCACATCCTGATGTCATCTAGTCAGCACGTAAACTGGGTGATTCCACCTATTGGGATGTCTGATGGGGTACCTGGGGACAGAGCAGAGCAGAGCATCCTTGACTCTTGTGAAGACTGAACAGGGTCAGGGTCACTGGAGCATGCTACATCAATGGCTTGGGTGAGACAGGCAGGTCCTTTCCAACCCTGCCGGCTTGCCCAGCCCAGGAGGGGGCAGCATTTTTAAGGGCTTCATTTTCCCTAAGGGTAGGTAAGCTCCATGGCTGCCCGCTCTGCATAGCTGCTGCTGTGTGCAGCTTTGCACTTTAGAGGATTGATCTTTCTTCCTAAAGGGTGGGGCTTTTTTTTTTTTTTTTTTTTTTTTTTTGCAGCTGTTGTATGGCCTGGCTCAAGTACAGAAAAACAGTGGAACATCTGAGACCAGGCCTGGCCACAGGACTCAGGGGGTGCTCTTCACAGACTTTCCAACAAATACGGAGAACTACAGGATGTCTAGGATGGCATGTTGCTCTGCTCAGGAGTGCTGAAGGCATGCAGGGGCTGCTGGGCAAGCACTCAGCTGAGATGCCAAGGGCCAGCCCCATGGGTCACTGCAAGGCTGCTGTGGGCCTCCCATCTCTCTCCCAGGCAACATTCCAGCTGTTGCCACCTGGCTGGAGTCCCAAGAAGCCAGTGTCAAGGCTGCTGGGAGAGGGGTCCTGGAGTGACGGGTGTTATTTACAGGACCCTGGAGGGTTTGTCTTGAGCACGTTGGCAACAAGGCTATGTTAGGGCTCTAGAGGAACAGAACCAATGGGATGTATCTATACTGTAAAAGTGGATTCGCCAGACTGGTTTACACAGTGGGCTGGATAATGACCATCTGCATGCGGGAGAGGCTGAGAGCCTGGTAGCTGCTAAATCCATGTCTGCACGTCTCCGTAGTCCCGATCTGGTGCTGAGTGCTTGGAGGACTCCTGGAGGCCTCTGGTCTTCAGTCCACATTGGAAGGTGAAAAAGCAGGTTTTTGGATTCTGACGTCAGTAGAGGATGGTGACAGCAAGAAGGGCTGGCATTTACGTGGACTACTTTGTACCTGGGCTGCCTGCCAGGGGGTGCTGCCCTCCGGGACATGAGGGCATCCTGGAAATGGCCTCTCACTGGTCCTCCAGCCCCCCACCTGACAGGCTCAGAAGTCCCAGCTCAGGCTGGGGACACATGTGCTGGTTCCAGAGTCACCACGAATATCCACAACTATTCAGTGTGTTCTCCATCCAAAGCAGCTCAGGGGCTGGGGACAGCAGCAGGCTGTAGTTGGACACCTGAAGACTAGAGCAGCACCCACTGGGCCTCTTGCTCAGTCTGGGCGTCTGCAACACAGGGGGGCTCTGCAACGGAGAGGCATCAGGGATGGGAGATCCAGACCCAGGACCTGTGTGGCTCATTCTGGTCACTGCCAGGTGGGGTCAGGTCATTGTCCTGTGCCCTGGCTCCATCAGATGGGACTTAGCTCTCGGTATGGAACTCCTGCTAGGTTCAATGTTTATCTGAGCTGCATGGCAACTTTGGGTTCTGGTGACAGCAATGACTTCAGGTGACACCCAGCAGCCACCTCTTTCCCGAGTGCCCTTGTACTGCATCCACCCTTCCAGGAGGTGACACCTCTGGCCTCAGCTCTCCCTGCTGTGAGTTGGATGGGAGGGTGCCCTATCACCATGCCAATTCCTGTCTTGCTCAAGGAAGACTCAGAGTAGGGGTTCAAGGTCCCCTTGCTCAGCTCCAGGTAGGGCTACATGCTGAGCTGTAGCTTGTTCCCAGCGTGGGCAGAGAGGGTTGGAGGTGGGGATTAGGGTTTGGGGTCTATTCACAACTGGTGCAGTTTGTCCATCCCTGAGGTTTGCATGAGTGTGCCACAGGAGGCAGGAAAGCCAGGATGTTGCAGGCCTGGGGTCTGGTCCAGAGGACACCTGCTGGCATTTCCAGGTTCTTATGTCCTGGACAAGGAATTGGACCAGGGACACAGGTGCTGATGGAAACAGTTTATTAAGAGAGAAAGTACTCCCAAGATCGGAAGCGGACCAGAGGTGGAGCAAGGTCAAGGGCCCAGTGGCCCTGAACCTTCAGCATTAAGACCCACACAGGTCACCTACAGGGCCAGCTACTGCATGCAGTAGGCTTCTTGGGTCACATCTATTTGTCCCATGGTGGTGGTGGTTCCAGACGTTGGCTCATTGGTTTACACATGCTAATCTTGATGCCTTTCTTGGCTCTATTTTCTCATGGCAGGTATAAGCCTACGCCAAGGCACCCCTGCCTGGTGGGTAGATTACGAACTCTATCCCAACTGTTCTAACAAGACAGCTTTATTATTTTTATTTTTTATTTTTATTTTTTGGTTTTTTGAGACAGGGTTTCTCTGTGTAGCTTTGGTGCCTTTCCTGGATCTCACTCTGTAGACCAGGCTGGCCTGGAACTCACGGAGATCCGCCTGCCTCTGCCTCCCGAGTGCTGCGTTTAAAGGCGCCACCACTGCCTGGCTTAAGACAGCTTTATTAATGGCATCTGACACCTCAGAATAATGAGCAACTCTGGATGTCCCTAACAGTTACTCTACCTAGGTGACATCCCTCTCCTAAAGGAGAAATAAAAAGGATAGTGTCCTGCCCATCCTTGTCCTAAGAAAAATCCATCCTCCTAGGCTATGGTGTCTAAAGACACCTGGGACATGGGGCCTTGTAAGACATCATTTCAGGCACCTCCCTGAGAATAGGCTTGACCGAGACACCAGGGCTCCCCCTAGCTGCTGAGAAACAGCATGGACCTTGAGGTTAAGGCCCTGCCTGTCAGAGATGTTGGCTTCCAGCCCAAACAAAGTGCTTTATTGGAGGGTATGGCTCGTACAGTCTTCCCTTGAGGAAGGGTCAGGGAGTGCCCAGATCCTCAAGGCCTCAGCTGGTGAGTCTCAGGGCCCATGCTGGTGGGCAGCAGCTCTGCCAGTCCTAGGCACAGGAGAGGGGTCTGCCCAGCTGGCAGCCACTGCTCCTGCACTGGGCTGGTGTCGGGAACCCAGAGGGAGGCTTTCCAGGTGGAGCTGTGTTTCCACAGGCTACAACAGGGTCCAGATACTGGGGCACAGGAAGTCACTCCATGTCCTCCTGGGGCTCCAGCCTGTGCAGCGCCTGTAGCCGGCTGCCTACAGTCTGCTGGACAGTCTCTAGCCCCTCTGTGTCCAGCTCCCGCAGCAGCAGCAAGATGGCAGTCAGGATGTTCTGTGGACAGAGAGGATGACCTAGAGCCTGGCCGGTGGCATCCTTCATAGGGTGAACAGTCTCAGGGTGGGTGCCTTCCAAGGCAGCAACATGGGGAGGTCGCGGCACAGACACCGGGGCACTGTTTCCCCACGCAGTTCCAGCCAGCCTTGGGTCTGTGCCCTAGCTTCAGATGGAGAAACTGAGCACAGAGTCTGGGGGCCAAGGACAGCTCAGAGTGGTACCCTCTCATACAAAGCGGTGAGAAAGAGTGTTTCCAACCAAAGACAAGAGGACCTGGATGGCTGAGGGGCGGCACCTGTGGCTCATTGAGAAGAACAAGCCAGAAGGGAAGAACTCGCTGCAGCTTCTGACCCCTGACCTCTGCAGCTCACTAAGGCTTCTGCAAACCTCTATTTGTGTCCTTGTTCTACAGATGGCGGCCCCAGGGCAACCAGCCAGAAGGTGGGCCTTTCTCCGGGGTGGGTATGTCTATTCTAGCTGGAGGCCAGAGGATACCCGGTAGGCACCAGCAGACAAACGCCTCTGGCGATTCTCTGTGGAGCAAACGAGGACCTGGAGAGGGAAGGGAGCCTGTGGGCACAGACCTGCTCTTGGATTGAGTTTGCTATGGGGACAGCCAGCAGAGGGAAGGAATCCTGAGGGGACAGTGACCTTGAGAGGTGGGGGCTCTTCCTAAGAGCCTAGACCTGGCCCCCATTATCTTCACCCCCCTGGCGCCTGCCTTCTGCTGTCTGGAGGGAGGGCAATGGTCACTCACCCTATTTTTGTGACTCCTCAAAGCATCCCTCTGTGAGAAGGAAGGAGACTGGTCTCCAGCAGTCTGGTCCTGGACTCTGTTGGGGAGAGGCAGCCAGTGAGAAAGTGACAGTCAGAAGGCTCTGGGCACCTCCATCTGCATGTCAGATCCCACTAAGACACCAGGTCACATTGGCAAGTGGTCCCAGCCCAGAGCAGGAGAGAGAAGGTACTTTATAATGGCGCAGGAGCCCAGGGTGCAGAGTAGGGGCCCAGAGCTACCGGGAGCAACTTCTCTGTGCCCAGGGCTCCCCAGCTGCAATACTTTCTACCCAGGGCCTCAGGGAGGGCACTGCCATAGAAGTGGCCCTGGAGGGCATCAGAGCAGAGGAGTAGCCTGTGGGCCTTCCCACAAAGTTCATCTCCAGTGCTGTCCACAGACGGGAGAGAGCAGGCTGCATCCACCATGTGGAACTCAGCTGTGGCCCCTCTAAAGAACCCACACCCTTCCTAACCAAGTGCAGTCACAACAAGCAACAGGATGCTCACATTCAAGGCCACTCGAGGAGCATGATGGGTCACATGCTCCTTCTAGAAGCCTCTGTATCACCCTTCCTCCCCTGCCCAGCACTGTGTGCACAGGTTTCTTGAGCTCACTCCCCTTCCGGGAGGAGGCAGGAAGCCTCCCTCTCACGACCTGAGGATGCCCCTGGGACAGTGGGTCTTGCTCCCCTGCAGGCTCACTCTGTGTCCTCTGTGTAGCTCAGCAGGCCCTGGCTGGTCTCAGTTGTAGAGCTGACAGAGCTGAGGGTGTAGGAAGGCTTGGGACAGCCATTGCCTGCGTCCTCTCTGCCTGGGGCAGCAGTGATCTCATCTCCCTCCATCAGTGCACGAGTTAGCTCTTCCTCGGTCACAGCTTAGGGAGGACAGAAAAGGGAAGGCTGTCAGGGGCCTGTCGGCTCCACATAGCCCCGGCCTCCTCGGGGATTCAGCATGCCTGCTGCTGTGTGTGTACGAGGGCCGTACCTGGGGACCGTCAGTCCTGACCCTTCTGATTCCCAATCCCACAATGTGTATGACACTTGGTACAAGAGCAAGGGGTGCTTGTGAACCTCAGGTCCAGCAGCTTCTAAGAACAAACCCCCAAATTCAGATAAATCTGTGTGTGTGGTGCCAGGGTTGGGCCCAGGCTTTGCATATGCTAGCAGGCTCTCTGCCATCAGACTACATTTCCAGTTCCTAAGACAAAATTTTTAAAAGGAATGGCTTTACATATTTACTTCACCACTCTTGTTTAGTAAGTGTCTCCGAGAAAATAATTACATGTAACTGATGAGAATCAGAAGTGGCTGCTGAGAGCATAAACCTCTGGTGTCAGCAAGCTGGGCCCTGCCAAGAGCCTAGAGCAGGGCTCTCCACCACGATAGAGGGGCACGCAGGCACAGCACAGGTGGGCATGGTGTGAGGGGCAGTGGGGGTGTCCTCCATATAGCTCCAGAGGCCTGGCTGCCAGAGCCCACCACATGCTGCCCAGTCACCACACTGCAAACCCTCACCACGGCGTATGGATTTTCGTCATGGAGGGAGGCAAAAAGAGGAGAGACTGTTGAGGCTCACAAGTCCAGGTGGGTCTAACAGACAGGTAACAGACAGTGGGGACTAAATGCCACAACGGCATATCTGCAAGGGGGCTCTCCTGATGATACTAGGTGATGGGCATAAGCCCGTTTCCTCAACCTGGGAGTTACAGAAGACAAGGAGGAGGGGTGCCTGGGAAGGCCTTCAATGGGGACCTCCTCAGTTGCCAGAGGGGGGACATGCCGGACTCTACCTTGGTTGTCGAGCTTCTGCAGGTGGGGTAGGTTGCGTAGCACAGTCATGCGGTAAAGGTGCGGGCTGGTGCCGCAGCACGGGTTCTCAGCCAACCACAGCACCCTGAGGTGTGGTAGATCCTTCAGGTAGAACAGCTCATCCAGACTGGGGATACGGTTCCGCCTCAGGTACAGCTCACTCAGGCGTCGGCAGCCACGTACAGGTTCCAGGGTGGAGACGCTGTTGACGCTGTGGGACCAGCACACTGTTAGGGACCCACACAGTCTGGACCTCCATGGGCCAGAGGCCTCTACCTGTGGGTCTGCCTCAGCCATGAGTTGCAGCAAAAGGTCTTAGCCTTAGAAATGGGTCAAGCCAGGCGGTGGTGGCACACGCCTTCAATCCCAGCACTGGAGGCAGAGCCAGGTGGATCTTTGTGAGTTTGAGGCCAGCCTGGTCTACAGAGCAAGATCCAGGAAAGGCACAAAGCTACATAGAGAAACCCTGTCTTGAAAAACCAAAAAAAAAAAAAAAAAAAAGAAATGGGTCAAGACCAAGTAAGTCGGGGTTGGGGAAGAGGCAGTGTTAGGAGGAACCCTTTAACTGGAGACCCCATGTGGGCAGCGCCTTGGCTTCAGCTCTGCATTCACGTGGAATCACTGTGGCAGACAGGGTGCTTCACCCTCCTTTGTGCCCCCAAGGGACACAATTAGCCCTACAGCAGGCACTGGCCAAAACTCAGCATCAATGCCCACAAGCTCTACGTCACACTTAAATCAGCTCTGACAGACAGGATTTGAGGGTGACCCCCATCCTGTAGGAAAGGGGTCGCAACACAGGAAGGGGAAAAAGCAGCATTCAGGAACTCCCAAAGTCGCTACCAACACCCCAAATCTTTACATTCTGTGTTCCACTCAACAGTAGCCAGAGCCTGGCCTGCTGAGCTAACCCCACCCATGCCCCTTCCTGCAAGGCTGCTCTGGTATGTTAACGTGCTCTGGGAAAGACACCAGCACCATGTAGATATGGAGAATGCCCCCATGCCAGCACCTGTTAAGTGTCAGCCCTGTCTTGGGTCCCAGAATGGTCAGGGAGAATTCAGGCATAGAGGATCTCTTAGAAGTGATGGAGTCAGGAAGGCGGAGGAGGTAGGGCACTGGGAGGTTCTCGGGGACAGATGTGGCCACAAGGAGACTGGCCTGGGTGGACTACTGTTCATTATTAGGAGGCCCGACTGACTGAACACTGCTCCAAGTACACAGATTATCCCCTGGGGTGGATGTGAGAGGGCAAGCAGAACGGAGCCCTTAGGAGGCCCAGGCAGGTCCCTGAGAAAGCAGGAATGAGTGGCAGGAGGGCCAGGCTCTTGGGAGTCCCATTCCCCTTTGTCACCAGAAGCTGCCCTCTTAGACTACGCTGGGAGTCTCCAGGTTTCCCGTTTTCCCTGGGCCCCACAGAAAGGACATGTAGCTCCCCATAGCTTCTATACCCTAGGACTACAGGGACACAGGGGTCAAGTACCTGAGTGTGATCACTTCCAGGCTGGGCATCTCCCGGCATATGGAAATCTAGGGAGGGAAGTGTAGGTGAGTTGGCAACAGTGTCCCATTGTTACTTCTCAGGTCAGGGGAGACATCTGTCCTGGGTCCTATCACCTGCACCATGGGGATAAGGGATGAAGCCTTGTGCAACCAGGGCACTCAGAATAATCAGCTATGCTGGTCTCTGTGGCCCAGCTTGCCCTTGAAGTGTTCTTCACTGGGGTGGTGTTTCTACTTGACAGTTTAAGACTGTTCTAGAGACAGAAATCATTACATCCAATGCCCTCAAAGAACATCTGGGATCTTGGTTTCTTATGCTGCAATACAGAACCTTTTCTCTTGGTGCTCCTAAGGCACAAGGAAAGGACAGACACCTTCCCTGCCAATGGAGTTGAGTCCAAGTCACACAGAACTGCAAGTAGGTTTTGGCTACAACACACTGTCATATCTGCTGTGGGCTCCACAGTTCTAGCTTGGCACACTGTTTTTTTTTTTTTTTGTGTGTGTGTGTGTGTGTGTGTGTGTGTGTGTGTGTGTGTGCGCGCGCGCGCATCCTGAAGCTGGCCATGCAGAGAAGGCCATGCAGAGAGCCTTGATGATGTCTTTGAGGAAAATCACCACCCAGACTCCTCCAAGAGCAGAGCTTTGACTTGCAAGTGTCATGGCACTGAACTGATGGTCATAGTTCTGTAACTTTATCTATTCTTCTGGGGAAGAGGCATCTGGGAGATGGTCGAATCAAGGCAGAACTTACATCTGTGAGCTGGCTGCCCCTGGGGAAGAAAAGACAGATGTATTTTAATCTCCTTGAGTGGAAAGTATCAAAAATACCCCAGAGAAATGACAATTGCCTATAAATCTAAAGATTCTATGATCTGAAGGCACAGTTAAGAAAGGCTGGCTACCCAGATAACAGGAAAGGTATCACAAATGATTTGGTAGACTTCTGACAACACTATACCGCTTAGTGCATAGGGGTACTGTCTGCAGGACACACAATCTACTCCTCTCCGGCTCCCATAGCACAAAGTTGTTTCCTCTCACAGACAGGAACAAAGGGGTCTTTATAAGAGGCCAAGTTCAAAGGCTGATCATGCAACTTATGAAGCAAACTTCACAGGCCTGCAATGAAGCTGTTGTTTCTGCTTGCACAGAGGGAGCCCTGCCATGTTGACTCAACAAAGAAAGGCATTATTGAAAACTCTGGACAGAGAGGGCTGTGGTTCAACACCAGATGTGCCAGGGCAGAGAAGGGCTTTTAATTAACAAAGTCCACTCCTTCCAGGAGCGTGTTGACACCACGAGGGGCAAGGGGCTGTACTTGCTGTGCCTCTTCTAGATGCTCTGGCCACAGTGTCGCACCTGAGTCCCCAGAGAAACCTGTAGCTCTTCACACCCCACTAACGCAAACTCCTGGTCTTTGACAAGCAGAAGCCCTGGTCTTTCAGTCTTAGTGTGACCCAACCATGCACCTGTGCATCCATCCCGTAACATCTAAGTTCCGGGCTGTCACTCAGACCAGGTCACCCTCTCCAGCATCTAGTGATAGGGAATCATGACTTTACGCCTCAGTTTTCTCTCCCTGTAGACACGCCTCTAAAGCACCTTTGTTTTCAGATGCCAGTCACAGTCACAGAGGGCTAGTGAAAGTCCTCGGCGAGACCAGAGGGAAATTCTAGCTGTCAGGCGAGGGCCACACCCCTCCGAGGCACTGGCCCCGGGGTGAGCCTGCAACCTGGCTAGCTTTGGGGCAGCAGGACCCCCCACCCCTCACCCTAGCTCGGGGGTGGTGGTGGCTCTGGTCCCTCCCGCGCCTGGCCGCCTCACCAGCAGTTGAGCTTCCGCACGCTGTGCAGCTCCGAAGCTTTGGCTCGGGACAGGACCATTTTTCGAGTTAGCTTCATGGTGGCCGTGGGGCCGCAAGCCCGGCCGCCCCGTTCCTATACACTCCGCTGGTGGGAGAGGCCTTCGCCGCGGCGGCGCGTCTCCAGGGGCGGGGCCCGAGTCTCCAGGGGCGGGGCCTGAGGTCCCATTGGCGGCCGGAAGAGAGGGCGGAACTGCGCGGGCGCAATGGGACGGCCCGGTTTCCGGGTCAGGAGGCTCCGCCCCGTTCCTTTGGCGGCTCGCGGGTCCTGCGCATGTGCGAGGCTCTTGACTTTGCTTACTCTGGACCTCTGGTCGCGAGGAGGTCCGCCGTCTGCTAGAACTCCAGGCTGGAAGGGTGTGAGATGGGCTGGCTAGGGTGAGAAAGGCACGGGCGTGAGAGACTCGGGACGCCCGGCAGGTCTCGAGGACATCGGGAAGGACGGAGCTGCCGTGGTGAAAGCCAGGCCGAGTGGGGATTCCTGCAGAAACCCCTCCTGGGCCGCTTGCTCTGGCTCCTCATCCCTCCCAGGGATGAGGTCACCCTTGAGCCCTAGCCCATTTCTGCTCGAGCCCAAACCAAGGATTTGTGGTACAAAACAGCTAACGCACCATCAGGCGTTGGCTCGTGCTTGTAGTTGCTTCACCCAGAGGCTGAGGCAGGAGGATTGCCTGAACCGGAACAGTTCCTGGTCAGCCTGGGTTGCAGAGTGAGACCTTTTCTTAAAAAGCAAAACCAGGAGGAGGCAGGAGGATCTTTGTGAGTTCGAGGCCAGCCTGGTCTCAAGTGTGAGTTCCAGGACAGTCAGGGCTAAACAAGAGAAACCCTGCCTGGGGAACGCCCCCCTCCAAGCCAGTGGGGCCGGAGCTGGGATTGGAGGAACCTTCAGAACATCCGGCTGCTTTTTAGGGGAACTCAAGTCTATTCCCATCACCTATCTGGCGGCTCACAGCCTTCCATGACTCTAGTTCCAGGAGATCCGATGTCCTCTTCTGGCCTTGGCGTGCACCAGACATCTTGCTTGCAATGCACACAAACAAAACACATGCAGAAAAAAAAAATCTTTAAAAACAAAACCCAAACAGAAAATAGACTTTATGTTTTTGAAAGTCTCCCAACCCTATGCCTGTGATCTGTCAGTGTGCATCTTAGGTAACCACAAATTATTTTTTGTTTTGTTCAGGAGAGCCTGGCACTGAGTTTATTTTTAGGTCGTAAACTTCTATATCATTTCCTGGCCTACAGATTACACCAGGAAAGTATTGGGGACCTCAGGCCCTTCAGAGGTGACAGGCTGTACTTGATGAAACTTTTCCAGGGTTGTCCTCTGACCTCTTTTTCCATCCGACCACTCTGACCTGCTTTTACGAAGAACTGATTTAAGGGACTGGTGAAATGGTCAGTAGGTAAAGACACTGAGTTTGGGAACTGCATTTGTCCCCTGGAACCCACAGTGGAAAGGAGAACAGACTCCCGAGGTTGATTTATCCTCTGACCTACATGCCTGTCATGTACCACTAGGAACAATAAAACCTGAGCTGAAAGATAACAGAGAGCAACTCAGCCTAGCCGATGTGGTGGGGAGGTTTTTATAGGCTCAGTTTAGCTGAGCTTATGTCCTCTGGCCACTCTGGCCAGTGGCGGCCATGCAAGAAGGACATGGATGATAGAAAAGTGGCTGGGGAAGGCAGATGATACTTGGGGCCAAGACATGGAGCAGGAGTGTCTGACAGGAGGAGGTAGGCATCTCTTACTCCCTTTCTGTTCTGGGAGAGACCTTGGCCTGTGGTGGAGTTGTATCACATTGTACCAAACTCTGGTGAGCCAAAGGCTGATGGGAAAATGTGGAGTTGCTACCCTGTTCAGCTTTACCTTGACTACCCTACTTCTTTCCTCTTTTACCTAGACAGGAGTGGCCAAGGTGCAGGGGTGGTGCAGGCAGTGAATGAGTCCGGTCAGGCTGTGGGCAGGCCCTGGTTCTGCAGCGTTTCCATCTTGGTATCTGGTCCTTGACCATTGCTATCCCCACGGAGACTTCCCTGCAAAAAGGCTGTTCCCGGAGATTCTTGACAGGGGAAGCATCTGAGGAAAGAGGCCCTGCACAGAGTTGTAACACCACAAAGGTCTGACTGAAGCAGTTGGGGGGCCGTGGCTTTCAGGGCTGTGGCTTTTCCTGCCCTGAGTGTTTTTGGTCTCAAAGCCAGCATGAATGGGGTGCCTACTTAATGTATCAAAGCAGATCTGGCCACCAGGTTCTCCCAGCATCCCTCAGTCCCTACCTGTTACAGGGTATGGCTGCCATACCCTGCCCCCTACCCTGAACTTCTCCAACCCAGGGGTCTGGTGTTGGTTAAGGCTGGTCAGGGAGGAGAGTGCTGGACCGAAGAGTCAGTGCAACACAGTTACTGAGAGAGAAAGGGGGGTGGGGAGAGAGAGAAGGACGGTGCTGGGGGGGCGGTATGAAAGGAGAGAGTGCGGAAAAAAGGGTGCACAGAGAGTACACCTGCTTTTTAGGCTGGGCCGCCGCCGCAGGCTAATGATGTAATTAAGGACAAAACCCTTACAGCTGGGCTGCCCTTCTCCCAGCTCCTTCCCCTTCTCTATATAACCCGGCCATTTTGGTTACCTGGTCTCTTTTGTCTACTTTCTTGGCCAGTCTCTTGGCCCAAACCACCTCTCTTGGTTGGTGGATCCTCTCTGACTTTCCCAGATGTGCCTGTCTCTGATTATACTCTCCCTTTTATCTACAATACACTTTCTCCTACCTAGGAACAGTCATGTCCTTTTTTTTTCTACTTTTTTTTTTTTTTTTTTCATTCACAGAGGAGTTGTGGGCAGCTGAGCTAGACTCGTGCCCCCTTGAGTTCCCGAAGCACCAAGCCATCTCCCTGGAAGCACCGGCTTCTCTGGCATCCCTGGTTTAGGAAGACAGGAGGAGAGGGAGGCTTGTCATGCAGCCCTTGGCACTTCTGCAGATGGTGTCATATTTGGTGGGTGCTGGAGGACCTGCAGGTTAGTAGAAGGTCAAGATGGCTTCAGTTGAGATTGGTAATGTAAGAGTCCTAAGCACGGGCTGGAGAGGTGGCTCAGAGGTTAAGAGCACCAACTGCTCTTCCAGAGGTCCTGAGTTCAATTCCCAGCACCCACATGGTGGCTCACAACCATCTGTAATGAGATCTGGCACCCGCTTCTGTATACATAATAATAATAATAATAATAATAATAATAATAATAAATAAATCTTTAAAAAAAAGAATCCTAAGCACATGGTTCTGGGGTGCCCTGCTGGGGCTTAGCTATGTTCCCAGAATTCCCTTCCCCCAACAACTTCAGGCTAGGTTTGACCCAAAGAGAAGCAAACAGCAAACATATGTGATCTGGAAGATGGAGGAACAGCATCGATGGGAAGGTCAGTGTGGTGAGAGATGGCGGAGTCTAATGGTAGTCCTTACGCTGCAGCCAACAGTCTATGCTCATGCTCATCTTGCATGCACTCCCAGAAGCCCCTGGCACCCCTTGGGGCAAACTCAGAGCAGAACCCTTCTGTTCTCCCTGTCCGTCTGGCCCTGCATCTGCAGTGGGGAGCATTTGGCTCTCCGGATCCTGAAAGCACCCTTGTCCCACTTCAGGAGGGCTGCTAAGGGGCTTCCCTGAACCCTGCAGCTTCTCTTCTGGACTTCCACTTCCCTATGCTGTAACAACTGCATAAAGTTTGGTGCCTATAACAGAGGTCTCATTTCAAATGCAGAGGAGGAGCATGTTTTCCTGAAAGCAACCCCAACTCACTTAGTCTGGAACTGAGGCACTGCCTCCCATGCCTGAGAAACTTGAGTATTGGCTTCTCACCTCTGGTCAACCACAGCTCTCAGGACATGGCCTCATCTTGTGTTCTACTGGCCTACGACTGCTGTGGTTGGCCTCTTGGTATGAAGTTGGCAGCCTCACATCTGGCACTAAGTGTTTTTCCCAGTTCCTGTCTGGGTCATGTACTGTCCCTGAGTTGGCTATTTCCCCACCTGGAGTCTGTTGTCCTTCAGGGGGACTGTGCTGTTAGTGTCCTGCGGGTCTCACCTGACTATCAAACAGTCTTGAATGGAGGAGTGAGGATTTGAGGAATTACGGATATGAAAAATAGAGACATAGATAAAAGAAAAAAACAGAGACACAGACTAGCATTGGGAGGACTCTGAGTCAATACCAGAGTTATCCTCAGTTTATTTCTCAGGGCCTTTTTTTTACCCAAAACGGAAGGCAAAAAGGCACCCCCTCTCAAGGACACCATGGTTCAAGGTACAAACAAGTGTAAACACCTCCTTAATTCTCAAGACACCTGGTAACCATGCCTTTGGCCATATATCCTGTTATCCAGCCTTAGAGAGTAAAGACAAGCTTGGACTCTCTGGCCTTGAGTCAAAATGGAAGTCAAGCCACAAGCTGGAGTCACTGTGGGCCCCCAGGAGAACAGGCCGCCGCCATCCTGGCTTGGCTATGAACAGCAAGGCCCTTCTTTGTGCTCCTGCTTGGTTCTCTCAGCACTGACACTTCCTGCTGCTGGTGTTCCCTCTCTGAGGGGCCAGGGCTTGTTCTCTAGTGTTGTGTGGCTCTTCCTAGGGGGACATAAACAAACATCTATAGGGTAATGACAGTAGACAGAGAGACAATTCTCAGTCCAGTCTGATGAACCAATGAGTTTGCAATTATAGCTGACTATCTAACCTTGGGGAGGGGCCTTGTGAGTCCTGTAACTTTCTGAGCTTCCTGAGCCTTGTGGGTTTCCTTTGCTTTTTCAATCTTGTGAACCTCCCTCCTCCCTTAATGAGCAAAAATTTCAACTCAGAGGAAACAGCTACACAACACCCGGGGTCCCCTTCTCCTGCCCCTACAGAAGAGGAACATGGCTGTTGTAGAATGCCGTCTTCATCAGACCAACTGTGCCTCTTTGCAGGAGTCTTGTTGACTACTGGTCTTCTCTCGTAGAAAGAGGGGGTGGGGAGGGCCATTGGGCCCTCACCTGAGAGTTTAGCCCCTCCTCCCAGGCATTTGTTGGAAACAAATGCCTGGGTTCCTCCAGGTGAACTTTGGTGAAATTGTACTTGTGATTTGAAGTTAGGACTAGACTGGGGGGGGGGGGGACACACATATTGTTTGCATCTCCCTAGGGAAGGAATTCTCCATACAGCGCCCCTCCTGTCCAGCCCTGCTCCTTCTTCCTCTGTCTGAAGGCCCTACTTTGATATCCTCCCCCCCCCCCAAAAGATGAAACTCAGAGCCCAGCCCTGGGAAGTTACCAACAGAGGCCAGCAGAGGGCGTCCGACCTCCAGGAACTGGAGTTACAGGTGCTCTGAGCAGCCATGTGGGTCCTGGGAACTGAACTAGGGTCCTCTACAAGAGCAATAAGTGCTCTTGCTGTCTGAGCCAGCTCTCCAGCCCCACACAGCAACTCTTTTCTGAATCAGAGTTCATCTCCGTACTCAATGGTTACACGGGCCAGGTACCTCTTATGGGTTTAACCTACCGGAGGTCTTTTTGGTACTTAGAGCCAGGGTGCCAGGGACCACAGCTACCTGTGCTGGCTCCTGCTGTACAGTCCTTACTATGGTTCCACAGGACAGATCCCCAAAGGGGACATCTGACAGCGCTCAGCTGCCTTGGCTGTTCTCTCCTCCTGGGACCAGTTCAGAACTTGCTGTGGAATCTTGGCCTTCCTGGCCTCTCCCAACCCCAGTGTGAGGCATCCATCTCAGAGGGGAGGAAGGTGCACTGGATGACTGTACATGTGTCCCCTGCAGACCATGCAAGGCTCTGCATGTGTAGTTTTGAGTCTCACAAACAGCAAGGGATAACTTCATCTCATTATAGGCTGTGTGTTCATGTCTCGTATCCATATGCTTTTTAAGTTTTTTTTTTATTTTTTAAGATTTTTGTTAAAAGACAGACCTTTTTATTAGATTCTATTTCTTTTTTTTTTTTTTTTTTCCGAGACAGGGTTTTTTTGTAGCTTTGGAGCCTGTCCTGGACTAGCTCTGTAGACCAGGCTGGTCTCGAACTCACAGAGATCCACCTGCCTCTGCCTTCTGAGTGCTGGGATTACAGGTGTGTGCCACCACTGCCCGGCTTCTATTTCTACTTTTAACTATGTGTATATGTGTGTGCCTAGGTGTGGGTATGTGCTGTTGACTTTTACTGAAAATTTCCTGTGACCTTTTGGGCTCTGGGGTCAATCCAGCTCTCAGGATGATATTGTGCCCGTAGTGAGTGGGGAGTTCCCAGGTGACACTGGCTGCTTTTCTTACAACTTCCTGTGTGCTATCTCACCACTGAGTTTCACAAGCAGTCCTTTTGCTGAGATGTTTCTGGAATGCAGAGGACCCACTGACTCCCTTGATGAAGAAAAGTGAGGATGTTCCTCACTCTCAAGCCTGATTATCATCTCCAACTCTGGCACTGTTCCTGTTTCTTCTTCTTCTTCTTCTTCTTCTCCTTCTCCTCCTCCTCCTCCTCCTCCTCCTCCTCCTCCTCCTCCTCCTCCTCCTCCTTCTCCTCCTCCTCCTCCTCCTCCTCCTCCTCCTCCTCCTCCTTCTCCTCCTCCTTCTCCTCCTTCTTGTAAATACAGTTTTATTGGTACATAGTCATGCTCATCCACTTACACATCCCCTATGGCTGCGTTTCCTAACACTGGGACAGAGCAGCTACTGTACTCTAAGAGAAAGTATGGTGCTCTGGGCTCAGACTTCTTCTCCTTCCACACTCATGCTTCCTCAGTTCTGCTTCTCACTTGTGACCTCCATGCAGAGGATCATCGGATCACCACATTCCTGTGGTTTTTCTTTTTGCTGCCCAAGTAGGGGCTTTTTGTCTTGGGCATAATGTCCATGCCTTGGGAAAAAAAAAAAAAACTTTTTGTGCTGCATATCTCTTTCGTCAGATTTGAGGCGACTTTCTGGCGAGATCAGCACATGCTGCATCTGAGTTTTATGGCTGGTGTCATCGTTTTTATGGATGGATATTTCATAAATGCCATTGTGATGGCATCTTGGAAGATGTGATATGGCCATCCTGTAACCTGTGGTTCTTCTCTAAAAGAAAAGGAGCCACTCAGGGCTACACAGCACAGACACTTCATGGGAGATGCATGGCTCACTGGCCATTTCACCTTAGATGATGTTCCCACAGGGACCCCAGGGTACTTGGAACCAGAGGCCAGTCTGTTCATCAGCTGGCCGTGCTGCAATTACTGTCTTATGAAATATTAACTTCCCACAGTAATATGTCAGTTAATGAGATGTCTTAGGGAAGAAGCATAGGTCCATGTGCTGCTGGTATGGGGGGTATCAACTTCCTTATCTGTTACCCTAGGTCTGGGCATGTCTCCTGGAGTGGCACCTTGTCCTATAACCTACCACTCAGTGACCTATGGTTGCCAGGCACGTGGAACACAGCAGTGGACAGGGAAGAGATCCGGGTGCCTGCACTGCATGCAGCCTAGCAGGGCAGTCACAGCACTGATAACCATGTGTACATTTGCCTGGCCCGTGACCCACCACCACCTTGTCACTGCTCTGACAGCCCCTCCCAATGCATTCATTTCTAATAACATGCCATAAAGGAGCTATAAAATGTTGTCCCTGCAAATAGTGTCTCTTTGCCATGGCTCCATCCAGACTGGGGTGGCTCCTCAGAGGGGGAGATGGTGGGCAACCTCAATGAGCCAGGCTGGTTGGCTCATCTCAGGTGGAGAAGCCACAGGATAGTTGCAGAAGGACCTTCAATAGTACATGCTGAATCAAGATCTGGACAGGGAACAAGTACCCTGGGGAGGAGAGAAGGGAGGAAGCTGCTGGCCAGGCATGACTTCCTGGGCAGATCCCTGCTCTCTAGATCAGAGACCGTAGATCAATCCTCTTCACTTTCCTGGCACTGAGGCCAATGGCTCAGGAGTTCTGCTGGGCATTGCCTATTGGTGTTGGGAATGGAGAAGGCAGAGTGTGATTTTGGGATGAAACAATGGTTGAGAAACTCTTCTTAGGAGTCAGTGAAGACCTTGTCACTTTCAGGAACCAGGTACAACACTTGCAGGGTAACTGGGGTGTGTGTGTGGTGGTGGGGGGCATCTTTGGGTTCTGAAACCAGCCTTGCTGGGGGCTCAACTTGGGATTGATCCTTTGGGTTTTTCCTGTCCCCTCTGTTGTGTGACACATTTGGGGGGATCCTGAAGCTGACGTTGCCCTCGGGTCCAGCGTCACTCCCTGGGAATTGCTTTCTGGCTTTGGGTGCTGCTGGTGTGAGGTAGCTGCTGGGGACTTCTAGCAGGGGGGGTCTGAGATAGGTGTATGTTGGGTACTTACCTAGGCTCGGGTCCAAAAGGGCCCTCTGACTCTCCATCCCAGGCTGCATGCCCTTGTGGTTCAGGGCTTGGAGACAAAGATCTGACCCTCAGCCGGCAAATGCCATTATTCTGTGCGTCTGTCGCTAGGTGTCCTGAGAAGGCTGACTGACCCGCTGGTGGAGCATCTCGCGGGGCGGGGTCTGGGGTATGGGGGGGTAGCATATGCTTGGCTTCACGTTCTTAGTTCTGACTGCTACTACGCAATCAGGCTGAGTGACGCAGAGTGCGGGGCGGGCCACTGGGGCTGCGCCTAGCTCTGAGATGCGGGTCAGGGCTGCGGTCCTGCGCAGCTGCGCAGAGTGACGCTGGGGTGCACGGCCTCTGAGCAGGTACCCGGCGCTGGTGAAGGGACACTGACCCAGCATCTGGAGAGGAAATGCGGGTTCCGTCGGGAGAGGGGAGTGCTGGTTGCAGGGGCTCAGGCGGAATGCGGGGAGGGTGTTCCTCGGCACCGGGAGGGAATGCGTGGTGCAGGGGCTCCGGGTTGCTGTGTCCTTTGAGTGTGGCTTAAGAAAGTGCAAAGACTGAGTCTTGGACCCTGGTGCAGGCATGGGCTGGAGCGCATGGTCTGCTCTCTGGTGCAGAGATTTCTGCTTGGGTCGGGGGTGGGCATGCCCTGGGATGGGACTTAAGTTGCCGTGTTGAGGGGTTGCAGGGTTTGACCTGCACCCAGGTACAAACTCTGGAGCTAGTACATGGCCGCAGGCTCAATGTCAGCCGGTGTGATCTGTGTCCACACTGTGGTACGGCTCCTGGCTCTCACTCTGGACCCTCACAGGGGACTGGGGCATTAGCTCCTGTGCCCTTTCCTGTGTCTAGTTGTTTATCATAATCGAAGTGCTTTCCAGTCTTGTATGTCCAGGATGCCTGGGGAGCAAGCAGAGAACTAGAAGGAAGCCTGAGTGCCACAGAGTTTACAGTGAGCAAGGTAGAGAAGGTGTCACATGTCTTAGCCACCAGCCTGGGCTCATCCTTCCCCCCTCACTCCCAGCAATAAAGTCCCTTATGTTTTCTGGTACATCTGTGCACTGGGTGCGTGGCCAGACACACCTAGGGTCCAGAGGTCCTGAACTCAAATGTTGGTTTGGAAGATGTTCCCAGAGTCCAATTGCATTTGGCTATATACATCCATTCTTAATGACGGTTATCTCAGCTGTGGCTGGCCTCAGTTGCTGTGAGGCTGTTGGAGGTGTGTGTATGTGCCACTGCCCACCCCCCACATCTGAGCCCTTTTCTGTCTCTACTGGTGCCTGTGTGTAGAGCTCAGATTTGGAGGCTCATCTCACGTGGGGGTCCTGCTCTATCCCAGCCTGCTTGCTACTTCAGGTAGACCAGATGACCCAGACAAATAGATCAATAGATGTCATGTTGTATATCCTGTATGCAGGGTATAGGTACTACCAAGTCCCCTCTGTCTGTCTGTCTGTCCATTCATTCTTTTACCTATGGAGTGCTCTGGACACACACCTCTATGGCAGTTGCTTATGGAGATTTTAGCCGTAAGCTAGTGTAGGAAAAGTTTCATGTAGGTGTCAGTGGCTGGAGGCTAGACGGACTGAGTAAGGTCATTGTCGATCTTGGGTCTCAGAGCACCTTTTACTCCTTTTGGGCAGAGGATGGAGAGGGAAAGAGGCTGAGCCAGGGTCACAGTATGGCCTGAGGGCAGTGATGGGTCTAGGGGAGTGGGCATCTCAGGGCCATTTGCAGCTGGATTTCCAGGACATCTGCAGAGACCCAGTGGCCATGCTGAGACAGCAGCTGTCTGAATATGAATCTGGATTCAAATGCCTCGGAGTCCTTAGGACAGGAGAAGACATCAGACACTCCTGTCATGTACTTATGCCTACTGTACTCCTGCCATGTGGAGGGTAGGCTATCTCAGGGTAGCTGCCTCTAGTCTAGGTCTCTCCACACTGTCTGCTGTCCTCTTCTGTCACCTGGGCTCCTTTGTTTCTCTGTAGATGGGAGGCAAAGTGGGTGGCTACTGAGTATACAAGACGACGAGGCTCTGAAAAGTCACACAGGGACAAGCCACTCCCGTACTCACAGCTATGCAAGAGGCTGCCCAGTACTCATGCTCACAGCCCTCAGGTTCTGTCAAAGAGTTAGGCCTGGGGACAAAATGAGGGTGGAGTGGGGTGGGGATGGGGAGAGGATGGCAGATCAAGGGGTCAGAGCATCTGCCTGAAGCCAGCAACTGTAGCTACAGTTCAGCCCTGAGAGCCCCGAGGAGGGCGAGTTGACCAGCAACTAGGCAGAGAAATAGCTTGAGGACCTGGTGTTGAGAAGTGATGTTCAGTGCAGGGAGAGGCTGAGGGGTGTGGTTGGTTTTTGCCCCTTGGTAATTCCTCCTCTGTGCCTGCTCGAGCAGTCCAATGAAGGGCGATTAGCACCACAGGCCAGCATTAGGGGGTACATCTCAGGTCCAGGGAAGCCCTGCAGGACTGCATACCTTTGTTTTCCTTAGTGGGTTTTTTGTTTTTGTTTTTGTTTTTTTTGAGACAGGGTTTCTGTGTAGCCCTGGCTGTACTAGAACTAGCTTTGTAGACTAGGTTGGCCTCGAACTCAGAGATCTGCCTGCCTCTGCCTCCCAAGTGCTGGGATTAGTGCTGGGATTAAAGGTGTGTGCCACCACGGATTTTCTTTAGTTGTTAACTGAGGAAAACTGGCAGCTTTTTGTGGCCTCGGCAAAACAGAGCCCGGGAGGAAGGGTTTGCGCCAACAGGCTGGCTATGGTTAACAGCTGGCACCTCACGATGTAGCGTTACTGTACTTCCCGAAACCTACTTCACGGGAAGTAGAGGTTTTCGTTTTCCTTTTGGAAAATGAAAGAAGCCAACTGATTTCTGTAATCATGAGATGCAGAACTATAGGTCACACCAGGGCATGTGGTGGCCACAGGAATTTGCCTCCCTTCACTGGTCTGGGTGCTCATTCAGGGAGCTGGTGAATGGCGGAGCTATGGAGACAGCTGAGATTGCAACCATTAGGGATGGGCTCCCAGGGTCCTCAGATGCATGTGTGCTTGTAGACTGTCCGAGGTGATAGAACTCTGGAAGCTTGGAGAGATGGTCAGACTGACACAGGGGAAACAGATCCAGACGTCACAGAGGAAATAGGTGGGCGTGCCCCTTAGAACCACAGCCTCGTCTTCCTCTTTCAGATGCATTTCAGTACCTCTCTGTTGGGGTGTTTTTCTAGAACCCCTAGCCTCACAAATGAGAAAAGACTTCCCTGAAGGCATCCAGAGATCTTTGCTCCTGGAGTGAATCTGGAACTGTGGAGGATGGAGTCCTTAGACCGGAGAAGAACTGTCTCTGAGCAAGAGGAGGGCTTTGGGGTGGAGGCCAGGAGGGCCACTGATCTGGGCATGGTCCCCAATCTCCGGCGAAGCAATAGCAGTCTTCACAAGAGCAGGAGGCTTCTGTCCCCCTTCGTTGAGAAGGTAGGCTCCCGCTGGCTGGCCTGTCTTATCCCGGGCCACAGAAGCAGTCCAGTGGGTACCATTGATTAGGTCGCCCTGGGCTAGTCAAGGCAGTCAATGACCATAGGGTACTCTTACCTGGGTCTGCCCACCTCAGGGCCTCCAACCCAGAAATGCTCTCTTTGATAAATGATAAAACACCAGCCAGATTGCTTACTGAGTATTGCCCTGCTACAGCTGTTTCCCCTTTCTTCACTGTGTGGGAAATGGCTGGATGAACCAAGAGGCTTCCTGCCAGATGATGGAAGCCCTCACTTTTCTTACCCTGTTCTTCAATAACTCTAGCTCCTCTTTCTGTGGAGTCCAGGGGCATCACCTCAGGTCCCAGGCCAGTGTCGCCGAAAGCCCTTGAGTAATCATGTTGAAACTCCACTTGAGTATGTGGTCAGGCAGGCAGCAGGGTGTCTTCAAAGCCAGGTACCAGGTTTTCACCCTAGATGCTTTTTTCATATCATACCATTCCCAAGGAAAGCAATGTGGACATATAACCTATAAAGTACTGAGGACAAAGTATCTCCAGAAAAAACAATTGTATAGTCTCATGTCTGTCTCCAGAGTACATACCCAGAGCCCAAGCAAGGGTGCTTTTAAGTTTTGAGGTAGCTTTGGGTCCCTCAGTGGAAGCTGGTTAGGGAGCAGACAGGTGTCTAAGGGAGACCTGGGGGTATGTGGCTCCACAATGTCAACATGCTTCTTTTTACTCCCAGCAAGAAAACCTCAGCTCATGGATTCCTGAAAACATCAAGAAGAAGGAATGTGTGTATTTTGTGGAAAGTTCCAAACTCTCTGATGCAGGGTAAGTGGCATGGTTTTGACTAAGGTCTCTGATCCATTCCTCTTGGTACAGTGTGAATGGCTGATCAGACCCACTTGTGCGGCCTCAGCCAGGGCCAGTAAAGGAGCATGTGGTGTTCATGCCAGGCTGAGAATCCCCAAGTCTCTCCATCTCATCTCAGGAGACACTTGGGGGAACATGCCCAGTCCATCTCCTTCACGTCCCTGAGAGTCCTCTGGGGGCATGAATTGTACTTTGCAAATAGGTTGGCCTGTGGCAGAGAGTTGGATGACTTGTCCAGTGACCAGTAAATGTGGCTGTGCAGAGCAACATTCAGATCAAGCCTGGTGGGCCAGGGCTCCATTACATGTCTTTGGAGCTTCTTGGTTTCCAGAGTCAGGGATCCAGGAACTGTAGGGACCTAGGGGAAGTCCACAGGCCAAATATCCTTAAAAGCCATGTCAGAGGGTCCCACTGCTGCAAGGTCTCTGGGCTGCCTTTTCTGCCTTCACTTAGCCCACTGTGAGAATATGGTCTCTAAGACCAGGTTGGAGGCATTAGTGGTCACTCGAAGCAGCTGGATATTGCTGTCCCCCAGATGGGACTGTCTGTGAGTTGGGCCATTCAGAGGGACTATGGAGCAAATGGGGGGGCTATCCCTGTTCCTAGAAATGCAGCACCCTTAGATACTGCTCTCTGAGGTGGGGGTCCCTGAGACAGAACTGGGTGATGATTCATGTTAGTAGCCCTCTATTCAACCTGCTTTCTTCTCTTCCTTTTCCCCTGGAGAACTCCTACTTCCTCCTCAAGGCCGATGGCAGGTATCACCTCTGCAGGGTAGCCCTCCTGGATTTCCCAACTGTGCAGGACATAGCCTTCCCCCGCAGCACGCTCATGTCTTTCTTCTTCCCACTGATAGCTGTGCTGTGCCTGGGGCTTAGCGCTGGCTTTCCTGCTCACTGCTCAGGTCCTTTGGGGCTACAACCAAGGCTGAATGGCCTTATGACTTCCTGGGCCAGGGACACAGCGGGCATCTGGCCCCTCTGTTCTGAAGGGCGTGGGGAAGGATGCCGTCATGTTGCCTCTGGGCCCTGTGAGCTCTTCAGGTGTGGTCAGTGGAAACCCAGGATCATGGAGGCTTTGGGTCCATTCCCTGGCCTGGTTTCTCTTCAGGGAAGAGTGTCATTGCTACTGGGTCATAATGAAATAGGTCCTAGAGGGAGAGGTCACCACCACTGTTGCTCACAGCTTCACGCCAGGAACCCTACTGTACCCAGGGGACAATCAGTTTTCAGCAAAGTGAAAAATAACAGAACAAACCCATGTCTTTCCTAAAAACCACACAGGCTTCTTTTTGTGTCAGCCTCTAAGCGATGCAATGGCTCCTGTGGCATCTGCCCTGTAACTCCTGGTTTGTACGAGAATGACTATGCATTCTATGCAAATGCTAGGACACATGGGAAGGGTGTCCGCGTCTGTGGAGCCTAGAATCCATTCTCTATGGACACCGAGGAACCAACGCAGAAAGGGGCCAGGGCTGCCTTGTGGGAAGAGCAGCCCTCGTCACGCCCCAAGGAGACCAGGGAAAGGGACATGAGTCACAGCTTCTGTGTGCCTCCCATATGCTGGCTTTGCTCAGAAACTGGGTAATCAGCCTCACTCCCCGAGGCTAGGCAGGGCCTAGAGGGAGAGTAAATACTGATTGTGGTTGGTGTGAGCTTGGGAGTCCCCAAGGCCACCCCACATGCTCACTGAGAGTTGGGAGCTCTACAGGATTGTGCTTAAAGTGGAGGGTCATGGCTGTGAAAGTGCCTTCTCCAGGTGCCTATGCTGGGGCTTCTGCCTTAGAAGCCAGAGAGCCTTAGCTACTGTTCTATTTCCATGAAGAGATACCGTGATCAAGGCAATACATGTGTATGTGTATACACACACACACACACACACACACACACACACATTTAACTGGGGGCTTGATTACAGTTCCAGAGAGTAAGTGCATGATCATCATGGTGGGGAGCATGGCAGCAGGCCGGCAGGCATGCCACTGGAGCAGTACCTGGGAGATTATATGTGGAGACAACAACCATGACACAGGGAGAGAGAGAGAGAGACAGAGACAGACAGACAGACAGAGTTTGAGAGAGAGAGAGAGAGAGACAGAGACAGAAAAAAAGAGAGACAGAGAGAGAGAGAGAGAGAGAGAGAGAGAGAGAGAGAGAGAGAGAGAGAGAGAGAAGGGGTGTGGGATTTTGAAACTTCAAAAAGCCCACCCCCAATGACACACCTCTTTTAACAATGCCACACCTCCTAATCCTTCCCCAACAGTTCCACCACCTGGGAACAAAGTATTCAAATACATGAGCCTATGGGGATCATTCTCATCTAAACCATCACAGAGCCTGTATGTACTGACAGTTACATGGCCACTTAGTTGTAAACCAGAAGGAACACCAGCATTCGGCAAGTGTCACATGGTAGCAGCAGGATAGGCCTGGTGGGTAGGGGTCCTGTTCCCAGCCTCCAGGTGGAAGGCAGGCTGTCCATGGTGCTGGGTGGGTGGGGGACAGGCATCTGTCTTGCATCTTCCCTCTGCGCCTGTCCCTGGAGCCAAGGACAGTTGGCTGAGAGCATGCCTCTGCTCTATTATTGCCCATGGTGTAGGCAGAGGAGCAGAGCAAGCGGCCAGCATCTTGCCTATCAGGACAGAGCTTAGGAGCGAAGTCACCAACACAGCCACCAATCGCTTTAGGAACGTCCTTTCCCGCTTTCTCCTGTCAGGCCTGGAACCTTCACTGCCTGACTCCATCCCCTGGCTTCTTAGTCCCCCAGTACCAGTGGCCACCCTCAGCTCAGCATGGGTGTGTCTCATGTCCCTTTGAACTGTTGCCACCCCAGACCAGACGTTCCCCCAGGTTTCTGAACATTTCCCTCTCTCTGTGGGCACATTACTTCTTTCCCACCCTGCAGCCTCACCATAGAGTACAGAGGTTGAAGTGGGCTTGGGAGGGTCTTCAGCATTAAAGTATGAGTGCTGAGTGAGGCCAGGATCATCCCATCTGGGAGAGGGACTCTGAAGCATTTGGATATCTCCCAAGAGCTCTCCCTTCCTCTCTGTATGTTATTCTTGTTTACGCCCAAATAGGCCGAGAGTGTCTAGTTGCTGAATTTCTAGGTCGTCTGTCAGAGCCCAGCTTTATGTTCTGGGCCAGGATGGAGAACACCTTGGGGGGGGAGGGTAAAAGCTCATTTCGCCAAAGAGAAGAGAGAAGGGAGACAGCGTGGTATTACCTAGTGGGATCCTTGCTACCACCAGACCAAGATACAACAGCCATGTCTTATCTCAAGGGCATGCCCCTGCCTTCACCCTAATCCCAGCCACAAAGGGAGACCACGAAAGTGTTCCTTAAGATTCCTGCAAGCAGGCTGTGGTGGTGGCACACGCCTTTAATCCCAGCACTCAGGCAGAGGCAGGTGGATTCTGTGAGTTCAAGGCCAGCCTGGTCTACAGAGCGAGATGCAGGACAGGCACCAAAATTACATGGAGAAACCCTGTCTCAAATAACCAAAACCCAAACCAAACCAAACCAAACAACCAAACAAAAAATTCCAAAAGTACCTGGAGTCTCTTTCAGGGGTCTGTATGATTTTTCAGAGTGGAGCAGGGAATGTAACCCCTCATGATAACGATGGAGAAATTGAGACGGAAACTCCCAAACTCGGCAGCAGCCATGGCGGGAAGATACGGTTGCCTCTGCCGACCCAGCCATCTTCTCCTGCTTGTAGGGGTCAGAGTCCATCTGGTTTAGATATATCCTTGGCCTCCGCTGTACCTCATCTTTTGTAGGGCTCAGTATATTATGCTTGCCTCTTCTCTTTTGTACTGGGCTTCTATTGTATGTGTTCAACTTCTAATTTGGAAATAATTACAGATTTAAAGGAGTGATATGCCAGGGCCCCCTGGTCCCAGGAGCTCTGCTCTGTATAACAGTGATGCTGTATCAAAACTGAGAGGTTGGCCGGGCGTTGGTGGCACACGCCTTTAATCCCAGCACTCGGGAGGCAGAGGCAGGCGGATCTCTGTGAGTTCGAGGCCAGCCTGGGCTACCAAGTGAGTTCCAGGAGAGGCGCAAAGCTACACAGAGAAACCCTGTCTCGAAAAACAAAAAAAAAAAAAAAACAAAAAAAACCCAAAAAAAACCAAAAAAACAAAACAAACAAACAAACAAAAACAAAACAAACAAAAAACAACAACAAAAAAAACCCCCAAAAAACAAAAAACGAAAAAAAAAAAAAACTGAGAGGTCAGCCTTGGTCAGAGTGCACTCTGCTTTCACATGGGGCATGAGTCATCACTCACACAGGAGGCATGCAGAGACGGCCCTGCACTTCCCCCATGGACCATCCCCCCACACCCTTTCTTCCCCTCCAGCTACCAACACTCCAATCTTCATATAAATTTTCTATAAATTTGTTATTTGGAGAAAGTCACATGAATGGAGTCATATGCCTCCAGGTCTGTGTCACACGGATGGCACCATGCAGTGGGGCCTGTGCTTTTGGACACACAGCTTTGAGGGCCATTCATGCACCTGCTTCGACTCTTTTGCTGAGCAAGTCTCTAATTGTATATGTGAGGTGAGACTTCATATAATAGCCAGGTCTTGTTTTTTGTTAGTTTTTTGTTTTTTTGTTTTTTTTTTTTTTTTTTTTTGGTTTTTCGAGACAGGGTTTCTCTGTGTAGCTTTGCGCCTCTCCTGGAACTCACTTGGTAGCCCAGGCTGGCCTCGAACTCACAGAGATCCGCCTGCCTCTGCCTCCTGAGTGCGGGGATTACAGGCGTGCGCCACCACCGCCCGGCATTTGTTTTGTTTTTTAATCCCACCTGTCTGTCTGTCTTTCTACCTCTCTCTGTAGAACAGGCTGGCCTCAGACTCACAGACCTCTGCCTTCCAAGTGCTGGGACACCAGGTATGCGCCACTGTGCCTGGTGTAGTCTCTGTTTTTCAACAGGTAAGTTGAATCACTTACATTTATTATTATTATTATTATTATTATTATTATTATTATTATAATTATTAGGTTTTTCGAGACGGGGTTTCTCTATAGCTTTGGAGCCTGTCCTGGACTAGCTCTGTAGACCAGGCTGGCCTCAAACTCACAGAGATCCACCTGCCTCTGCCTCCAAGTGGTGGAATTACAGGTGTGCACCACCATTGCCCGACCTTAATATTATTTAATGTGATTGCTGCGTTGGGGGTCTTCAATCTGCCATTTTGTTTTTGTTTTCTGTTTTCTTTCCATTTCAGTTCAGCTCCTTGGTGGCTGCTGTGGTTATTGAGGTTACGTAACAAAGTGTGTCACAATCCCAGAGTGTTGATATGCTGAGTTTCAGTGGACTGTAGAAATGCCTCCTTTAACCGCTCCTCACTTCCAGTTGTTTAGAATACCATGTTTGACCCAGTTTAAACATCAAACATCATTTTAAAAACTTAAGAGGAAGCTGGGCAGTGGTGGCACACGCCTTTAATCCCAGCACTCACAAGGCAGAGCCAGGCGGATCTCTGGGAGTTCAAGGCCAGCCTGGTCTACAGAGCAAGATCCAGGCCAGGCACCAAAACTACACAGAGAAACCCTGTCTCGAAAAACCAAAACAAACAAACAAACAAACAAACAAACAAAAAACCCCAAAAAACACACCACAAAACCAAAAAACAAACAAAAAACCAAACCAAACCAAACAATTTAAGAGAAATGAGATATATTTACTCACATTTTTACTTTCTATTGTTTCATCTTCCTCTCTGATATTCAGAATGCCTTCCTTTGCCCTTCCACTTCTGGCTAGATAATTTCTTTTGTCATTTTTAAAAAACAGGTTGGCCTTGAACTCCCTATGTAGCTGAAGGGGACCTTGAATCTTCTTGCTTCTAGCTCCACCTCCTGAATACTTGGGTCACAGGGGTGCACCACCATGCCTGGTTCACGCCTTGCTGGTGACTGAACCCAGACCTTTGAGCATGCAAGGAAGCACCTGCCACCCGAGGCCCACCCCCACCCCCCTTAGCCGTTCTCTGAACTTGACCTGCTGTTGACAAGTCTCCTTAACGGTAGTTCAGCTAACAGCATCCCTCGACCTCATTCTCAAAGGACAGATGTGCTGGTTGTAGAAGTCTGGGTTGTACGTTTTAATCTTTCAGCCCATGGCGTCTGATAAGAAGTGTGTTGTTTTTAAGCTGGGCAGTGGTGACACACGCCTTTAATCCCAGCACGGAGGCAGAGGCAGGCGGATCTCTATGAGGCTAGTAGATGGCTCAGTGATGAAGAGCACTGGATGCTCTTTCAAAGTACCAGGGTTCAATTCCCAGGTCCCCCATAGTGGCTCATCTCTGTTTCTCTCTCCAGTTCCAGGGAATGTGATGCTGTCTTCTAGCCTAGTCGGGCACCAGGCACACATGCAGGCAAAGCACTCGTACAGATTAGTACCACAACAAAAACAAGGGAGAGAAATCAGCCTCACTGCTCTCCAGCTTATTTTCTTCTTTGGTTTTGGAAGTTTGATGATGTCATCTCTTAGCACGTGTCTCTCTGGGTTTGGGCTGTTCATCACTCACTCAGATTCTCGGATCTGTAGGTTTAGTTATTTACGTGTTTGTTTATTTTGAAAGCAAACACGGGAAGGTGTGAGAGCCTGTGTAAGAAAACTGTGAACTTACTCTGAACTACGGATGGGGCAGCACGCAGAATGTTCTTCCCACCAGGTGGCCTTCTAGAAAGGATTGCATGATCCATGATAAGTGAATGCACTTCAAAACAAAGACATGAAGGGAATCCCCGTGGCGTGTCCACATTATCTCTGTGGGGAAGGCAAAGGCCTGGAAGGAATATTCTTGGCTCTTTTCATAGAACCAAAGATGAAAAGACATTGTAGTGGGTGTATTAGCTCGCTGTGCTTGTATTTTCTTAAGCTGATTGTAAACATCACCTCGTGTTTTACTTGCTTTAGTAATACAAATGAGAAGCACTTCTTTGTACCACTTTGGAGCTCAAATGCTTTGAGTCCTATGGTCACTCCATGCAGGTCTTTGGCATTTTGATCCATAGAGATGTAGCCTGGCTGGCCAGGGGTGGGTCAACAGGAAATAGGGCATTATTTCTTTACATGGCTTTGCTGGCTTGGCTTTTCTCTTTTTTCTGGGACCCTGCTGGTCCCCTGTGGCTCTGTGTCTATGCATTTCTATTTTGGTTTATTTTCTCTTCCTCAGTCCTTAGCTTTTGCTGAGATTTCCAGTTGCCTTACTCTGTCTTTCTAGAAGCTGCAGTTTGGATTCAGGGTGTTTTTAGTCACTTGTAAAAGCATTTTTAACCTGGTTGCTGTAAAATCCTCCCCGGATGGTCCCCACACCTGTACCATCCTGGTGTGGGTGTCTGTCCTAGCTGCTTAGGACATGACTTGTGATTTTTCTGGCTTTTGAGTTTTAGATGGGTCCTGGCTCTGAGGGAGGGAGAGGCAGAATCTCATTATTGCCACAGGGGAAAAGTTCAAAGTCCAAGCTCACTGGCTATCTCTGTTTAGTTCTTGACTGATGCTGTCTGGCTGGGAGGGCGACGGTGCCTCATACTCACTGCCCACATGGTCCCCTTGACACTCAGGCAGATAGATGTCTTGTCACCTGCTGAGTGGGATGAATGTCCTGGCTCTCCTCTGGTCCCCCTGATGTCCCAGTAGAAAGAGCATCAGAGGTATTCCATTCCCATGATAACCTTGGTATCTTCACAGGAAAGTAGTGTGTGAATGTGGTTACACCCATGAGCAGCACTTGGAGGTGGCCATCAAGCCTCACACTTTTCAGGGCAAGGAATGGGACCCGAAGAAGCATGTCCATGAGATGCCTACAGACGCCTTTGGCGACATCGTGTTCACAGGCCTGAGCCAGAAAGCAGGGAAGGTGGGTTCTGTTACGCTCACTCTTCGCCATGTTGGCCCCTGTGACACTGTAGCAGATTTCCTGAAGCGGGTGCGGGGTGGGGGGTGGGGGAGAATGAGAGTAGGTGTCTAGCTGCCTGGAACCCAGTCTACACTGAGGAACGGCATGGGGTGGTGTGCACTCTTCAGGCAAACAAGAGGCTTGTGAGCAGAGGGAGGAGTACAAGGCTTCCTGAGGGAGGCATGAGCTCATTCTGAAGGATCGACTGTCTGTCTGGGTCTAGAGGAATGAGGAGAACTCAGGACCTAGCACAGATGTGATTGGCTTGTGAGTGGTGGTGAGGTCTCTGGAAGGGAGGGGAGAGAGAGGAACCCAGTGTGGGAAGCAGAGGCAGGAGCCATTGCAGGAGGCTGTACCCTGGAGATGCAGACACAGGTGAAGGAGGAGGTCCCGTCACCTGACCTCAGGTCAGGAAGAGAGGCATGGGGAGGTCTCACCTCTTGCTCAAAGCTATGATAGGCAGAGCTATGGTGGGTGTGAAACCAGCTGATCCCCAGTCCGGGTTCTTAACCTGACAACCTCCTGGCTCCAGCTGCTTCTCCAAGGGCAGTGACAGGGACAGTCCTAAGCCAGGGGACAATTAATGGTAGGGGACAGTACTGCTGTTCTACCAGTGAGTGAGACATTCTTTGAGAACCATAAGGTATGTCCTGATCTCAGTGAATCCCCTCCTGAGAGTGTATGTCCCCCACTGTGCTACTTTCTTGTCCCGTGACAAAAGGCAGTTTCTAGAGGAAGGATTTATTCTGGCCTACAGTTTGAAGAGATACAGTCCATTGTGGTTGAGAAGACATGATGGAGTTCCAGGTGCTTGAAGCTGTGGGGTGGCAGAAGGGCTGAAGCTGCTGGCTGCATCCTGGTGGGTTAAGACATAGATGAGCTAGAGAGAGACAACAAGGGAAGTCGGGCTACCACCACTAAGTCCTGCTCCCCAGCGACCAGCAAACACTTCCTCCAGAGAGACGCTACCACCTAAAGGTTCCACAGCATCTCAGAACCTCCAACTGGAGATCAGATGTTCAAACACATGAACCTATGGGGGGAGCATTTCATGTTCAAACTAGAGCACCCCCCATGTGAGCCCATAGCTCCTTTCCTTCTGGACGTCATGTGGTTTACAGTCCAAGAGCAAGTCCATGAGAGGGTGGTCCTGGACTCCTGCTCCTCCCTGTGAGAACAGCTGCTGTGAGGGCTGACAGGCAGCAGCCACCGTGGTATCAATTGGCATTCTTCGTTGATATGCTGTGTCCTGTTTGCTCTGGAGACACCTTAATGTCCCTTTGGATTTTGTGCGGTCCATCATCCCACCCATTAGGGTCCCTCCGGTGGATCCTAGTCAAGTTGGAGCTCCTTAGACAGTTGATTTAACCAGAGTGGAAAAGTCCTCCATGGGATGTGGCTGCAGTGCTTGCCTGGCATATATGGGTCTCTGGATTCTATCCCAGATGTGTACATGTGCACACACACACACACACACACACACACACACACACACACACCCGCACGCATACACTCACGCACACATAACATCCAGCATGAGCTTAAGGTGTTCTGGAGTCTGAAGCCAAGGGGCCGCCACCTCCCACCTCCCCTCCCCTCACCCTTCCCAGGGGCAGACAATGTGTACACAGAGCAGGGCCAAGCCCAGTAAACCCAGAGACAGGTGGGAGTGTGAGGAGACCAGGAAACAGATGGGATGGAGGTCAAACCATATGGAGGAGCCAGTGCAGGGGGTGGCATATGGAGGGTGTTTGTGGGGGGCAGTCTGAGGTGCCCCCTAAGCAGAGGGGATGAGGAAAGAGGAAGTATGGGAGGGGGAGCTGGGCCTAGGGGCTTTGTAAAGAATAGTCTGGTTTTACCTAGGGAGCCCCTGTACTTGGGCCTCTCTTCTGGGCCTCACCTCCTCTTTCTTCTTACAACCCATGACTTAACTCTGCTTTGCTGGCTACTTTTCTTCCTGGGTGTGAAGTCAAGGTGTCCAGCCCCAGGCTGAGCAGGCAGGGCACAGGTGAGCCCACTCTGTGTTGAATGTGAAGGGTGAAGCCATTCTCTCAGGGTTCCTTCACTGTCTCCTGCAGGGCATCCTCACTAGCCCCTGCAGTGTTCTCTTTCTGTCCCCTGCTCAGTTCCCTTGCCCTGCAGGATGCCCTCACTGTCCTCTGCAGGGTGTCCTTGTGCCTGGTGAGGTTTCCTCACTGTGTCTCCTGCAAGGTCCCCTCACCAGCCCATGATTCCCCTGCAGTATATCCGAGTCTCCCAGGACACGCCCTCCAGTGTCATCTACCAACTCATGACCCAGCACTGGGGCCTGGATGTCCCCAACCTCCTCATCTCAGTGACCGGTGGGGCCAAGAACTTTAACATGAAGCTGAGGCTGAAGAGCATCTTCCGGAGAGGTCTGGTCAAGGTGGCCCAAACTACAGGTGAGTGCTGAGGTCCTGCCCAGGCCTTGAGTACAAGGAGGGTGAAGGGGATCTTTGGGGATCAGCATCATGGGTACTGGAAAACTCTTGGGGATAGCTGAGTTCACATCCTGGCCTGGGCCAGATTCCTTGGGTCTATAGACAGCACTTCTCTTGATGCCCAGTTGCTTCTCAGCTCACACTATTTATTTCCATGATGATTATAGTCGCATACCACTGCTATGTGCTAATGTGCTAGAGTTATTTTAAAAAGATTTATTTTTACTTAGTGCCTCTATTACCCCCCCCCCCCTCTCTGTATGCCACATGTGCTCAGATGCCTGTAGAAGACAGAAGATGACATTAGATCCCCCGGAGCTGGAGATATAGGTGGTTGTGAGCCTTCTAACATGGATGCAAAAAACAGAACTTAGGTTCTCTAGAAGAGCAGCCAGTACTCTTAACTACTACTGAGCTCTCTCTCCAGACCCTAGGTTTTATTTTATTTTAACGTCCACATCACATGTGTCTTTGAGGCACTGATTTCAGAGGTCTGGCCAGCACTGTGCAGTGAACTCACCACCCAAACAATAGCAGATGGGACTTGGCTCATGTAGCAGGAATGAGAGCTCTGCCCACATGCCCTCTCTTTAGAGGTCAGGCAGGACGAGCAGAACCCACTTGTCACTTGCTGCTCTTTAGGTAGAACTAGTTCACACTCAGCCCTGGCATTCTTTCACTGGCCAGTGTGCAGTGCAGCCCTGAGGGTGGGGTTGACAGAAAGAGTGTCCCCTGTAGGGGATACCGGGGACTGTGGTAAGCCATGTGGCTGTAGATGTACGGTCATTGGTTAGGAGTAGGGCCAAGGGATGGGGAACATGGACATCATCTCCCACTCTCGGGTCTCAAACACTGAGAGGAAAGTGGAAAGCTGCAGGTCCTGAAATAGGAGATTCAGACCCTTTGTCCTCCTCAGCCTGGGACAGAGAGAAGGCAGAGGGCCAGGAGAGGCCTGCAGAGAGAAGATGGGGTCTTTTCCATTGTCATTTTTGTAATGTGGGGAGCTCAAGTCCCAGAATGGCATCAGGAAGCTGCTGTCATAATATAGTGTCTCTTCCTTAATCCTGCTTTAGAGGCATATCTGACAATGTACTTGAGAGTCTGATGATGAGGTCCCATGTCAGGAGCACAGTGGGACTCTGGGTGTCATTATTGACTTGACAAGATGCACATTGGAGCCTAGAGACATGGCCTGTCTCTTTCCCCAGGGGCCTGGATCATAACTGGGGGGTCCCACACGGGTGTGATGAAGCAGGTGGGTGAGGCAGTACGGGACTTCAGCCTGAGCAGCAGTTGCAAAGAAGGAGAAGTCATCACCATTGGTGTAGCCACGTGGGGCACCATCCACAACCGAGAGGGGCTGATCCATCCCACGGTGAGTAGCCACTCCAGAGTGAGCCCTGGGTCAGAGGAGGAAGGCTGGGAACAGAGGGTGAGGAGTCTGACTCTTTACAAAGACTGTAGGGAGCATGGTAGGTGTCGGCATGAGTGTTGGGGGAGGGAGGTGGTGCTGCAGGGCCCAGGTCTGACTTAGGTAATGTAATGCCTTGGACACAGTGAGCAGGGTGGGCAGCTAACATGGACAGACTTAAGATCACAGGAGGGATCCACATGCTGATTATTACCAGGTGGAGGTACATCCCAAGAGTTGCTTTGATGAGAAATAGACTTCAATGAAAGGGAGTGAGTGACCAACCAGGACCACACAGCCAAGCAAGCATTGGGGTAGGACTGAGCCAGCCATCTGACCACAAAGCCTGAGCTTTTAGCTTTGAACCTCTATGCTCAGAGGCCTCCAGCCTGGAATTCCACAGAGCCATGGTTTCTGGCAGTCAGCAGCAAGTTGGGCTGCACTTTAATGCTACACCCAGAGCTTGGCTCAGCAGCTGCTTAAGAATGGAGACTTGAGTTAGATAACTTGGTTCACTAAGTGGGGTTTTTCTAAGGACACACTGGATCTGTCCTAATGAGGACATGGACATTTCATTCACAGTCAGGGAAATCTGGGGACAATAGAGTCTGTGACTAGAGAAAGTTTCTTGTCACTGCTGACAAGAGAATACCTGGCCCAGTGTGCAGTCTCCCTGTCTCAGTGGTCCTTTGTCAGGCAGCATTGCTCTAAGGAAGTCTTGGTCTTTCTTTTGTGTCTGAATCATAGACTGTCTCCCCGGGCAGGATGGACCAACTGTTCTGTTTTGCACATCCTTTCTATGGTGTAAGACTGAGGTTAAGGGAGACCAGGGGAATTCCGAGCTGAGAGCTGTTGTTACATTGTTTCATTCTCTGTGGACAGTGGAGAAGGTGTCTGGTCCAGAAGGTTCGTTTCTCTGGGGTGCTACAAACTGGTGGCAGAAAGCAACTAAGTTATCCATCTACAGGTAGACGTTGCTCTCCCACAGCATGAAGGCCATATCACTCGGCCACAATGGCAACGAGGTTAAACACTATTCTGGGGCTCTCATGAGGACCTTTCCTGCTCTTTTAACTTCTGGTGCTTCTGGAAGTTCCTGGGGGCTCCATCCAGATCATTCAGGTCAATTTTCTCTTGTTTAGATCCTTAACATCGGAGCTGCAAAGGCTCTTTCTCCAAATAAGGGGTCACCAGCAGAGTTTTTGGTCTTAGGACTTGGTATCGCTGGGCGGGGGGGTGTCATTATCCAAGCCATTAGACCCTCCCATTTCCAGAATACAGGTATGACTTTTTTTTTTTTTTTTTTTTTTTTTTTTTTTTTTTTTACCAACCTGTGTGAGTCTCCCCTGGTTATCCACAGGGAGCCTTCCCCGCTGAGTACATGCTGGATGAGGAAGGCCAAGGGAATCTGACCTGCCTAGACAGCAATCACTCCCACTTCATCCTGGTGGATGATGGGACCCATGGGCAGTATGGTGTGGAGATTCCCCTGAGGACAAAGCTGGAGAAGTTCATATCAGAGCAAACAAAGGAAAGAGGAGGTAAATGCACATGTATCTGAGGGCATTTGGGGGCAGAAGTAACTGAGGCTGGCCCTGTGTCAGAGCCACAGCTGGCCATGGCCTGTATTGTATGTGGAGGTGAGATTGCAACACACCTGTATTCATTTCCTGGATCCCTGTCTGCTTCCTCATGAGGACCTGTCTTCTCTTACCTTAATCAGTGGTAGGGTGTCAGTGAAGGCTTGTCTGTTTTCTGTCAGTTAATTGAACAGCCTACATTTTCAACTAGAGACAGTTTCAGACTGGGAAATGAGAAGAGATGTCAGCCAGAACTCACAGCTTGATCTCAGTTGCTTGTGGGGAGGTGGAGCACCTAGTGTGTGAGGTGAGGAAAGGGCACAGGGAGCAGGGAGGACTCCAGCCTAGCACCTGAGCTGCTTGGGATGACTCTGGGTAGCATATTTCAAGCTTCTCTGTGCTTCCTGAACCAGGGTCCTTAGTGGGGCTGATCACCCCCACCCTAAAATCACCTCCCTTGGATCTGGATGGTGCAGAGCTTGCATGCCCATTAAGTTCCGGGGGGTGGAGGGGGGAATCTATTCCCTGTTTAGGCACCACACTGGGAGAGCACTGTTTTTAACTAGGAGAACCCAGGGTGAGGTGTATGAAGGCAGGGACCCTTGTTGGCACTGGGTGGGCTTTGCTGCCCAGGGGAAGGGAGTCCTCATATTATCTCCATTTCCCCTGCCTTCTGATGGGTTGGATAGAAGGGGAGAAGACTCATGATCTGTGCCCTACCCCAGCCTGTGCTGATGGTTCAGTCCCCTCCTAGAGGTTCCTTGGGCTAGCTTGGATTTTGAGGTAACATACAAAGAACAGCAGACAAGGGCTGGCTAGAGTGGTCCCCTGGGTAGAGAAGATGGGGTTCTGTTCTTGTCCCTTCTGTACAGGAATTCAATCAGGATGTGTTGGGATGCAGGTGGCAGGATGGGGTGCGTAGTTGGGTCCAAGAGTAGGGATGTGGTAGGCGCAGGGATAGGTCAGGGGTAGGGTGAGTGGGCAGGGGGAGGGGCAGGGGCATGGAGAATGGTCAGGGATGGGGTGGAGCAAATGGCCAGGAGGTCTTGGGTTTGCTCTTTTATGGTGCATGAACAACTTGTCCACAAGCCATCATCCTTCACCTTTAGCAGCTGCCCATTATCTACCACTCGGCCCGGCTGGTGCTTCCCCACGTGACTAGGGTGAAGTTGGTTGGGTGGAGGAAGCGGCCTCAAATAGTAGGTCTGTGCTTCCCCCACTGAGGCTTCACATGGGCTCCATGTCTGCCTAGGTGTGGCCATCAAGATCCCCATTGTTTGCGTGGTGTTGGAGGGCGGCCCTGGCACTCTGCACGTGAGTACTAGCTGCTGTCCATCATAGGGCTCAGGCCCTGCTGTGGAGGAAAGGCTGGTGGATACTTTTACTAAAATCTGGTGCCATCACTAGGAATACACATGGCATGCTGTCCTCAGGATGTGGAGGGGAGGCAATCTACCACAGGACAGGGATGTTTCTAGGTGAGAGAGGAGACACCTAATGGGTAGACCCTCACGTGGGAGAGGTGGCTTGGCTTTGGCCCAGGTCACAGTGGCGTTGCTGGCTCTCTCTTCACAGAGCCTCTCCAGAAGGCCAGGCACTGCTCTCAGAGTACAGGCCCCAGCTGCAGTCCAGCTACTGGAGCTAAAGTCTGGGGTTTTCCTCATGGTCCTGGTATCCCCTAGGCTTTGGTCATTCTGGGTCTACATAGCATCCCTGTGAGTGGGTCTGGTTAATGACTGTGCCATGAACCCTTTTGTTACAGTGGTATTGGGTATTGAGTGACAAGCCTGAGTCAGGTGTATCAGTGGCACACTCCTTGTGTGTCAGCAACAGCTCTTTTGTCTCTTGAAGAGTGGAGTGCATTAAACCAGTGAGGCCTTCTGGAAAGTTCCAGCTTTATAGGCTCACTCTAGCAGCAAGTGACTTGCAGCCTTAGCTGCCACTGAATTTCAAAAGTGTCAGAGCTGGGTGAGGACTCTGGCCAGCTCACACTTGGTTCTGACTTTGCAGACCATCTACAATGCCATCACCAATGGCACACCCTGTGTGATAGTGGAGGGCTCCGGCCGAGTGGCTGACGTCATCGCCCAGGTGGCCACTCTGCCCGTCTCTGAGATCACCATCTCCCTGATACAGCAGAAGCTCAGTATCTTCTTCCAGGAGATGTTTGAGACTTTCACCGAAAACAGGATCGTGGAATGGACCAAAAAAGTGAGACACATAAGTTTACGGTCACCAGGCCGACTCCCAGACAGACCAGGACTCCAGGGTCCTGAAATGGGTCAGACTGGGTGCACAATTGAATTTTCAGATGGTGGGGAGCTCTGGGCTCCAGGATAGGCAGGGGCCTCCTAGTTGGGCACTGGGAGGTTGAAGCATAGGACAAAACTCTAAAGGAGAGTTGAGGTTTGAACTCGATTACAGAATGCCAGGGTTGGGCTGGGACATCTCAGAGCTTGAGAGTGTTGTTCTGGGACCCAGGGCATATTGGACTGGAGGGGTGTGGTGCTTGGGGCGGGTCAGGAAGCACTGTAGAGCACAGGAGGGGCCTTGGCTGGGATGCTGGCAGCAGAGCTTACCGGCTACAGCAGTGAATGGCAGTATGTGATCCAGCCTTGTCTCCTCATAAGAACACTAATGGAGCAGCCTCAGAAGGGCCCATTCCCTGGTCCTACAGCTGGGTTTTGGGGTGGTGCCTTGATGAGCTCTGCAAAGTGGGTCGTGAGTATCTGCACCTTTGGTCCCGAAACTCAGAGCTCACCCTTAGAGTTTACACAGTGTGTGAGCATCCCGGGGTGAGTGTGAGCAGTGCTAGCTTTGGCTCAGCTGAATTTAGGTCCCACCAGCCACAGGCCAAAGGAACACAATGGAGCTAGCCACACTGGACTGTGACTCATGGAGGGGCTTGGGCTATGGCTGGACCATGGAGAATAAGGAGTTCTCTGACTGGGCAGCTCAGAGAAGCATGGAGACCTCATTTTAAATTTGCCAGGGACTCAGAGTGCCCCTGTTTAGTGTGGATGCTCTGTGAGATTATCTGGTAGGGAAACAACATAAGATTTGGTGAGCTTCTCATCCCCTCCCGTTCCCCCTCCTCCTTCCCAAAGTCCTTTGATTTCCTATCCGGTGTGCTGTAAGCTGTTGGGCAGGCTGGGAGTCTTTTCTCAGCAACATTATAAATTATTCAGGCAATTCAGAGAACTGAATTTAATCTCTTTTTGCCAAAAGTATTTTTGTTACATTTGTGTGTGTGTGTGTGTGTGTGTGTGTGTGTACACTCATGCACACACTCATCATGGAGGTCAGAGGACATCTTGTTCGAGTCAGTTCTTTCTTCTACCATATGGGTCCTTGGAGATCGAAGTCATGCCATCAGTCTTGGTGGCAAATGCCCTTACTAGTGGAGCCTGCACAGACTGGGTGGTTCCTTGTTGGGATCCCAAATCTCTTTTGTCCTTCAAGGAGGCAGAATACCTTAACCCCGAATCTCACTGACAACCATTTGCTACAGATCCAAGACATCGTCCGGAGGCGGCAGCTGCTGACGATCTTCCGGGAAGGGAAGGATGGGCAACAGGATGTGGATGTGGCCATTCTGCAAGCTTTACTGAAAGGTGAGGCTATGAGCAGGGGAAAAAAGAAGGGAGAAACCAGGACATGTGTGCTCACGATGAACGAGCTGTCAGATGCTGGACAGAGGGTAGCTGCGCCGGTAGCCATGCCTCTGTACACTCTGTCATCTAAGAAACAGCCAATTCCCAGTAAGGTGAACTCAGAGGAACCCATACCAATCCCATTACAGTCAAGCTTTTCGAAGACCATGAATCTTGAGAACAGCAAGGAGAGGTGGCTTATCCCTTACAGGGCAGCCTCAGTAAGATAATGTGTAGATTTCTAATTAGAGATTAGAAGGCAGAGGGCTGTAAAGTGGGGGAGAAATTAAAGTAGTCTCAGATAAATAAAAGTATAGGGAACTTGAAACCACTAGACCCAAGTTAAAGAAATGCTCAAGGGAGCCAGCAGGGTGAATTGAAAAAATGCCGTAAAAAGGAATAAAAATCTCAAACAGGGCTGGAGAGATGGCTCAGAGGTTAAGAGCACTGGTTGCTCTTCCAAAGGTCCTGAGTTCAATTCCCAGCAACCACATGGTGGCTCACAACCATCTGTAATGAGATCTGGCACCCTCTTCTGGCCTGCAGGGATGTGTGCATGCAGAGCACTGTATACATAATGAATAAATAAATCTTTAAAAAAAAATCTCAAACAGGCAAATGTATGGGCAATTGTGAACACTTGTATAATTGTAACAGTGGTTTATAATTGCAGTGTTTGTTTTCTTCATTACATAAGAGGTTAAGACACTAACAATTACTTATATTCTAAGCTAGCTTTCCTGGCTCATGAGTGTAATCCCAGAGTTTCAGAGCCCGAGGCAAGAGATTCACTGCCAAGTTCAAGGCCAGGCTGGTTTGTCTCATATGTTCAGGATTAACTTGGAGAGCCTGCAAGATAGCTTGCAAAACATCACTGGAGCAAACTCCACTTACAAGAGGGATTTACAGTAGATAAGTGTAGAAAAAGAGGTGGAGCCACAGGTGCCAGGGCTGGAGATGGGGCTGAGGAGGGGCCAGGGAAGGCTCTGGGAAGGGAGTTTGTGTGACACTATTCCTACAAACATCTGCTCACCTCAGAGAGGGAACCAATGGCAGATCAAAGCAGCACTGCCACCAAACTCCAACTTGGCGAACCAGTGAGTTTATTGATGTTACTTAGAGGAGTGTGGGTGAGAAGCTACTTACAGGAGCATGGATGACACAAAGGCAGGGCCATCATCACTGAAAGCTCACTCTGGCATGGGTGAGGACTCAGGAAAGCTGCATCCCTGGAGCAATCTGTACCACCTGCAGGCAGCTGCATGGGTACCTCAGTGCTCCTTACTGTTTACATAACCCTGGGGAGTATTGGGCCTTGTGAATCTGGTGAGTTTCAGGGACTTCCCGAGTCTTACAGAGTTTCCCTCTAGGAAGAAAGGTTTCAGCTGAAGGAAACTGCTACATAACGGGGGCTGGGGACCAGCCTGTTCATGATGTAGCGTCTCCGTGTGGTTTCAGTATATTTTTCCTGCTGTATTTCCTGTGGCATGGGGCGTGTTTCGTGGCCTCTGTCGTCATTTTCTCTGCTCCTTGGTGAAGTATCTTTTGACCACTCTTATCTGGCTGTTTGTCTGGCTGTTTCTGGCCTGTAAGTGTCCCTCGTTCATTCTGCTGTCCTCTGTCAGACATGTGAAGTGGCAAGTCTGCCCTTGGTTCGTGGGTTGCGGCAACATTTTGTTAAGGCAGCTTTGAAGAACAGTGGTTTATCAGCGTTCTCTTTGTGGTTTGTGTTTTCTGTGTCCTGGCTCAGAACTCTGCCTGTCCCAAGGTTGCAAATAGTCACTGACGTCACTTTACACACCCAGCCCGCCTCTTCAGCAGGACCCCACTGTGTGGTGTGAGGGAGAGACCAAAGTTGTTTTGTTTCTCTTCTTCTCTGAGTAGAAACTATGGGCAGCCATTGGGACCCGGGTTCTGATCTCCAACACACATCTCTCTCTCTCTCTCTCTCTCTCTCTCTCTCTCTCTCTCTCTCTCTCTCTCTCACACACACACACACACACACACACACACACACACACACACACACAGTTAAAGCAGAGGGTGAACTTAACTTAAGAATGCTTGGCTGATATGTGATCCTGGGAATCTGGGTGGTATGGCTGCTGCAGATGAAAAGTTAGAACAGAGAAAAAGGTGGCGTGTATGTGTGTGTGTGTGTGTGTGTGTGTGTGTGTGTGTGTGTGTGGCCTTTTGGAATTCTGCTTTGCATGTTAGTATAAATAAATGCTTTTTAGACCCCTTTATCTTCTTTCACTGTGACTTTCCCCCCTTATGCTGTGGCTCCCCTGTCACAGAGGGCATGGCTGGGAGATGGCCCAGGGTGGGAAGATGGGGTAAACTAAAGTGATGACCAAACCCCTGAGATTCTCTGAGTCTAACAATGAATGAAAAGTGCTTTATAAAGCGGGTGTCTCAGGGTTGGGGATTTAGCTCAGTGGCAGAGCACTTTCCTAGCAAGTGCAAGGCCCTGGGTTTGGTCCTCAGCTCTGGCAAAACAAACAAACAAACAAACAAACAAAAACAAAAAACAAAACAAAAAAAACCAAAAAACAAAAAACAAGGTGGGTGTCTCAGGGAGGGTGTCAGCACTAAGCTCTGAGTTATCACTTTAAATCATTAAGGGAACTAGAATTCCCCAACCAACTCCTGGGTCCCACACCAAGCCTCATGGAGAGGCACCTGACACACACTGTCACCCACAGCCTCTCGAAGCCAAGACCACTTTGGCCATGAGAACTGGGACCATCAGCTGAAGCTGGCGGTAGCATGGAACCGTGTGGACATTGCTCGAAGTGAGATCTTCACTGATGAATGGCAGTGGAAGGTAAGGGGTCTGTGTGTGTGTATGTGTATGTGTGGTGTGTCTGCAGGGCTCTAGCTCCGCCTTGGGAATAGATGGCCACGGTGGATTCCGTCCTTCAGGAGAGATATCACAACAGCTCCTTCTAGGGTTCTGAGCTCAGAGTTCTAGGAGGTGCTGACCTAATGTGATGGTCATTGCTCCCTCTTAGCCTGCAGATCTGCACCCCATGATGACAGCTGCCCTCATCTCCAACAAACCCGAGTTTGTGAGGCTCTTTCTGGAGAACGGGGTGCGGCTGAAGGAGTTCGTCACATGGGACACTCTGCTCTGCCTGTACGAGAACCTGGAGCCATCCTGCCTCTTCCACAGCAAGCTGCAGAAGGTGCTGGCCGAAGAGCATGAGCGCCTGGCCTGTGCACCTGCTGCACCCCGGCTGCACATGCACCACGTGGCCCAGGTGCTGCGCGAGCTCCTGGGGGATTCCACACAGCTGCTGTACCCCCGGCCCCGGTACAGTGACCGGCCACGGCTCTCACTGCCCATGCCACACATCAAGCTCAATGTGAGTATTGGTAATGTGGGTGCTAGTGTCTTGTGGTTGCTGGTGTCCAGGTGTAGTGTCATGCTGGTGATGTGCAATGCCTGGCTCCTTGGTGGGTGACCGCTGTGTTCTCAGCTGTGTTATGAGCTCTTACATTCATTAGAAAAGGAATTGCTAAATGTGTGTGTGTGTGTGTGTGTGTGTGTGTGTGTGTGTGTGTGCATGCTTATAATTTCAGCTTTCAGGAGGTTGAGGTAGATGATGAAGAGTGCAAGGTCAACCTGGGCTATGTAGTGAGATAGTCACCAAGAAAGAAAGAGGGAAAGAAAAGAGAGAGAGAGAAAACCAAAACCAATTGACCAAACAAATAAATAATGCCAAAGCAATGGGCTCTGCGCTCTGTCCTGGAAGGCATGGGCCGTGTGAAACCCTGCAGATCCAGGGCTTAGATAATAGCAACTCATTGTTTCACAGTCCTGGAAGTCTGAGGACAGTGACAGGGCTGGTTGCTGCTGAGGCCCTCTCCCTGTCCTGCAGGTGGGGGCTCTTGCTGAGTCTTTACATGAGAAGAAAAGTGGGAAAGAGAAACCCCCCCTCCAATAATCTCATTTTGGCTTCATTACTTCCAGAAATGTCTACAGTAGTTACTTTTCTCCTCACTGAGAGTAAATACCTGCCAGAAAACATCTTTTGGGAGGAAGGCTTTATTTTGACTCAGTTCCAGGGTACATCTTTTTTCCTTTAATGTCAGTGGTGGGGATCCGAACTTAGGTCTTCAGGCTTGTGTGGCAAGCCCTTTCCTGCTGAGCCATTTCCTCAGCCCCCATTGAATCATTTAATTGAGTTCCCAAGAGTGAAATGTGCCATCTCTCCATGACCGCACAAGGCAGGACACACATTGCTCACTACCTTAGGGTTCTGACGCTGGGGACTCTGGGGCATGGACTGTCCTCTGCCTACAGGTACAAGGAGTGAGCCTTCGGTCCCTCTATAAGCGATCAACAGACCATGTTACCTTCACTATCGACCCAGTCCGAGACCTTCTCATTTGGGCCATCATCCAGAACCGCCAGGAGCTGGCAGGCATCATCTGGGCTCAGGTACCAGAATCGGCTTAGTTGCAGACATGAGGATGTCTAGACTGGTGATCTGAGTCAGGGGCTCACTTCCTGTAGCAAATAACAGTTTATGGTTGTGTGGGGTAGTAAGATCTCTAACCTAGGGAGGCTTGGAACACCCCGTGGCGGGGAATAAAAACTTTGGTGGGAGAATAATTTTTATTTTTATTTTTGAGAATAATTCTTAAAAGAAAAAAAGAAGGGCTGAAGAAATGGCTCAGAAGTTAAGAGCACTGGCTGCTCTTCCAGAAGACCCGAGTTTAATCCCCAGCAAACACATGGTGGCTCACAACCATTTGTAATGAGATCTGGTGCTCTTCTGGTGTGCAGACATACATGTAGGCAGAACACTATTCATAATAAATAAATAAATAAATCTTAAAAAATATAAATAAAAACTGACATTTAAAAAAATAAGAAAAAAAGGAAGGAAAGATAAAGGCCTTCTAAGCAAGCTGTTGTGGTTACTTCCGGGCCTGAGGATGTGGACAGTGTTGTTCTCTGTGACCTGCCCAGATCTTGCCAGCTCCTATCTGTTCATTATCTCTGTTAGGGAGATAAGCACATAGTACCCATGGTTCAGTACAAGAGGCCGCCATCGGAGTGCTTATGTGTTAATATGGATGACTAGGTTGTTAATATGGACAGGGCCCTCAAAACTTCACATCTTAAGCATTTCTGTTCATGATCATAGGTTCTAGGTACAGGGTGGGTAAACCTAGTAGTCCCCCAGGTCCTCACAGTGCCCCTGTGTCCCAGAGCCAGGACTGTATTGCTGCAGCACTGGCCTGCAGCAAGATCCTGAAGGAGCTGTCCAAGGAGGAGGAAGACACAGACAGCTCGGAGGAGATGCTGGCACTGGCAGATGAGTTTGAGCACAGAGCTATAGGTAAGTCCCCTGGGGCCACCTGCACTGTCACCAGGGTCTCCATCTCTGTATGTCAGCTCCGATGCTGTTACCTAGAGTCCTTGTCCATGACCTAGATGTTTCAGGACAGTCCCTATGTGTTAGTCTTACCCTATATCCTGCCTTTGCTGAGGGGACCTTTGCAGCCGAAGGGCTGGCTCTCTGATCGTCTCGGGCGCCATTTCTTCTCCCCTTGCTCAGGTGTCTTCACTGAGTGTTACCGGAAGGATGAGGAGAGAGCTCAGAAGCTTCTTGTCCGTGTGTCAGAGGCCTGGGGGAAGGCCACCTGCCTGCAGCTGGCCCTAGAGGCCAAGGACATGAAATTCGTGTCTCATGGAGGCATCCAGGTGACTCCCCGAGGGCCCACGTCCGGAATCAGGTGCCCAGGGGGGGCACAGCCCTGCCTCTGATGACATGGCTGTTGCTGGCAGCGTGGCTCTTTGATGCCTGGGATAGTGCCTAGTACCTAGACATAGGCTGACACACAGGCACTTGCCTCCTGGTTTGGGGATGGGGAAACTGGTACACAGCGAAGGAAGGGGCTGGTAGGCATGGAGGCCAATGCTCAAATGTCAGGTGGTCCCCAGATTATTTTCCAAGAGCCTATGTCATCTGGGGGTGGGGCTCAGGAAGTACAGGGTGTATAGTGTGGCCTTCATGGAACATTAGGGACTGTGGAACATACTCCTTTATTACTTGGGTATTCTTGGAGCACAGCCTTGTGCTGTTACCACGCCCATGGAACTCCATGTGTCCTGGGATGTGCAGAGCCTGGGGATACCCAGGGAGGGATCAAGCCCTGCCCCATGATGGCAAAAAGGGTCTGCTTATGACAGCCTGGGACTGCATGGCCTCAGGTCTTTGCAAAGATTGGGGGTCCTGAAGCTGGAGGAGGGATGGCAGGCAGGGGGAAAGTCAAAGCCCCATGTGGTAAGCCCCGCTTATTCACTACTTATCATACACCATGGCCTGGCTCCAGACACCCAAAACCCTGATTGTTCTGCCTGCTGACTGCTGTGCCTGTCATGCTGGCCACCTGTGGCTAGGGGTTCAGAGAGCACAGTGATTAGGGGTGTGTGACTAGCACTCATCCGTGGGCGGCTGGGGGCTTGGGTGGGGGTCAGGCTGCTGGGTGCCTGCTGCCCTGAGACCACCCTGTCCCACAGGCCTTCCTGACCAAGGTGTGGTGGGGCCAGCTCTGCGTGGATAACAGCCTGTGGCAGGTCATCCTGTGCATGCTGGCCTTCCCACTGCTCTTCACCGGCCTCATCTCCTTCAGGTGAGGGGGAGGGGTCTGGGCCCCCAGAATGTGCAGGAAGTAGAGGGGGCACCACCAGGCCTCAGTACCACCTTGGGTCAGACTCTTACACGCCCTGAGTTTTCTACTGTATACTGGAGGCTGGAGGTGCTGACGAGCCTGTCTCTTAGCCTCAGCTCCATGGCAACAGGGAGCATGGGGTGGATAGGGCACCCTTGGTGCTGCAGCTGGACTGGGTGGAGGATTGAAGACCAGGTCTGGCTGTGTTTCACTTGGGCTCTTGTTAAGATGTCATTTCTATTTTTGCTAGATGGCATCTTTGGGTTCCCTGGCATCTCTGGGTCCTCAGGGGCAGATGCCAAACTCCAGGCCAGGTGGCCGGTGGCAAGCCCTCTCACAGCCATAGTTCACATGCTCTGTCACCCTCTCGTGCCCTGACTGTTGGGGATGTGTCCTCGGGGAAATGGAGGAGCAGATCAGGTGCTAAAGCTGTTTTAGTCCGCCCTCCTTTCTGGACTCCCACCCTGCACAGACCCAGGAGGACCAGATGTCAATCTCACATCCTTCCAGAGGTCATGGACATTGCCATGTGACATTTGTAATGCCTGCCCTTCCCTGAGGGGGACAGAGCTGCACATGTGTTTCCAGTAGCAGCTGTGACAAGAAGCTGCATATCAGAGCACGTCCACGTGGGGACTTGGCCACGCTGTTAGTCTGACCTTTATGACAGTAATGGCAGTTGGTCCCCATTTGTGGGGGCACCTGAGGCTTGAGAACTCTGGCTAAGAGCTGATGCACAGGGGACCTAACCCAGGTTGGGCATACAGCCAGGCCTCGGTCCTCGACAGGAGCTGTGATGGTCACAGTTCAGCGAAACGTACGGAGACTTGCTTCCCGGCCTTTTGGGGCTGTGCAAAGTTTGGGGTCTTTAGTGCCAAGGCTGCCTTGCTGGCCTGTCTATAACTGCTATACAGCCTTAGGTACCAAGTGAGGTGTTCCTTTCCTAGCATATCTGCCCCTTGAGTCACATCTCTCACAGGGTAGGTAGGGATCCTGGAGACCAAAGTCTGTGCCAGTCACCTGATGTGTCCGTTGCAGGGAGAAGAGGCTGCAGGCTCTGTGCCGCCCAGCCCGCGTCCGTGCCTTCTTCAACGCGCCCGTGGTCATCTTCCATCTGAATATCCTGTCCTACTTTACCTTCCTCTGCTTGTTCGCCTACGTGCTCATGGTGGACTTCCAGCCCTCACCATCCTGGTGCGAGTACCTCATCTACCTGTGGCTCTTCTCCCTGGTGTGCGAGGAGACACGACAGGTACTTACCACTCCCACGCCAAGTGTCTGTTTCCACCGAGCCTCACCCAGGCCCCTAGGAGCTGGGTGGAACCCTGGGAGGCAGGCACCCACTCCTCCACCTGGGAACCTTGCCTCCGTGGCCTGGCTGCCTTGCCTGAAGCTAGGCTTCTGGATCTTTCCGAGGCAAAGCACTCATGACCGTCAGTTTCCAGTGCCCCCAGAAGTTGAGCGGGTTCTGTGCGGCCCGAGGTCTCCCACCTAATTCCATTCTGTGGCCACCTTTGAGTAGGTGTGTTTCTCGACATTGCCAAGTGTGGGGCCCTGTGTGACCATTTGCAGAAGACTCAACTGATGGAGAGCCATGAACATGGTGATGGTTCATTCCAGAAAAGGGCTTAGAGAGTCAAACCTGCCAAATACAGAGGTACCCATCCATCCAAAGACTGTTGACCCAGAGAATTCAGAGATCCCTTCCCTGAGGCAGGGGCAGAACTTGGTTCTCCCTGCAAGGATAAAGAGTGTGTAATGGGGGTTGGGGATTTAGCTCAGTGGTAGAGCACTTGCATAGCAAGCTCAAGACCCTGGGTTCGATCCTCAGCTCAAAAAAAAAATGTGTAATGACATTCAGGGCCAGGGTCATCCAGGCAGCTTCGGCAAGCTGCAGGGTCCAGGGTTATATTGGGGGTCAGTCACACAGACATGGCTCTATCCTCTTGGCTGGTCTGTCTCTAGCCCCTCTAGAGGTTGAACTAGCCCTGACTGACCACCTGGACTAGCTCACACTCCTGATAAACAGGACACCACTGTAAGGCTAGATGTCGCCTCCCAGGGCAAAGGCCCGTGTGACCACTGAGCAGACCAACCCTCCCTGTATTAGTTTCCTGCTGTGTCCTTGTGGTACCAGCTTACATCGGATGGACACCCTGCCTGTTGGGAGACCCACAGAAGAAAGAGGGGAGCCAAAGAAAGAACCATGGGGCTGGGGCATGATGACACTGGAGCAATGCTGAGGTTTTGGGGCCTCCTCAGCCTCGGTAGCCAGACCCTCCATGGGGGTCGGAGCTTCTGTGTCTGTTGGACTCACCTCACATGACAGCCCAGGACGTGTGTCTCCTAGAATCTGTCACTCAGGCCCAGGGAAAGGATATGCCTGACCATGACAGCTGGGGGCTGGTACCAGAAAAGAGTGAGGATTTCCACCAGGCAGACCATGTGAGGATCCTGGGGTCTCCTCTAGGCCCCTCCTTCCCGGACTGTCTCAGGAAGTAGGTGTCATTCTAGACAGAGCAAAGATCATTGTGAGATGTGCTGGCAGGCAGAGGGGAGCTTTTCCAGCACACACACACACACACACACACACACACACACACACACACACACACGCACAGGCTCAACAGGACCCCTGGTTCATGAGAGACTAGCAGTGAAGTATGGCAGGCACTTACCTCTGCTCATGCTGTTCCTGAACTTGTTGAGTCCACACTGTGTCCTGCTGACCCCCACCACAGTCAAGCTCTGCCCACAAAGGGCTTTGTCAGGGTGATGCTGATGGTGTTGTTGGCCTCCCCTAACTGCGGTCTCCTCAGTAGCTCTTCTACGATCCCGATGGGTGTGGCCTGAAGAAGATGGCGTCCTTGTACTTCAGTGACTTCTGGAACAAGCTGGACGTTGGTGCCATTCTGCTCTTCATAGTAGGACTGACCTGCCGGTGAGTGGCCAGGGTACCCCTGCCTTCTTCCTGCGGGGCACCTGGACCCAGCCTGCCTTGGCACTGATGGAGAAATGGTGTTGGGATATGTGACTGCTCTTTGCCCATCTTGGGTTGCTGTCACATGTAAGGACCACCAGCCATTATTGTTCGCCTCAGCTTCTCAGATGTATAGTGTCCTCTTTGGCCCTCCCTGCTGGGTTACATCCCACTCATGACAGCTCATGTATCTGAGAGGTGGTGGCCCTCTTCCTTCTTGAGGTAGGATGGATGTGGCCAAGGCTCCTGGAATTGTTTCTGGAATGTCCTTGCACCTTGGTTTCTGGACTCTATTGAAGCCACTCAGTTCTCTGTGAATTTTTTGCCCTTGATGTCACCATTGCCTTTGACATATTTGGGCCTGGATCCTCCAGAGCCCTGTACCTCCAAGGACCACCCCAGGCCAGGGAGAGGTTTCAGAAAGCTCTGCCTTCTAGGGAACAGAGCCTGAGGTGGTACCTTGCCCACTGCCAGGCTCATCCCAGCAACGCTGTACCCCGGGCGCATCATCCTGTCTTTGGACTTCATCATGTTCTGCCTCCGCCTCATGCACATCTTCACTATCAGCAAGACGCTGGGGCCCAAGATAATCATAGTGAAGCGCATGGTGAGGGTACAATGGGCTTCCCGGGAGGGGCTGGAGCCCATGGCTGCTGTGAGGGAGGCTGAGGGCTATGCCATCATGAAAGAGGTAGGATGGCACTAGAGATGACCATTTGCCCTGTGTCTTGCCTCTGCCTCATCCTCAGAATCTCTGAATATTCCTCACCCTATTGTCTGGATGCCACTTCCTCCAGGCTGCCTTGCCTGCTTCTCGTTCCACAGCCCCAGCATGGGCCCCATTGCTGTTCAGATACAAGTCCTTTCTTCTTGGGGTCATCATTGTCCGACCCCATTCCATATCTTGGGGTATTCCTTATGAATACGTTAGTGTGCTCTGTGAGGTTGCAGGGAAGCCTTGGTTGCTCCTGGCATCCTGTATTCATGTCAGGGCAGCAGCAGACAGAGGAGATCCAGGGTGGGAAGGGCAGCCCATTGCTTCACTCTCTGCAGATGAAGGACGTCTTCTTCTTCCTCTTTCTCCTGGCGGTGTGGGTGGTGTCCTTCGGAGTGGCCAAGCAGGCCATCCTCATCCACAACGAGAGCCGGGTGGATTGGATCTTCCGTGGGGTTGTCTACCACTCCTACCTCACCATCTTTGGGCAGATTCCAACCTACATCGATGGTAGGAGCCAGGTTGTGGGCATCTAAGGGGCAAGGGGGATAGAGGGAGATGGAGTCGGAGAGCTCCCTTGGACTCCCTAAGAGTTCAAGGTTACAGGAGATGGGGTTCATTTCCAGCCAGGCTGTGTGGCTCTCTAAGGACCAGGAAAGCCCAGGGCTCCACTGGGGTCAGCTTGTCTTGGATGCTGACAGCCCTCATCAGAGAGTGAAGGGCACCTGCATTTTCCTGTCCATGTGGCGTGTGACAGTAGGAACTTAAGCTATGGCAGAGATGGATGAGGTACAACTGACAGTCCACAGCATCACCCCACTACAGTCAGAAATGACTGCTTACTCTGTGGCAGAAAGACAGCTTTTCAGTGTGAGTGTGTGTATCTGTGCCTGTGTGTGAGCTTGTGTGTGCATGTACATGTATGTATGTGAGTATGTGTGTGAGCGCAGGTGTGTATAGGTGAGTGTGTGCACATGTGTGTGAGTGCATGTGTATGCGTGTGGATGCATGTGTGGTGGCCAGAGGGCCACCTCAGATGTCATTTCTTAGGAACCACCCACCTTGGTTTTTGTTGGTTTGTTTTTGCTTTTTCCTTCATTTTTATTTTATGTATATGAATTTGCGTTCACGTATGTCTGTGCACCACATGAGTGCACTGCCCAAGGAGGTCAGAAGAGGGTGTCACATGCCCTAAGACTGGAGTTACAGACAGCTGTAAGACTCCATGTGGTTGCTGGGAATTGAACCCAGGTCCTTTGGAAGAGCAGCCAGTGCTCTTAACCACTGAGCCATCTTTTCAGTCCCTCATTTTTTGAGACAGGATCACTCACTGCTCTGGAACTTGCCTAGTAGGCTAAGCTAGCTGGTTGGAGTCCCAGGGATCCATCTGTCTCCTCCTTGGCACTGGTATTGGAAGCGTGAGCCATAACATCTGGCTTTTAACATGGGTCCTGGGGACTGAACTCAGTCATGCCTCAGTGCAAGCATTTTAGTGATGGAGCTATTCCCCAGTCTCACGTGGTTTTTAAAACCAGCATCCTTCAGGTAGATTTCCCACATCATCAGCTACCCATGGAAAGTCCTCACATGCGTGGCGTCTTATGGAAGCTAGCTTCAGACCCCATCCCTGCAACAGCCTCTGCTTCCCTCCCTCCCTGCATCCTGCAAAGCCACCCATCTGCTGCTGTCCACACACATTCACCCTCCTGGACATGTCACACGTGCTAGACCTAATGTGGCGTGGAGTCAGCTGTGTCTGTTTCTGTCACCCAGTGTCATGTTTTCAGGGTTCACTGAGGGGTGTAGTGGTTATCAGCGCTTCATTCCATTTTATTGTCTTTCTCTGCGTGGATGAGGCACATTTTAATTATTCATAAGCTGTGGCCACTCGCATGCATCCTGGGTTTTGGCTTCTGTGGCTGCTGCTGCGAACTTAGGTGTGTGCTGTTGTGTGGGTGTGTTTAACTCTGAGAAATGCCAAACTGTTCCCACAGAGGCTACGCGTTCCAGTTTCTCCACACTCACCTCACACTCATTATGTTAGCGGTGTGTCCTTGCGGTTTTGATTGGCATTTCTGTTGTGGCTTCTGCTGAACATATCTTCATGTGCTTACTGGACCATTTGGACGTCTTCTTAGCAGAAATGTCCATTTCTAGCTTTTGCTCATTTCCCCCTTCCATTAGATTTTTATTATTGAGCTTTTAAGACTTTTATCACAGGACTAGTTTGCAATATTTTCTATTATTACAGAGGTTATCTTTTTATTTTATTTATGAAAGGACACTTTCTTTGAAGCATAGAATTTTAATGAGGTGCGGCTTGATTTTTAAAATCGTTTGTGTCTCTGTGTCACAGTGGAGAAAACATCGCCAAACCCCAGGCTCAAATGGTTGATGTGTGTGTTTTTCTTGTAAGGGTTTATAGCTTTCAATCTTTCTTTTGGCCTCTGACTCATTTGCAAAAACCAGCTTTCAGCCTCGCCCCATCAATGATACTATTCTCTTTCCCTATACAGCCACGGATCTACTTTGTCTATACACATTAGTATGTGAGAAAAGCGCTGTTCTTGTTTTTTTTTTTTTAATTATTATTTTATATTTGTTGGTGTTTGTTTGCACCATGTCTGTGTACCACACCTGTGCTCAGTGTCCTAGGAGGCCAGAAGAAGGCATCAGATTCCCTGGAACTGGAGTTAGAGATGGTTGTGACCCACTATGTGGGTGCTGGTAATTGAACCCAGAGCTTCTGGAAGAGCAGCCTAACTTTGGAGCCATCTCTTCAGCCCATTCCTTTTTTTTTTTTTTTTTTTTTTTTAAAGACAGGGTCTCATTATAGAGCCCTGGCTACCCTGGAGCTTTCAGTGAGTCCCGTGCCTCTGCGTCCCCAGGACTGGCACTGTAGCTATGCACCACCGTGCTTGGCAAGGGTCATTCTTTCTCACCTGACTGTCTATTGTCCCAGCAGCATCAGTTGACAAGTATGTCTCCCTGAACTGTCCTGGCCCCTTGTGAAAGTCACCTGATCCTTAATGAGAACATTCCTCTTGGGTCTCCATTTTTTTCTGCTGGTGTGTGTGCATCTGGCCTTGCCCAGAACCTCCCTGCCATAGTTGCTGTAGCTTGTAGTAAGTTCTGAAACTGGGCAAGGTGAGTCCTCTGGCTTTGCTCTTCGTCTTCCAGATAGTTTTAGGGTCTGAATTCCTTGGGTCTGCATGAAGTTTGGGGCTTTGGGCTGGAAACAGGCTGTCTCTTTGACCGTTTGGACCACTGGCTTGCCTTAGCCATCCTTCAGTTTCCAATGGCCAGGTCTGGAGCTGTGAAGTTCATTCTGGGGTATCTTCCTCCTTTTTGTGTTATTGTTATTTTTCTTTTAGTTCTATTATTTTCTTGATTTATTTATTTTTATTTTTTAAAAGATTTATTTATTTATTTAATGTATACAGTGTCCTGTCTGCATGTATGCTTGCACACCAGAAGAGGGCACCAGATCTCATTATAGATGGTCATGAGCCACCATGTGGCTGTTGGGAATTGAGCTCAGGACCTCTGGAAAAGCAGCCAGTGTTCTTAACCACTGAGTCATCTCGCCAGCCCCCAATTTATTTTATTTTTAATGATGTGTATGTGTATGTCTGTGTGAGGGTATGTGTGCATGATAGCGGTGCTCACAGAGGTCAGAAGTGTCTGGTCCCCAAGAGTTGGAGTTAACAATAGTGGAGAGCCACCTGAAGTGGGTGCTGGGAACTGAGCTTGGGTCCTCTGGAAAAACAGTTTTGTGCTCTTCTCTGCTGGCCACCTCTCTAGCCTCCAATTATTTCTTTTAAGATCCTTTCCTTCAAATTGAATTTCTGAGGACCGAGCTCCATCCACTGATATCTGTAGCCACGAGAAGTGCCTTGAGGGAGGGATAGCTGGATCATGGAATGCAGAGGGCCAACCTGGGAGATAGCACTGGCTCCAGATTCCCCCTGAATAGCCCATTTCCTGCTTGAGGACACCCAAGTACAGACAGACTTCTTGTCAGTTTGGGCTCTGGCCAGAAACCCAGTCCCTAACTCCTGGGATGCAAGCCTGTGGGGACTCTCAGTGCCCCAAATGGCCAGGGTCCCTGGCAGCCAGTTCCTAGTGACCGACTGCATGTTTTGTGTCCCCTCCCACTCCCCACAGGTGTGAATTTCAGCATGGACCAGTGCAGCCCCAATGGCACAGACCCCTACAAGCCCAAGTGTCCCGAGAGCGACTGGACAGGGCAGATGCCTGCCTTCCCTCAGTGGCTGACGGTCACCCTGCTCTGCCTTTATCTGCTCTTTGCCAACATCCTGCTGCTCAACCTGCTCATTGCCATGTTCAAGTGAGTGTGGGCGTCTATGCATGGAAGGGCTCTCCGGGGCTGGTGTGTGCATAGGCAGGTGACTGACAGCCTCATGAGAGTGTGTGGGGAGCTCCTGCGGAGCCAGTATGGTACCCCATCTGTGTCACTGTTAACTGGGGCCCAGTAGCCCCTGTCCACTGACTTCAGGGTCATAAGACCCACTTCTACTCTGATAGGGAACAGTTCAGCCATGGGAGGTCCAGCCTGCCCAAAGTGAAACCCTTGAGCCCTTGGCCCTCCTGTCTCTACAGACAGGTTCCTGGTGGCCGTGACCTTTGGAAGTCCCTCCATTATGGTGTGCATGATATATTCATTTCTCACCAGCTGATTTGGGGGGGGATGCCCCTTCTGTTTTTAGAGTATTTAGAGTATTGAGAACTACATGCACTAGTTAGATCTGAGATCAGGGCAGGGAGTGTGGATAGGATTTGGGTAGACTCTGTCCCTCAGGCAGGAAAAGCTATCTGATAAAGTGGTACATGTTCTTCTCCTGCTCCTGGGTATCTGTATCAGATCTGAGTACCTAAAGTACCCAAGACACCATCCTCTGCTTCTTCAGATCACTAGAAACACCGAGAAGCTCTCTGGTGTTCAGTGTCCATGTCTAGCCTCTCACAGATGCCATCTCTGTTTATTCAGGAGTATAATACTAAAATCCCTGTGATTTCCTGTCCTCACCCATTCCCAGAAGCTGGCTGCCTCTTGGCTTCTGGCTTACTTCCTGCTTACCTGCTCTGGCTGTGCCAGGCACTTGACCCTGGAATGCTGTGTCCCACAAACATTCTGATACCTATACCTCTGCCTCCTGCCAGCTACACATTCCAGGAAGTGCAGGAACATACAGACCAGATCTGGAAGTTCCAGCGCCATGACCTGATTGAGGAGTATCATGGCCGGCCGCCAGCACCTCCCCCCTTCATCCTCCTCAGCCACCTGCAGCTCTTGATCAAGAGGATTGTCCTGAAGATCCCTGCCAAGCGGCACAAACAACTCAGTGGGTGCCCCTGCCCCCCAACACTGTATAGTCCCACCGTCCTGGGTGCAGATGCGAGTGTGGGCTTCCTTCTAGAGCCGTGGGCCATCATTAAGCATGCTGACTTTTCATGCTGCTGGGCTTTCCCCGCACCTGGCATGAGCCAGTAGCTCCCTGGGCCTGGATATGGAGTGATGGACCCTTTCCATGGGGCCCTAGGTAGGTCATCAGGTCCTTGCTAACCCCATCCTGTCCACAGAGAACAAACTGGAGAAGAATGAGGAGGCAGCCCTCCTGTCCTGGGAGCTCTACCTGAAGGAGAACTACCTGCAGAACCAGCAGTACCAGCTCAAACAGCGGCCAGAACAGAGGATCCAGGACATCAGTGAGAAGTACAGAAGCTAGAAGCCCTGGGGGATACATCCTTAAAGCCGTGCCAAGTGCAGTCCCATGGGGCAGGACCCATGCTCAACTTATGGGAGAGGAAACTGGGTATCATTGTGCCCAGATAAGCAAACAGGGCACCCAGTTGTGATGATTGATGATGGCAGTGATGGGGATGATGAAAGTGATGGGGATGATGGTGATGATGTTGATGTGACATGATGGCAACAGTGACAATGACGTTAGTGCTGGAGGTGATGGTGACTACAGTGATGATGCTGATGATGCTTGTAGTGAGAGTGCTGGAGAGAATGGCATTGAGGGTGATGGTGCTTCTCCCAATAGTGTGGTCGTTATGGTGATGCTGATGGCAACATCAACAAACCTCAATGAACTAGCTGATGGCCAAAGTCCCTTGTACCTCTCATGATGGGCGAGCTAGACAAAGATGTACCATTTGCTTGAGTACAATAACATCAAGTTGTCCTTGGAATGCCCTCTACTTAGAACAGTTGTCTACTCAGGGTCCTCGTATGGAAGGGTCTTTCCTGCTTCCACACTCCCCATTTGCACCTCTAAACAATTACAAAGGCTGGCTGGCTGGTTGGCAGGTTTGCTGGTGTGTTGGTTGATGGCTTTGTGAATGCATTGTTTGGTGAATCAGGTTCATTTGTGGTTTATTGGTGGACTTGGAGATAGGCTTATTGGTTGGTGAATATATCAACTGATTGCTTGAGGGTGGTACTAGGTACTTTTTGGTAGCTGTGATAAAATACCATGACCAAGGCAACTTATAGAAGAGTTTATTTTGGCTTACAGGTCCAGAGGGTTAGAATCTATAACAGTGGCAACAGCATGGCGGCGGGAGGCAGGCATTTCAGCAGGAGCAGGAAGCTGAGAGCTCACCTCATTCTTGAACTGGAAGCCCAAAGCAGAGAGAGCAAATCTCAAAACCCAGTGGTGACATACTTCCTCTAGCAAGAATAACCTAAACCTTCCCAAACAGGGCCATCAACTGGGACCAAGTATTCAAATACCCAGTACTGTGGTGGGGGGCATTTCTCATTCAAGCTAACACAGTGGGCTGGGTTAGTATCCAGCTGTCCCTCTATGAGCTACCTGAGAGCAGGGACAGAATCTTACTGGGTCCCCACAGTACTTGACCCCCCAGAGAAAGCCTAGAGCCAGGCAGAAACTCGGTGAATGCTGTGTGGTTCTTAACCCCTGGCCTGGCTAACCTGTGGCAGTCTGGGCTGTGTTCTTTGTTGGTACCACGCTCTCACTGTCTATTTAAGGGCAGGTGCCAGGGTCCATGCAGCCCCTGAGCACCCACTACTACCTGCTTATCAAGAATGGTTGTATGGTGCCATTTAATTTTGAACAATGATTGTGTCCACTGTCCAGATATTGGGGTATGTGGCACCCAGAGGGCTTCTGAAATGGGGCTCATGTCTGGATGCTCCATTACCAGGATGATCTTGAAGTTGGGTCAGTAGAGTCAGCATGAGGGTTCTAATGGTGCAGTGTCAAAGTCATGCTGTGGACTGAACATGTCACCTGCTTCCCTACCCTAGCCTTTCTTCTTCTTCTTCTTCTTCTTCTTCTTCTTCTTCTTCTTCTTCTTCTTCTTCTTCTTCTTCTTCATCATTATTATTATTATTGGGATTTTTGAGACAGGGTTTCTCTTATGTAGCTTTGGAGCCTTTCCTGGAACTCACTCTGTAGCCCAGGCTGGCCTCAAACTCACACAGATCTGCCTGCCTCTGCCTCCTAAGTGCTGGTATTAAAGGCATGAACCACCACTGCCTGGCCTTACCCTAGCCTTTCTTACAAAGAGATGCTGGCTGCTCCATCTTTGCACTGAGGAGGCAAAGACTCAGGGAAGGGACAGAAGTAGAATAGTATAGTGTCTGCCCCTGGTGAACAGTATAGCCTGGATTTGGGGGCCTGTCCTGGCAATTTTGCACTCTCCTGCCTCAGGAACCTAGGCTCACCCTGAAGAAGTCAGTCACATGAGCCCACTCAGCCCTCACCCCAGATTTTCCTCCTTGTAGGAGGCTCAAAACGGACCTGGGGCCTGAAGGAAGCTGGGCTTCTCCAGTTATTTCCTGAGGTTGAAAAGGATTATTAAAATAGCAAATTTCCAAGATGATTGCTACAGACATTCTAGGGGGAACAGTAGCTAGTGTGCTAAAACGTAACATTTCAGAATCTCTGGCCCGTTGTCTAGAAACCATTAACAACACTCTATGCACTCAGTAGGTGAGTGCTTCGAAGCATAGAGCGACCGGGAAATGATGAGCAGTCCCTTAGACCTGGTGAGGACCCTGGCCTGGCCACTTTCTCTCTGGGAGCACAGTGAGGGATCTGAGGCCCAGGGAGGCGCCCTGGTGTGTGGTGTGCCAGGGCTTATGGCACTGTGGCTGAGCTTAGTTGATCCCAGCTACTCACCCAGAGAGTATGGCTGGAGGTTTGGGGGTTTCTGCTGATCTAGATGGTTCCCGTGTGTCACTGTGACTGAATCATGGGGGTCCAAACATGTTATGAATATCACCCTCACGTGATCACAAAGTTGTCTTGGAAAAAAAGGCAGGGACTCCAGAGTGTCATTTGTGGACGGAAGCAATACAATGCACGGGGAAGTAGACGCCAGCACACTCAGTGTGGTCCTTAGCTTCCCTTTCCAGAATGACTGTTCAAATTGGGTCACATCCACAGAAACACTGATCAGATGTTACAGTATGGCTCACTTTACTATAAAAGGATGCTGCTAGCAGTTGGCACTTCAAGTGGGAGGAAATAAAGGAATCCCTGGGCAAAGCCGCTCGGAGCTTGGCAGGCAGGCCTTGACTTGACGGCAGTTAAAACACAGCTGGACATGGTGGGGAGCGGGGCTTCTGGTTCAAACTAAACATTCCCCAACAGCCCCAGTGCCCCACCGGCACCAGCCCAGCTGTCACCATAAGCTTTGTCATCTGAGACAGCTTTCAGAGCTCATGGCTCAGCACAGGGGGCAATCTGGGCAAGTGGGCTACTGTGAATGCAGTCACCTCTCCCAGCTGACATCTCTGATAGTCCATTGAGCTGGCCATGTGAGCCTGGGCTGCCCTTCTGCTGGGCCAGCTTTATTGTAAGATAGAGATGTATGTTGTAGATACTTTCAAATCACAAACAGTATTGAAGTAAGAGTCAGTGGGATGCCATGCTTGAGTTGTTGGGTTTGCTGGGGCTGTCTGCAATTTGGGGGCATTGTATTTTATATAATTGGCAGGGTCCCTAAAGCCTGTCTATTTATCCTCTGTCAGAGTGGACACCATGGTGGATCTGCTGGACATGGACCGTGTGAAGAGGTCAGGCTCCATGGAGCAGAGGCTGGTCTCTCTGGAGGAACAGGTAGGTTGGAAGCTGGGGACTGGTGGGGCATTTTGTCATGTGGTGACACTGAGACCAAGAACTTTGGGGAAAGATGCAGAAATGGAGGTCTGTGAGGTGGGGGGAGGAGAGAGTGAGCAAGCAAGCGAGTGAGTGATTGAGAGAGACAGAGACAGAGGGAAAGAGAGATAGAGACAGACAGACAGACAGACAGACACAGACACAGACACAGACACAGACACACACACACACACACACACACACACACACACAATTATCCATTGGAAGGAGCACCTTCTTTATTCCCTAGAAAATTCTACCCAAGCGTTTTGCCACTGAGCCCCCTGCAGATTTAAACAGTGTGGCACCCACATCAGTCCACTGTCCTGGCAATCCCAGAGTCCTCATGGCTGCCTTCTCTGTTCAAGGCCACCTCTGAGACACTAATGTCTTGGGACCATGTCTTAAATTTGACTGAGGCCAGAGGACCAACCTCAAGTTCTCCTCTGAGACTGCATGGCCCAACAGGGTGCCTGGGTCACTTGGGAAGCGAGGCCAGTCCTCTAGGCCATAAGCCACTTGTAATGTGGACCACAGATGTCAACCCAGTCTTTCTTTGGACATGCCATCCAGGTAGCTCAGACGGCCAGAGCTTTGCACTGGATCGTGACAACCCTGAAGGACAGTGGCTTTGGCTCAGAGGCAGGTGTGCTGACCCTGGGTGAGTAGATGGTCTCTTAGTAGCTTTCTCCAATAGTCTGTGTGGTTTTGAGTCTGGGGGATGGGTTAGCTGGCGAGGCAGTTATAGGGATTTGGGCTGCAGCTATCCCAATGCCCTATGGGGCCAGCTCTCACCTCTGCCTACGAGCTGAGCAGGTCTCTCCTAGCTTTAGCAGTTACTGGATTCCTGGGGGCAGCATGCCATGCCTCCTTGACCTCCTTCTACACAGCTTGCTGCAAAGTTGGGGCCAGGGAATAGTTCTAGGTGACTGAGACTATCATGTTACCCAAGGCATAGAAAGCAAAGCCCGTTTCCCTAAATGTGCAGCTAGTCAGGAAATAGACATGAATGGTCTTCCTTAGGTGTGACTGGCCTGTTGGAAGCAAACTTGCCCCCATTAATTGGACAGACCCTGTCACAGCCTGTGAGGTTAGCTCACTGCTGAGACACTTAAGTGTGGCTTCAGTGGCAGGTGTCTGCTAGGCAATGCTGACCTAATTTTTTGTCTTTCTGTGGCTGAGATTCCTGGGATGGGAAGTGGGGTCTCAGGGCTAGTGCTCAAACATGTGTCTGTTTCTAGCATCCCAAAGGACTTTCGATGAGCCAGATGCTGAACTGAATATTAGGAGGAAAGCAGAGGAGCCAGGAGATGGTTACCATGTGAATGCCAGGCACCTCCTCTACCCCAATGCCCGCATCATGCGCTTCCCTGTGCCCAATGAGAAGGTGCCCTGGGAGGTGAGTATAACTCTCTTATGTGAACCAATGCAGGAGGGGCTTGGCTCTGGGGGAAGAGAAGAGGTCCTCCTGTGTTCATAGTGGCCTCTATCCATTACAGCCTCTCTGATCATCTGAGCATTTGGCAGAGGAGGAAACTAAGCAAGGTGTGCAGAGATTAAATCACATGAGCCATACAGCCAAAATGTGGAAGGGCCTGGTGAGGCACCCTAGCTTCACAGAGTCATGGTCCAGGGCTGCTTCTGTAGCTCCTCACATGCTCCAGCCTCATCCCACCCATCTTGTTCTTGACTCTTCAGTTCCCAGCGAGCAACTACCACCACCACCACCCCTTCTGAGTGACAGACATAAAAAAGAGACCTATACACAGAGACAGGGATAATGGCACCTGCTTGCCATTCCAGCCTCCAGGGTTTTCTCTCAATTCGTCTGGAACATTCCAGACTGAAGTTCCCTTCTTACTTTCTCCACTGTATGGAATTCTTTTTACCTCCAGGGGCCCATGTAGCCTCTGTCCCATCCCTGGAAGGGTTCACACCATCCATAGCAATGCTTGGGCTGGTCCCATTGGAGTGTTCATCTGGAATTCTTCCTCAGCTCTCCCAGGGCCGAGAGATGCCCATGCACACTTGGGGAGGATGTTTGGTCTTGGTTGGGTAGTGGCCTTGGCTGTAGCTGCTCTTGGGCCCATTTGTTGCACCCCGGCCTTGCTTGCCTGGAAGAAGGGCAAAACTCTGAGGAAGTTCATGTGTTTTGTTGTAGGCGGAGTTTCTGATCTACGACCCCCCATTTTACACAGCTGAGAAGAAAGACGTGGCCCTCACAGATCCTGTGGGAGAGTGAGTGGCCCTTTCTCCAGAGAGACCCCAGAATTCACCTGGGGTAGGCCCGGGTAGGCTCTGCTTCATCTTCCCCAGAGACCCAAGGGCACAACTCATCTTGACAACAGACATGACCTATGGCCAAAGGCCCCTCTCAAAGGAAAGGCCGGTGGTCACTGAATTGGGGCTACCAGTGGAGGCTGAGCCCCTGTCCCTCTGTGTCTCTGCTTTGCCATAATCTCTCTCTTATTGGGACATGTCCTCTTTCTTGCCCCCAGCATGGCAGAACCTCTGTCGAAGATCAGTTACAATGCTGTAGATGGGCCAACAGACCGTCGTAGCTTCCATGGAGCCTATGTGGTCCAGGATGGGCTCCCTTTGTGAGTATGCCCGGCCTTAGTTGGTATGAGTGAGCTGGCCTTTGGGGTGAATTCTTCTCAGAGCAAGCTGGCATTTCTTTCTGGTAAAAGAAAACAAGAGAAAAAGAAACTCAACTTGTGACATTTCCTCAGAGTCTGCTCAAGATACAAAGCCTTTCTTTGTACTTTTCCCAAGAAGGCTTCTGTATCACCCTAGCTGGGTCCCAGGTGCATGGGTCTATTGGTACCTGGGGACTTTGACTCATGTTTGGAAAAGTGGGGACCACAGTCAGGTGTGAGGAGAGCATTCTCTGCCAGAGTTCGTGGCCTGGGGGCCCACAATAGGGATGGTAACTCTGCCCAGCATCTATGATGGACCACTTATATGAAGACAGTAAGAGACCCATATACACCACTGTGCTTCCCGATGGGATGTGGCCAGCAGGGGGAGCAGTGGAGCAGAGGATGCTGCGGGGCCTGAGGGAAGTTGAAGGCAGGCAGTTTTGGGGGAATATAGAGAGTGAGTGGGCTATTGTCCCTGGAGCCAGAGGTTGGAGGAGCAGGGGAGAGACGGCATGAAACAGACCAGGGCTCTAGCCTCGGTGTCCTCATGATGGGTCCGTGATGGATGGGGTGAAGAATGCTTGGGAAGAAATGTCAGTTGTGGGACGAGTGCCCGCAATGCTGGGATGACAGGTGAAGACCTGCAGTCACGACAGCTGTGTGGATGAGCAGGGGGGACCTGACAGGGCTTAGGGTGCTCCTGTGTGTTTGCGCACTTGTAGACCAGAGGGCTTGGCTCTCCCCGATCACTCTCCAACTACTTTTTGAGGCAAGGTCTCTCAGTGAGACCAGAGCTCAGCAGTTGGTTAGACTGGCTGGTCAGCGATCCTCCTGTCTCCACCACCCCTGGGAGGACAGGTGTATTCTTCCACACCCACCTTTTTTTTTTTTTTTTTTACACGAACTCCGAAGATTTGAACTTAGGTCCTCATGCTTGCATGGCCAACACTTTTCTTAATGAGTCATCTCCCAGCCCCAATAACTTTTATACAATAACATACTTATGTAGTTAGGACTCGAACTGGTTTTGTAAAATTATATTTTCCTGGATATAGTTTCCATCTGCGAAATCATTGGCTATGTCTGCTTTATGTCGCTTATAATAGAATACCGAGGACTAAGTAGGTTATGAAAAAAAAAAAGGTTGATTTTGGCTCATGGTTCTGGCCCAGGGTCAAGGGCTTGCATCCTTCTTGCTGATGGAGGCAGAGGAGGTGCAGGATGTCACACGGCTAGGACTGTCTGTGTGAGCAATCACTTCCTGAAGGCCCCACTGACCCCAGCGCCCCACGTATCTAATGATAGGGTAGATCTGACGTGAGCTTTGGTGGGGACAAGTGGGGATGATAAGGAGGCATTATTCTCTTCTCTTCTACACAGTAGTGTCTGGAGTGAGTGTTCCTCACTTGAGACACACTGCTGAAGTGTGTGTGTGTGTGGGGGGGGGGACTCATCCAAGGCATAGGAGATGCTGGGTCAGTCAACTTTCCACCATTCTAAAACACCTAGGACAACTAGCTAAGAAACAAAGAAATGTCACTGTGGCCTCGGTTTGAAAGCCTTTAGTACAGATCCAAGGTGGCCCTGGTGGTCCTGTGGGGAGGTAACCCCGTCATGGCAGGGTGTATGGAGTGGAGAGTGCTGCTCACCTTGTGGCTGGGAAGCAAAAGAGAGGAAAAGGAAGCTGGGGTTCCCTTGTCACCTTACAGGGCTTCCCAGTGACCCAAAGCTTCCCACCAGGCCTCACCTCCAAAGGGCTCCACCTCCCAATATCTCCGTGCCAGTACCAACCCACTGGGTGGTGTGGGAACACCAGGACCTCAGCTGAGCAGTTAGAGATGGGCAAGGGAAAAGAGGGAGAGTGTCAGGAGCTGCCGAAGGAAGCAGAGCCCGTCCATAGGGCGGGTCTTGCCAGGCTGCAGATGTGGAGTGGTGGGCTGGGAGGGTCGTATGTGGAGGAGGCTTCACACGTCCTTTGGTGGTGCAGGGGTGTGTCTCCCTCTGTTTTGTGTTGAAGTCATGAGACCCACCAGTTCTTAGACCTGATTTGGGGTGGGGTCTGGTGGGACGAGAGGAGGGGAGAGGGGTCCTGGCCCAATGAGAGGCCCTGCGCTGCCTGCAGTTAGCACTCTGTGCTCCAGGGGTACAGTGAGTCTGTGTATCCACAGACTGGTCCCTTCAGCCTGGCTTCAAGCGTAGTCAGCCATTTGTGGCCACAAGTACCAGACATAGGCCTCTGGGTGTTTAACCCTCTCTGTGGAGGAGGGCTGGCCAGGGTGGTTGCATACCAGAAACCCTGGCTTCACCCTGTGGAGATCTCAGAGGGGCCAGGACAGGTTGGCAGGAGCTGACACACTATCCCTGCTAGGCCCATTGTGACTTGGCCCCACCTGCCCATGTCCCTTCTTAGTTTGCCTCCTAGAGCTATCCTAATCTATCAGGTGTAGCAGCTAAATTAATCCTTTGTAACCTAGGAACCCCATGGGCCGTACGGGGTTGCGTGGACGTGGGAGCCTCAGCTGGTTTGGACCCAACCACACACTGCAGCCAGTGGTTACTCGGTGAGCCCCCTGTCTGGCATCTGCACCTTGGTTTCAAAGATGCCCCCACCCCGACGTGTTCTGAGGACCTAGAGAATGGCCTTGGTACTTGATACTTTGTGGAAGTCTGTGTGGAAAAACACAGACTCTACCCTGCACCCCACCCTCTTTGAGAAAGCCTAGGCTACCCCTTTTCCCCTGAAGGCTGCTTATATTTCTTAGGATGCCTCCTTAGCCCTGCTAGAGGGCTGATAAAAACTGTCTAGAGCTTCCACTAAAGAGAAAAAGTTACAGAAATTACAAAAAGCAAAACAAAACAAAACCCACCCACAATCCCAATGAAATGTTAAGATTTGGGAGTTTTCCTACCTGGGGATACATACCTATCCACATTCTTACACAGCCTCGCGTGCACACTTAAGTGTTCCCCTCTCAAGCCTTTTAATCACATGATGGTTCTGACCCTGGGTCCCACCTACCTTCTGGGCAGGTTCTGACTGGCTGCACTTGGGGAATCCCCTGGGGGTATTAGCTCAGGATGCATGGAGCCAATAAGACACTGGGCTCTCAGGGCCAGAGAGCTGTGGCCTTGGACAACTGGGTCAGAGGCTGGGATGGACTTTCCCTCTGGGGTTTCTGTCTCTATTCTGCCTGGGGATTAGGTGCTTAGGGAAGAAGATGGAGGTGGCACAGAGGGGAGAAGAGAATGGGGGGATGGTGGGGGGTACGGGCTGTAAGGGAGATAGAAGTGGGTCTGATGCTGCTCCAGGCCCAGCCAGTCCCTGCTGCTCCACACAAGGGCACCCGTGGCCCTGCAGGTGTAAGTGGGTCCCCCTCCCCCCCATAGGTGGAAGAGGAACCAGGGTGGAGCCATCTGCCGGAAGAGTGTCAGGAAGATGCTGGAGGTGCTGGTGATGAAGCTACCCCACTCCGAGCACTGGGCCTTGCCGGGGGTAAGCCAGGCACTGTCTCTGTCCATCCCACTCACCACCTGAATACCAGCCACCCATAGTCATTGCCCTGGGTGAGATGATACGGTGCAGTGCTCCTTAGGAGCTCCCTCCCTGGCTTCCTCATGGGCTCACAGTCTAGTGTATCCCAGGCCAGGCTTCCCTGGGTGGCAGAGCTCAGTACTGGGACAACTCACAGTGACTTAGACATGGGTTACCTCTCCCTTCAGATTCTGAGTTGAGCCCTAAAGCCAGAGGGGGCTATTTAAGGGTTAACGGTGGGGTGTTGCACAGGCCTTTGCCTCAGGAACAGTAGCTGGTTGTGGGACTGAAGTTGAATGGGCACTGCAGAGGCCCTTTGGTAATGACAGAATTGGGGTGCAGAGGCCCCAGGCCATTCATGCCCATGTGATTCCATATTGCTCATTTCTTCCCCCAGATCAGCTAGTCCTGCCCCCTCACTCCCAGGCCCCGCTTAGAACAGGGGTCAGAGAGCCTTGTCCTGTCAGGAGGATGAAGTCTAGCCTGGCCCTGGCTGTGGCACACAGCATCTATAATATAGCACATCTGGCAAGACCTCTCCTCTGTCCCGATTCCCTGGGTCTGTGGTTTTCTCCAACTCAACGAAGAGCGGTCCTGCTCTTAAGACTTCTGTTTATCCCCATGGCTCAGTGGCTGCCTTGGTAGGAGCACATATCTCTGTAGTGGCATGGGGCAGTGGTGTCAACTAAGGTCTTCAGGCTAGAGGCTGAATTGCAAGGCCAGGGCAGCATCCAGGTTTTCTAGCAGCAGGGACCAGGTAGGAGGGACTGAGGACAAGCCCACAATTAGGGTACAGTGCCTGCCCCTCTCTGGTGCCAGGATGGTGGGAGGAGGTGGGAGGTTCAGTCGCCTTCATGGAGTCACAGTGGCTGTCCCTGCTCGTCTTTAGCCCCACGCTTCTGCGCAGGCTGTGGATTGCTGATGCGGATGGTGGGTCTGGGCAGTGTCACACAGCCAGAGAGCTGACTCTTGACTGACAGACACTGCCGCCTTCAGCTTTCCAGGGGGCTGGCTGGCTGCCTACACTGGGCAGGTGGCCAGAGGAGATGGGTTCCTGGGTTGTCTGGGATCTTGCATGCCTTGCTGACTGGCCTTCATTTCCTCTCTGCTCAGGGGTCTTGGGAGCCAGGGGAGATGTTGCCACGGAAGCTGAAGCGGGTCCTCCGGCAAGAGTTCTGGGTGCCCTTTGAGACCTTGCTGGTGCAAGGTACAGAGGTAGGGCCCACTCCCTGTGCACTGAGCCCTGTGTGTTGAGCCCCTGTGCTGAGTTCCTGCATGCCTGGATCCTTAGGCAGGGTTCTGATGCCTACTTCTTTATAGGACCCTTCACCCTCCTTAGCCAGACTCTCTGCACACAGATATGTGTGTTCCTGATGGACACAGGCCACGAGCAGTCTATGACCTGCTTTTGCTCAGCAGCTGAGATGCTATGTAGTCCAGATTTACAAGTTCATCTCCGTGTTCGTTGGGACTAATGTATTGCTGCCTATACTGTGGCCAATGTCAACAGCCCTCTGGGGGTGGTCCAGCTGTTCTGTGTCTAAGAAACAAGAGTGGTGGCTGGTGACACCTGCTGTTTCCTAAGAAGTCCCACAGTATTGGATGGTATCATCGGCACAGTGCCTCACTGGACACCACTGCCTTCTCTCTTACAATTCAAAACATAATTTCTTTTCTTACCAGAGTAAAATTCATATAACATGAATCTGGAGTAACTCCATGGATAAACATGGACACCAGCAAAGAGGCCAGAATGCCTGCACCTCACCCTCTTTGAGAAAGCCCAGGCTATCCCTCTTCCCCTGGAGGCTGTTTAAGTTTCCCAGGATCTCTCCTTAGCCCCACTAGGGGGCTAGCTGAGACTTCGTCTAGAATGAGCAATTCTCTCACATTGATAAACTCCTAACACTCTGTGGCCACCATCCCTATCTAGTTCCAACATCTCATCACCCCCAAAGAAGCCCCTGTGCCTTGGGGTAGCCATCTGTCTTTATCTCTAGGATTGTCGTTCTGAACTCTCATTTTGAGTGTGGTGTGTAGCAGTGACCTTTGCTGTCTGGGTTCTCCCTGAGCAGAATCCTTGAGGATGAGCCTCTGGATTCCCAGTGCAGGCAGCAGGGTTCTATGCTTGACTTGTGCCTAAGGCTAGTTGTGGGGTCAGGAGGCTGTGGGGCCTGACACTGGTCAGGGAGAAAAGCATGTACTGAGCAGCCTCAAGTATGGAGTGTGGGGGAACGGGGAGGCACTCCCTGTGGATCTGAGGTCTGCCCTGTGGCCTGGGGAGTCAGGGCCCCATCACTTGACAGATAGCTCACCCCTGTCCTGGCCTCCAGGTGTACAAAGGGTATGTGGATGACCCAAGGAACACAGACAATGCCTGGATTGAGACAGTGGCTGTCAGCATCCATTTCCAGGGCCAGAATGATGTGGAGCTGAAGAGTCTGGAAGAGGTATGAGGCCAGCCTCCATGTGATGAAATGCTCTGGACACATCTCAGGGCCTTCACAGTAGTGCGCCTGCCTGGGGTCTTGACAGAGCTGCCCATGAGTAGGGAGCTGAGTCAGGTGCTCATCATGGAGGGACCAAAGGGGCACCAGGGAGGGGCAGTAGGGGCCTGTTCTCAGGTGGTTTGGTGAGGAGATACATTAGTTATTTTTCTGTGTATTAGTTATATTGCTGTGACCAAATACTTGAGAAAAAGCAATGTAAGGGTTAGGGTCTATCTTGGCTCACAGTGACCTTGGCTGGGAAGTCACAGCAGCAGGATCATGGGCCAGCTGGTCACATCACATCTGTGGTCAGGAAGTAGGATGCTGGTCCTTAGCTCAGCCTCCCCTTTTTATGTATCCCAGGACCTCATCTCAGGGAATGGTGCCATCCACATTCAGAGAGGAACTTCCTCCTTTAGTTAATCCAATCTAGACATCCTCTTGTGGACTTGCCTAGGGATCTGTCTCTAAGGTGATTCTGGATCCTGTCAAGTTAACAGTCAATATTAATCGCCACAGGAGGACTTGAGGACCATGCCCAGAGAGGCTGGCATGGCCTCTTCCATTCCCTGTGCCCTCTTTACAGGACATTTGTCCACTGGCACTGAGAGCAGCTGATTTAGAACCAGGGTGGGAGAGTCCCACCCTGTGAAATCCAGGTTGGCCAGGCAGGATAAAGGCCTCTGAGTTAGGTCACATCTCCTTCATTCATTTTGGCCTATGGTGCCCAGCAGGGCCAGCTCAGGCACCCAAAGCAGGTGATCTTGTGTCATACAGTAGGCTGGCTATGGATGGGAGGCAATATTGTAGGCTGCACTGGCCCCTGCAGCCTGAGGATTCAGGTTGCTGGGTGGACACAGGCTGTTTGTCCTTGCAGAACCTGCGTACCCACGATCCAAAGGAGTCGACCTGCGGCCTGCAGATGTCTACTGAATGGCAGGTGGTGGATCGGCGCATCCCCCTGTATGCAAACCACAAGACCATCCTCCAAAAGGTGGCCTCACTGTTTGGCGCTCACTTCTGACTGTGGGTTCTGGTGGAAGCCCCAGGGGCAGGCATGGCTAGCCACCAATGTTCCCCAACACTTGGGCTGCTTTATCTTGGTCTGGGTGGCAGACTAGGGTACTGGGTTGGGGTGGTAGGTTGTGGTGCTGGGTTGGGGTGACCACAGGATCTTAACAAGTCCCCAGAGGTGCTGTCCTGAAAGCCACCTCTGCTACAACAGGAGTACAGATGAGGACAGGGTGTAGTCAGTGGCTCCTGGTGCCTGTGTCCTCAGGTACCGTGCCTTGACCTTGGCTTTATGGGGCCCTGCCCAGCAAGATGCTGCCACTACCCATAATCCTGACTGAAAGTGCTACCTCTGGGTATCTGGAAGTGCTATCTCCTGGAGGGACTTCTGTCCTCATTGTGGGAGTTCTGTCTAGGCAGAAGGTGGATAGAGGCTGGATCTCCTCCAGGAAGAGACACTGTCCTCATGATTCCTGGCCGGTGCTGGGTCACAGGCACTGGGGAAGGCAGTGAGGGCTTTGAGATGAATGATTGCCATCCCTAGACTTTAGAAGTGCTCTTCAGAACGCACTCAAGCAGGGCATCCCCTAGCTCCAGCTGACCTGCTGGATACAGAAAGTATTAGAAGACAGTACATCATGTCACGGCCTCTAGAGGAATGTACCATTCTCTGACAGGGGACCTATGACTCAGGGATTGGTACTGGCTACAAGACCAACTCTGCAGCCAGGGTAGGAGTGGGCAATGCTGAGGTTTAATGGGGTGAGACAATAAAGGAGTGGTATGTTCAATCTACCTAAAATTAATCTTGCCAGGCAGTGGTAGTCTATGCCTTTAACCCCAGAGTTTGGGAGGCAGAGCCAGGCGGATCTCTGTGAGGTCAAGGCCAGCCTGGGATACAGAGCTAGCTTCAGGACAGACTCCAAAGCTACACAGAGAAACTCTGTCTTGAAAACAAACAAACAAACAAACAAATAAAATAAAATAAAAATTAATGTTGAAAAAGTTCAGGACTCAACTTGGGCCACTGGGAACAAAGAAAAGCATGCAAACTCTGGGGGTTGGGGGGCAGGGCCTCTCCCAGTAGACTGGGGGGGGGAACACATCCTGAGCTGGTGTGAACCAGTGGAGGCAGCCTGGTTCCCAGGAAAGAAGCCTAGATGCCCAGAAGGAGGTGATGTGATTGACATTTCTTGCCAAGCCACACAAGGGTCTCTGGGAAACGACAGGTAGCCCAGCGAGGGCTGCCGTGTGGCTCCATGGAACCTGAGAAGACATAGTCCTGGGGGGTTGTCCTTTTTCTAGTCAGGCTTCAAAACAATGCAGCAAGTCAGGAAGTATGGAGGATCCGGGAAGCCCTGGAGATCCAGGAATCCTGTGAGATCTAGGAATTCTGGAAGAAACAAGGATTCCAGCAGTACAAAGGAGGAAGCTCTGTCTGGCCCACGCTGTTGAGAAAAAGTATCTTAAAAACAACTGGCTCTGCTCTGGCTGGCCTGGTCTCCCCTTGGCCACCCTGTGTCCTGAGATTGAGTCATTGCATGTGCTGATGGCACAAGGGTGGGTGTGGAGCGAACATATGGGAACGGAACAAACCAATCACATGTCCACCAGCTGAGAGATGCAGGCCATTGTTTCCTTCAAGGGTACCTCCACAATGACCTAAGATTCCCCCTCCCCCATTGAGTCCCACCTCCCGAAGGTTCCACCTCCTTCCAGAAGTACCATGCTAGGGACCAAGCCTCCAATATTCAAGTTATGGGCCCAAATGCCTAGTCCAGTGCGGGAGATGAGGAAACTAAGATGTGTTGAGGGGTTGCTTAGAGCCCCTTCTCCTTCTCAGCCATTCTTTAAACCAAGACAGCAGTGCCCAGGAGACACCAGAGGGCAACCAGCTGCAGTCTAGCTGCCATGCCAACTCAGTTTCTCTGGATTTCCCATAGCCGTCTTTCGTCTTAGGAGTCCATCGCACTGAGGTAGACCAGTTGTCACTGGCTGCTTAGTTTCCTCCATCTGCATCAGTGATTCAGACTTCCGCTATCTGTAGTGATCTTTTCATCCCTGAGCATTCTGTCATTCTGGGCAGTATGTTTGAGCGTGTCTGCTGTCTTCTCACAGCTGCATGAAGGGAGTTCACTGGGCAGGACATCACCAGAGCAGGCCTTGTATGCTTCTCGATGGGTAGCTACCATCTGTCTGATCACTAAAGATCTATCCCCCGTGTGATGACTAATCATCATAAACTTGGCCGGACTTAGAATCATCTAGAAGACTGAAGAACACCTCTAGATATGTCTGTGACCCACCTCATTCAAACTGGTAAAGGTGACACCATCCCATGGGCTGGGGGCTTACATAGAATAACAGAGGAGGAAGGAAAAAGCAGCTGAATGCCACCAGTCAGTCATTTTGCTGCCTGGTCCTCTAAGATGGGAGTAAGCGAGTCTTGAACAAATCCTGCCTTTCGGGCTGTGGACAGGCACCTGCTGTCTTCCTCACCAGGACAGCAGCCTCAAACTATTAACCAGAACAAATCCTCCTGTAAGTCACTTGTCAAATTGTTCAGCAATGGGAAGAGCAACCGGCACAACTGGCCATACAGATGCGCTTTCTCCGCTGTAGAGTTATCCCGTTTCCCTCTGGAGTTGATTGGTTTCGAGCCCTGCATCGACACTGTGGGACCCTGAAGGAAGTGGCTTGAAAAGGAAAGTCCCCTTATGTGATGAGGAAGGACAGACGGGGACGTCCTCACTCGACCAAAAGGAAGTGGCCTGGCTATATTAACAGAAGACAGGGGGATTTCTAGGGAACCACAGGACCTATTCACAGTGACAATAGAGTGAGTTAGTCAAGAACACACTTGGTCACAACATGAGGGTTCAAAATGAGCGGAGCAGACACTGGGGGGTCTGGGGAGACAGTTCGGTTGGTAATGTGCTTGCTGCGTGAGCATGAGAAACTGAGTTCAGACTCCCAGCACCTATGTCAAAAGAGCCAGGCACACTATCATGTGCTTAGTGCTGAGGAGGTGGAGACAGGAGGATTCCTGGGGCTTGCTGGCCAGCTAGACTAGCCAAGTTGGTGAGCACTGGGTTAAGTGAGAGACACTGTCTCAAAAACTAAGGTGGAGACCGAGGAAGACACTCAAGATCAACTTCCTGTAGAACACATGTATATACGTGTTCACACACACACATTCATGTAATCACACATCCACCCACAGATACAAATACACACACACACACACACACACACACACACACACACACACACAAAGTAGACTAATCTATATTTTTTTAATTTATTTTTTTTTAACATTTTATTTTAGCTGGGTAGTGGTGGTGCACTCCCAGCGCTCGGGAGGCAGAGGCAGGTGGATCTCTGAGTTCAAGGCCAGCCTGGTCTACAGAGCAAGTTCCAGGATAACCAGAGCTACACAGATAAACTTGTCTCAAAAACAAACAAACAAACAAACAAAAACATGATATTTATTATTGTGGTGTATGTGTGTGTGTGCACCACAGCACACATGTGGAGGGCAAGGACAACTGTAGAGTTAGTTCTCTCTTACTTTTGAGGAATTCTGGGATCAAACTCAGACTATCAGGCTTCAGTAGGTGCCATCATCAGCTGAGCCATCCTGATGGCTCTAATCTACAGTTATAACTAGGGATTCAATCATCACATGCTAGTCACTTTTAGAGCAAGCAGGCGAGTTGGTAATTCCAGAAGCTTCTCTGCAACATAGCCAGCAGTCTCCATCCCAGATACAGAACGCCCCACCGAGCAGAAGAACAGTATTTGGAGTGCATGCAAGTCATCTCCAGATTCTGGACCATAAACGGGTCTCAGTAAAATTAAGAGGTCCTGAAACATAAAATATAAACATAAAATATATCTTCTGACAATGGATCTAATTAAGTTAGCAATAAAAGAAAGATTGCTGGAAAGTTTCCAAACATCTGGAATTTGAATGACATACTGTTAAATTCATGAGACAAACAAGAAATGGAGAGGCTGGTGAGATGGCTCAGTGGGAAAAGCATGCTTACAGCCAAGTCTGAGGATCCAAGTTTGATCCCTAGGACCCACATGGTGGAAGGAGAGAACCTACTACTACACTTGGGTGGCATTGGTCTGACCACACAAACACAAAATAAATATTTATTTTAAAAAGTAGAATGAGAGGTTATAGAGTATTTTAAACTTGGTGATAATTAAAAAAAAAAAAAACAACCCAAAGTTCTGGGATGCATCTAAAACAAGATGAGAGGGTGTGTGGTATTGTGTTCCCCCAAAATATTGTGTGTTCCCCAAAATAAACTTATCTGGGGTCAGAGAACAGGATGGTCACAATATTAAACATGAGGATAGGCAGTGGTAGAACACACCTTTAATCCCAGCACTCGGGAGGCAGAGCCAAGTGGATCTCTGTGAGGTCAAGGCCACACTGGAAACAGCCAGGCATGATTTAATCCCAGAAAGAGAGCCTTTAGTCCCAGGAATGATGGCAGAGACCAGAAAGATATATAAGGCTTGAAAGCCAGGCACCAGAGCTAGTTAAGCATTTGGCTGGGCAAGCATTCAGGCTTTCGAGCAGCAGTTCAGCTGAGAGCCATTGGGATGAGGACACAGCAGCTTGCAGTCTGAGGAAACAAGACCAGCTGAGGAACTGGTGAGGTGAGGAAACTGTGGCTTGTTCTCTGTCTCTGATCTTCCACCGTTCACCCCAATAACTGGCCTCAGGTTTGTTCTTATTAATAAGACCTGTTAAGATTCCTGCTACAAGGGTGTATCTATGCTGGAGAAGGAAACAGTGCCCAGGAGTTCAGCCTCTAGCCAAGGAAACTAGAAAGTGAAGAGGAGGTTATACACGTGCAAGCAGAGGACAGAAGAAAGTCCAGAGTGGAAATCCATGGGAAAAATGAGACAGTGGAGAAGCCACTTTAACCCACAAGCTGTTGTTCTGACTTGATCAACAGTCAATGGATACATGCCTATCCTGAATTCTCAGAGAGGAAGTGCAGGCACTGGAGGAGCCATGCATGAGAACAGTGCCGATCACTCACATTTCATGGACACCGAAAGGGTGACATGGGTACATTATAAATCCATTTCTTCAACAGCTTGGATGAGATGTCACTTTCTTAAGTGACACAAAACATTAGGCTAAAGGGGAAAACTTGGCACTTGTAAACATGGTAAACAATTCAACTACATACAAAGATGATAACATCATGAGTAAGTGGGCTTTATCCCCAAACAGAGGCCAATTTAACACGTGAAGATCAATTGCTATAATCTCATGTTAGCAGACCTTCAAAAACAAAATCCAACCTCCACTTTTGATTTAAAACATATTCTCAGCAAACTAGAGAAAGGATAATCCTCTCAACATCCAGACAAAATGGGCTATCCATATATCACACCTAATACCATATATCCAGATTAACTCCAAACCCAGATCTGTACATCTATAAAACCCCCTGGCTTTACCTCAGGCAAAGACATCTTACATATGACACTCAATATCATAATCCTCCAAAGAAAGAAAATCGCTGTTAGACTCCCTCAAAATTAAAATCCAACTGTGGAAAGAATGGAGACAGACCACACAGACTGAGGAACAATATTTACAAACCATGTGTCTGAGAAGGATGTTTCCAAAGAACTCTCCCAACTCAAAATCAAGGAAAACAAACAACTCAGTTAAAAGCAGAGTGATGGAGCAGACAGGAAGCAGATCGCACCATGAACCTCTAAGGTGACACAGACCCACACCACAGGTCAAGCCAACACTCCACACCCCAAGTGTCTCCAGAGTGAGCCACTGGCTCATCAGGTGCTGTTGGTATGACAGAGAACCAGAAGTCAGTCATGCTTCAGCCACTGCCCTTCTGGGTATTCATTCAAGGCTGCTGCACAGTGCTTCCTGGCCCTTCTGTTAGAGCCCCAGAACAAAACTCGGCCGGAGCTGAACAGGTAAGCAGACCAGAACCTGGCACACTGGACCCACAGCCCCAAGAGCCACTCAGCGTGGTGAACCTCGAAATAAGGGGTCTGAAAGTGAACCTGTGTGATGGGAGGCCATTTATAGAAGTCGTGGAAAATGCAGACTCCACTGTCAGAAGAAGGCAGGTGACAAAGGGAGACTGAGGACCTCCTGAGGCCGGTGGTGATAGGTTTGGAGCTGAGGGTCAGGTCCCAGGTAGATGCCCCTATCTGCCTTCTTAGGGTGTCGCCACCCAGGACCTGGGATTTGGGGTGAGGGACATCAGTCAGGCAGTGGGGATGCTCAGGGCCGGGCTTGGCCACATGGCACGTCCATGGACCCTCCTCTTACCAATGCCCCAGAAAGCCGACACCTAAACCCGCCCATGCCCTCCCAGGCCCCGCCTAGATTCCGCCCCAGCCAGTTTAGTCCTTATGCCAGGCCCCGCCCCTCGCACGGAACCCCGCCCACAACCCTGCGCACCTCTCCCCTCTCTGTCTTCTACCGCTTTTATAAACTCTGTTTAGCCTTTCCTTACAGAGGCCTCAGCCCCTACACAGACCTTCACCTATCAGACCCTTCCCCTTAAGGCCTTGACCCTCAAACAAGACTCTCCCCTACCCAGCCCCTCCTCCTTCAGGCCCCTCTCCAAGCACAAGGACCGCCCCTCAGAGACCCCGCCCTTCAACACTCAGACCACGTCCTTACCTGGACACCTCTCATCCATAACCGGCTCCGCCCCGTCCCCTAAGGCACACAACACCAACGCCCCTATCTATCAGGACCCCTTCTCACCGCTCCCATCCCTATAGCAAGGCGCCTCTCCACCCTGCCCCTCACTTTAAGGCCCCGCCCCAACAGGCAGAACCCCGCCCCTCTGGCCTCACCCCTCTTATTCCGACCCCGCCACCATCCCGCCCTTCCTCTTGCCGGTCCCTCCCCTATCTCAAAGGCCCCCGCCCCTCCCGCCCTGGCTTGCCAGCCGCTCTCCTCTAACTGGCCGCTGGGTGGGCGCGGGGCGGGTCGCCGCGGAGCTGGAAGAGCCCTGGCCAGGCTTCGGGAAGCTCGGAAGGCTCAGAGCAGCCACCGCCGCTCAGGTAAAGCCCCCACCCGCCCGCGTGGCCCTGCCACCCTGCTCCCTGCCGCCGCTCCTCGCCCAGCCCGGCCGCACGCAGGGGGCTGCGTTTCCTCTCCGCTGCCCCCAGCGTCGCGGGCGTGGAGCTGCTGCTTCGGAGCGCCCCGCGAGCTCTGCTGATGGCCACAGTCTTTAAGGTGTCACAGGTAGCCGGAGTGCTCAGGGACAAACGGGCACACGCGGGCACCTGCCCCGCCCGACCTGGCTGGCACAGATCGGGAGGGAAGCCCTCGGCCAGCACTGGAGTTGGGGGAGGGGAGAGAGAGAGAGATGGATCCCTGGGCCTCCGCCCAGACTTGGGTCCCCTGCTATAGGTGGGTGACCAGGGCTAGGGCAGGGTTCTGTAACCACCTCGCTAGGGCCGGTCTCCAGCCGGCCGTTAGCCTTCGTTGTCTTTTTTTTTAGCTGGGAGATGCTTCTTTGGGTGGCCTTGGGAATCTTCCAGAGTAAGTTACAAGGCAGGTATGTTTGATAGCCTGCAACCCTGCCTACAACCTGGTGTGTCTATGACGCCTTTCCTCGCTGCTTCTGTCCTCGCAGATGGACGGTAGTGGGAAGTGCTGGTCACCTCCACCTCTCTTTCTCTTTTTCTTGTAGAACTGAGACCCATTAGGCTCTTCTGCAGGTGAGGGCACAGAGTTTGTGTTGGATGACTGCCTGCAACGTGGGGAAGGACACCCACCTGCAAATCCTAGTAGAGAAGAGCCACCTGAGTCAGGTGGAGGCAAGATGGGCCCCAGGGGCAGGCAGAGCCCCACATCCCCACTGGCGCCCTCCCAAGGGTCTTGTTTTTTCCTCCTCTTCTGCTTGCGCTTAGGTGCCTCCTGCCCACAGGCCTGCCAGTGCCCTGACCATGCTGGGGCCGTGGCTGTCCATTGCAGCTCAAAAGGCCTGCAGGAGATCCCTAGGGACATCCCCGCGGACACGGTGCTCTTGAAGCTAGACGCCAACAGAATCTCCCGAGTCCCCAATGGAGCCTTCCAGAACCTGCCCCAGCTGAGGGAACTGGACCTGTCCCATAATGCCATTGAGGCCATTGGACCTGCAGCCTTCTCAGGTCTGGCTGGGGGCCTGCGGCTTCTGGATTTATCCCACAATCGCATCCGAAGAATTCCAAAGGACGCGCTGGGCAAGTTGAGTGCCAAGATCCGCCTGTCCCACAATCCACTGCACTGTGAGTGTGCTCTGCAGGAGGCTCTGTGGGAGCTGAAACTGGACCCTGACTCTGTGGATGAAATTGCCTGCCACACCTCAGCACAGGAGCAGTTCGTGGGGAAGCCACTCATCCAGGTCTTGGACTCAGGTGCCAGTTTCTGTAGTACCCACCGGAAGACCACTGATGTGGCCATGCTGGTCACCATGTTCTGCTGGTTCACCATGGTGATTGCCTATGTTGTGTACTACGTACGCCACAACCAGGAAGATGCTAGGCGACATCTGGAGTACCTGAAGTCCCTGCCTAGTGCCCCAGTCTCCAAGGAGCCTCTCAGCCCTGTGCCCTAGCGCCTGCCTCTGGTGGGCCACTGAGCCTGGCTGTCCTGGTTTCTGCACCAGGGGAGGTGATGGTGCTCTTGTGTTCTGGGGAGGTGCATTGCAATTGCTTCTGCACAGCCTCCAAAGCACTTTCATTGGCATTTCGTCTCTGCAGCCACTGCCTGCACAGTAGGGGATTTGCCCATCTGAATGGGTAGGTACACTGAGGTTTAGAGAAATGGAAGACCTTGCCAGGGCTGGATTCAGCTGGCGCTTAAACCCAGGCTGCTTGTGGTATAGGTCTGCGACCCCTCTGATCTGCCAACGTTTTCCACCCGGTGCTGTGGGAAGTGAATATTCGTACACACGAAGATGGGGCCCTGGTGGGGAGGATGGCTGTAGCATTGTTAATCAGAGGCATCAGCAGCTTTGCCACTGGGGAATGGCTCACTCTGTTTACCGTTGCTCTCCCAGGACATCCCAACAAAGATGTTGCCCTTTCCCAGAGCAAAGCACTGGCGATCTAGACCTTTCTGGAGAGGTCAGTGCGAAGTACAGCCTGTACTGGCCTGCACTGACCTTTGTTCTGGGAGTGCTTGGGTCGCCCTTGTGCCAAAATTTCAGTCCATTGACAGGGAGAAAATGGGGAAACACAAGAAAGGTCCAGCATGGGCTCACCGTGGCAGTGTCCGCTGCCAACTTACGGCCCTCCCCTGCTTCTGCCACTCCCATCTGTGCCTGGCCAGTGGGAGCCTGTCAATCACAGTGGCTCCTGTGCCTTGCTTTTCTCCTGCCGATATCAAAAGCAGCTTTTCAAAGGAAGCGGGACTGGTGTCTGAGGTTTCCCTGCCAATTCACAGGATGCTGCTTTTCTCTAGCAACAAGAACTTTCTCTTTTCACCTCACTGGAATCCCAGCATTACTTGGTTGGTCAGTTTTCTTACCTATCTTACTTCATGTTCAGGGGTAGATGTTACAGCTACCTACTTGACTAACTTCCGGTTTTATTATTTACTGTCTTTTTGTATAAGTGTTTTTATCTTCCCAAGCTATATTTAGTACTTGGGGAGAAGCAAATGAGCATAGACTGTGTGGATGTCGAGTGTCAGGTCTAGATGTCTCTTCCAGCAGAAATTGACTGTGGCTTCTGTTTCTGTTGGAAATTCTCTTGTGATCTGCAGGGACAAGGTGAGACTGTGTCTGGGGCCTGGCCTGGCTTGGTTTTAGCATCACTGTGGCCCACAGTTCTGTCACCAAGAGACATAGCGCCTGAGGCCACATGACCGTCAGCCATAGAAGTACATGAAAAAGAAACACTCATCAATTCCAGACTTCCTCCCACTGCTGAGTGCTCACACCTACATGGTGGCTCTGGGGCCACCATCCCTAGCATGTGCAATATGAGTAGAATGCTAATCTGAAGTCTTAGATGAGCTCAGACCCTGCCCACCATTCTCCCATGGCACTGGGCCAAGCTACACTGTCTGCAGAGCTGTAGGAGTCAGGCCCTGGCAGGGGCTAGTAGCACCATTCCCATTCCAGTGAGAATTGGAACCATGAGCAGCCTCCTTAGGGACACCAGGCACTGGTGTGACTGCTACCTGGACCGCAGGGCACAGACACGGCTAACATATGGTGTCCAGTTAAGTGTTCAGGGGAGGCAGGTGCTGAGGACGGAGTGGTCTGGACCCGGAGGGTTCTGTCACAAGGAGAAGAGGCTAGAAAGCCCGAGCTGAGGGCTTGGATTAAAGACTGGGTGCTACTCTGCTACTGTGGCAGTGCCGAAGTGGCTGTATCTGCCCCCATGAGCAGGGACACCCCTTGCCTGGCACCTACTCCAGAGGTGCTGGTGCAGAGGATATGGCTTGTAGTCTTATTGTATGGTGTGATATGTGGAGCAGAGAAGGTAGCTGCTTTCCAGGCTGGTGCCACAATGTAGGTGGTAGCTGGGCCCTGCAGCCCCTCCACCACCCTTCTTAAGGAGGGAGGCCCTCCCTGTCTCCAGGAGCCTGCCACTGTCCAACAGGTCTGTTCCGTGGCTATGACCAGGTCAGGAAAGAGAATGGATGGAGGCTGGGTGGTGAGGTCAGTACCCCAGAGCTCTTCTGTTGCTCTTGTCCCAGAATCACCCAGTGGGTGGGCCCTTTAGATGCACAGGGGTAGGACTCCTTCCCAGGCTGCTCAACTCGCTGCCAGGCTTGCTACCCTTACTTAGCCCAGGGCTTGGCCCCACCTGGTTGTGCATCAACAGGGCTCCTGTACAGTCCCTGCTGGAAAGAGAAGGCAGGGACAGTCTATGTGTGTGGAGCCTGGAGAGAGCTGCGCCTCCTCCTGTAAGAACCCCAGAGACCCCAGAACTCTCCTCCTCATCCAGGCTCCCAACCCTGTTTCTTTGGAGTCCCATTTCCCTGCCATGCCATTCCCTATCCACTCTCTTCCCTCCCATGGCCAGCTCACGGGAGAAGTGTATGAGGCTGGACCCCCTGATGGAGACTCACGGGGGCGGGGGAGCGGTGCATTGAGATGCTCTTTCTCCCTGGATCCCATCTGCTTCCACCAGCTTCCCCATCCTTCCACCCTTGAATGAGATGCTCTTCCTCCCCAACCCTGCACAGACCCTCTAGATCCTATCTGGGTCAGCTCCCCTTCTCTACCCCCCAGACTCTGGAAGGCAGGTGGGACCTTGCTACACAGAGGTGCCCAAATGTCCTTCAGGCACAGTGGGTGGATTGTGTCACATGGCTCAGTGTTGTTCACCCCACTCCCACCCCAGTCAGGATAAAGTCACTATCCCAGGTCCCAGCCACTGGCCCCTCTGGACGAGTTCTCTCCCACTAGTCACATTTGGTTCTAAGACATGGTTCTAAACTGAGTTCCTTGGGTGGGGTCAGAGATGGCGGATGGTAAGTCGTAGACTGAGATGGAGTGTTCTGGACCCGTGGCAGCTCTCAGCCATGCAGAAACCTAGGATGGCTTCTGAGTTGCCTTTCCTAGAAGCCCAGTCCTGAACCGGATCTGTCCCCTTCTCAGCCTTTCTGTGAACCCCCAATAAAGCTCTTTGTGCCGAAAGCTGCTGATGGGGATTATGTCTTCAACTGCAGCTGACACCTGTCCCTTGCATCCCTGTCAGGGTCTACAGGGCCTCCCACCTGGGAGGGCATCTCCAACTGATTGTTAGAGCTGCATCCTGCTGATCATGCAGCATCAGGAATGCTGGGAGCCAGCTTGCGCCATGGTACCTTCAATCTGATCATGTCGAGGTGCTACACAACACCAAGAAAATTGGTAAACACTACATGTCAGAATTCCACCCTCATATCCTAGGGAAAGGTCATCATTTGGCAGCATACTTCCAGAGAAGCGTTAAGTGTGACCTCCAGGCCGGGCCAGCAGCGGCTGGATCGTCACAGTGCAGGTGCTCCCATACAGTGATGCCCCACAGGCTTACGGGCCACACTAGGGCCATGCCAGGGACAAAGTCTCCTGAATCTGGGGATTCCCAGGTTCAGGACTTGATTTCTCAAGGGCTTCACTCATGGGCTTCACCTTCTACTGATGTTTGTTGCCTCCTGACAGCTTCCTACCCCTGCTCTGGGATCACAGGTGCCTGCTGACCCCACCAACCTTCTTCCCACTGCTGTTCCCCAGTGTCCTACCTGGAGACCCATGTCCCTGGGGATGGCCTGGTACCTCTCTGCCAGCCTGGGTTATCCCTGCCTACTTCCTTACCTGCCTTGCTCTTTAGGATCATCTGACAATGGATGAAACCTCTCTCCTCCCCTCAGTGTGCTCTGCCATGGAGCCTCCCCATACCAAGTCTCTGCACTCCAGATCAGTTCCCAGTTAATGTACCTGAGAGACTTGAGGGTGTGCACGTCACCTGTCAGCCTGTCTCCCTTCTCTGAAGACTGGCTTGTCCCTCCTAGGGAAACCTCAGTGTAGGCAGAGCAGGGCCCACCAGCTTCTGAAGTCTACACACACACACACACACACACACACACACACACACACACACACACACAGAGAGGGGGGGGGTACACACATGCATGCATGCACACATGCACACATTTTTACTACATATAAGCCAGCCAAACACTGGTGTGATGTCACATTCATGCTCATGTTCACACCCTCATATGCACACACTTGGGGACACACACTGCTCACTGGTACCACCTCCTTTCTGGGCACATGCATCTACACTTGCTGTTCTTCCTTCATTCTTGGCACAGCATGTCTGTGGTCCTCGGAGGGAGTGTTGCCCCATGCCCTCAGGCCTCTAGAGACTGTTGCCTACGCATGGGTCTTTGTATTAGCATCCGTTTCCTGGCTTTTCCAGCATCCAGAGGCAGCTGCTTTCCTGGGATTCCGAGGACAGCTTTTGTAGCTCTCTGAACCTGCAGTGGACACCTCTGCTTTGTATACCACAAGCTGAGGAGACCATGACCTGAGTCTCTGGGTGCCGGGCTCAGAGGGAAAGCCCTTGTTTTGGAAAGGGCATCTGGGTGGTGCCAAGGACAAAGTCATGAGCATGGGCAGTACAGCTCTGGCAGGGTCTGTGTCCAGGCCCTGCCAAGGCAAAATCTCATCCATGACTCTGTGTGAATGTGGCATCAGGGGTAACAGCAGCTCTCGGCCACCCTCTTTACTCAGGACACAGGCGCTGGGAGGGGACCGCAGCCTCTACATCACAGAGCCAGCTTGCTTTCAAAGGTGTTTTAGTGGGTTCTCACAGCGGCTGGCATGGTGGGTCCTGCTCTGCTTCAGAGAAGAGCTGAGGTCCAGGAGGAGTGACATGCTCACTTAGTGGTGGTTGGCTCCTGGCAGCACGGGCTGGAATCTCTGATGGCTGGCCTGGACACTGTCACTTGGGAACTGGGCTTTGGGGTGTTGTCAAAACAAAAGGCCAGAGCTTGGTTGACTACAGATGGAAGAAAGCTAGCAGCCAGTGTGTGAGGCAAAGCAGACCTGTTCACCCAGCCTGTCTGCATGGCCACCGTAGCCAGAGGCAGGATGCAGCAAGCTTGGAGCTGAGAACTGGCTCTTTACTTGTAACCATGGCAACAACACTGCCCAGAAAGGGAGTGGACACCCAGGCATCACTGGGTGACATTAGCCATCAGAAGTGGCCATGTGCTGCTGTCGGGACCATTGGAGGCCAACCATTTTGCCTTTTCCCTCACATTCTGGGCAGACTGAAGCAAAGGGACTCTCTCCTGTCCCAAGCCTTTTGTTCTGTCGCTTTTTGGGATGCTCTTGTGCCCTCTTAGGAGGAGTGGCTTTGCAGTTTGGATTATAGAGTTGCCTAACAAGGACATACATCTTGGGCCACCCTGGCCGGGTTAGGACTGGGATGGGAAGTTTGTCTGCGTATTTTGTATCCTGTAGTCTGCTTTTGTGGCTTCCTTAGTTTACATCTGGGGAATGTGGGCAGCTTTAACTAGGCAATTCCAGGTCCTGGGGGACAGGTGAGCTTTGTACACAGTCCCATCTAGCAGGAGAATAGCTGGAATCATAAAGACACAGACCACCCTGTCCTGTCCTCCGTTAGGTTCCTGGAGTTGGCAAGTTGTCTAAGGACAGGTGCCAGGAAGTCCAGAGGTTTCTTGGACTTCTCTCCATGGCCATCTTCTCACTGTGTCTCAATGCTGGCCCCTCGGGGGTGGGAGGAAGAAGGGATGGGGGAGGAGCTGAGGAGAGGGAAGGGAAGAAGAAAGGAGAGAGGGGAAGGAAAGGTGAGAAACAAGAGGAAGAAGAGAAAAGGAGGAGAGGAAAGAGGAGAAGAGGGAGAAGAAGCCAGGTAGCTGTCAACAGAACAGGCTCTTGCAGGCATCCCGCTCCAATCCCAGAACCCATGCTCGTTTCCTTACGCAGCAGAAAAGGGCTTGAGGTTGCCATTGCTGACTGTTGCACGGCTGTTCCATGTGGAGCAGGTTGGGAAGAGGGGCTCAGTGGAGGAAAAAAGATACAGTCACAGCAGCTGGGCTGGGAATGGGGAGGGAGGTCATGAGCCAAAAGCTGCCCGTGGCTCCAGGAGCCGGAAGGATGTGGACACAGCTTCCTTCAGGAAGTAGCCAGCTTTGTCACCGCTCAGCCAAAAGCCTGTGTAGACCTTCTGCCCTTAGGGACACTGGGTTGAGGAAGCTTTGCTGGTTTTGGCCACTGGCTACTCCCCTGTGGTGTTGCAGACACGACATGCTGCCCTTTACCACCTCGCTGTCTCTCCTTCTTAGGCACAGGACAGGAGGAACCAGCTCAGCTCTCCCTAGCCGTTCTCATCCAAGCAGATCCACGCTGCTCCAGCTTTGGCCCACCCTCTGCTGCCCTCCCACCGAACACACAGACCTTCCACAAGTCATTCTCCTTCCGTGATCTGTCCCTCTCTCCGTGGCTTCTGTGATCTCCACACTGCAGTGTTAGGTGGCACCAGACACCCGTTGGTGACCGAAGAGCTGGGAGATCTAGGGTTGGGGGGAACCAAAGGCTCTGAAATGGTTCCTGTGCGAGGTGATCCTGTCGCTTGTCATCAACCTGCCCTGCGGCCCAGCAATCCTGTGAAAGGCCATCGGCCACAGTAAGCCTTCCCCCATGACCTTTCCCGCAGCTTCATGAGCATGACTGCAAGCCAAAGGCTGGTAAGCAGGAGGATGGGGGAGAGACGACAGCATGCTCAGTGAAGAGCTAGGGACTGCAGCTGGTTGAGGAGATGGAGGAAGAGCAGCACAGCTGTCGGGGAGTGTGGGCCTCCTGAGGCAGTGGGCTAGGCAGGCAGGCCCTGGTTGAGAACGTGACCAAAGGGTATGACCTGGATGGGTCCCACTGCACAGCAGATTTGCTAGATAGCATCCACACGATGCAGCACCTGCCCTTGCTGAAGGTGCTGGTGACACTCATGTAGGGACAGAGGACCAGCACGACTCAACGGTGAGGGAGCACTGTGCTTCAGATTTGAGCCAGCCGTGTGGGAGGGGTCTCAAGGCCTACTGCCCATGACAGCGCCTGGCCAGGCGGGGCTGGAAGGTGTGTGTGAGCATGCGTTTGCAGCATACGTGTGCGCTGTTGTACCCATGGGAAGGTATGCATATGTGTGCACATGCCAGGTATCTGTGGGAAAGTGTACATGTATGTATGTGAGGGAGGTGTTGGGGTGACAAAGGTACATGTTGGCCGTGGAGAGGTCAGAGGTCAAGCCCTAGTAATCCCAATATGAGGAGCAATGACCTCAGGGCAAACAGTGCCACAGCAGGACTACTTAGATCAAGGTTGGTTTGAAAGGCAGGTGACATAGGTGTGTTCACACATGGCAGGCTAGGTTTTTTTTTTTTTTTTTTTCGAGACAAGGTTTCTCTGTGTAGCTTTGTGCCTTTCCTGGAACTCACTCTGTAGACCAGGCTGGCCTTGAACTCACAAAGATCAGCCTGCCTCTGCCTCCCGAGTGCTGGGATTAAAGGCATATGCCACCATTGCCCGGCAACTGGTTGGCTGTTTTTTTGGCTAGTTTTGTGGGAAGCAAAGCTTAGAAGCCAGAAACAAAGACGACTGCTGATATGTTTCTGTGGAAGGCAGGACTTCCAGGAAGTAGCCATAGCTGAAAACTGAGATTTGCCCAGTGGCATTTTAAAAACTTGTTTATTGTCACACACCATCACCATGGATTCCTGAAGGCACCTGGCCCAGCACACTTGGGACTTTGCTGAAGAAGTGCTAGTTGGGTCAGGAACCATGAACTTGTGGCTCTGCAAGCAGCCTGGGCTGCTTGAGCCCCATCAGCAAGATGCAAACCAGAGGTGCAGCCAGCATGCATGCTGTAAATACCTGAGTGTTCTCTGTCCCCCTCTGGCTTGCATTCAGATTTTAAAAACCTTGATTTACAGGTTCGGCTTTCATGTTTGTTTCCATTCAGCAGGCCAACCAGAGCCAGGGTGGCACCTTGGGGTGGAAGATAAATTACTGTTCTCTGTTTTGTGCCCACTGTGTTGGCGATGAGCGTTGCCTGCCTCCCCTCCCTGGCGCCAGTTTCCTGGGTGAATGGACACTGTATCAACACTCCTGCCTCAGAGATGAACTATGTGGACATCAACTGATTCCAAGAGGGAGGATGCTCTTGGGGGGTAGGACAGAGCAGGTAACAGTCCTGGGCCAGTCCTTGTCTAATGCATGCACAGACTTAAAGGCCATAGGTGGCTAGTGGGACTAGACTTGGGCTGTCCTGACTCCTGCTTGGGGACTTTTGCCCATTTGTGTCTCCAAAGAAACAGCACCATCCAAGACACAAGTGGATCACAAGTTATAGGTTAGCTTGGGCTACAGGGCGAGTTCAAGGACAGCCTGAGTAATTTAGTAAGATCTTGTCTCAAACTAAAAAGGGGGAAGGGGCTGGGAATTTAGCTCAGTGGTAGAGTGCTTGCCAGCATGCATAAGGCCCTGGGTTCATGCGTGAGACCTAGAAAAAAAGTAATAAATAAAAACAGAGAGGGAGGAAGTGGTGGTTGGGAGTATGCCCACAAGCAAAAGAACAGCAAGACAAACAGGTTTCTTGGGACTGTGAGGCTAATAATCATGTTCAGTCCAGTGTAGCATGGGCCAACAGGTTGGGGAACCTAGGAACGCTCGCAGACCAAGAAGTCCAACCTATTGACTTGCAAGTCCCTGATCTATTCAGGCTTTCAGTGGATTGCATGAGGCCCAGTTGGCTGCATGACCTCAAGGTCAGACTTATAAATTCATCTCCAGGCAGTGTCAGGCTGGGCTCATAGGGCTTACAGAGACAGAAGCAGCAACCACAAAGCCTGCCTGGGTCTGCGCCAGGTCCTCGGCACAGATGTTACAGTATAGCTGGGTGTTCTTGTGGGACTCCTAACATGGGTCCCATAAGCAGTGGGGCTCTTTTGCCTGCTTATGGGACCCATGTCCTCCTATTGGGTGGCCTGGCCTAGTCTTATTGCATCTTGTATGGTGTGTTCAGTTGATATCCCTGGAAGGCCTGCTCTTTTCTGAAGGGAAACAGGAACAGTGGATCTTGGGGAGACGGAAGGTGGGGAAATTGGGAGGAGTGAGGGAAGGTCAGTATGTATTATATGAGAGAAGAATAAAGAAAAAAATGGGGCTAGAGAGATGGCTTGGCAGTTAAGAGCACTGGCTGCTCTTCCAGAGGACTCAGGTTCAATTCCCAGCACCCACATGTCAGCTCACAACTGTCTGTAACTCCACTTCGAGAGGACCTGACACTCTCACAGACATATATGCAGGCAAAACACCAATGCACATAAAATAATATAAAAATCTTAAATAAAAAAGAAAAAAAAGTATCTCATCTACAAGAAGTTTCCAAACTGACACCCAAACTAGCACAAGACTGGGAGCTGGGCACCTGGGGGCGGGCCAGACTCTCCCCTTCTATGGGACTAGTCCCCTGCCTGTGTGTCAGGAAGTCTGCTTGTGGAATGAGCCCTTCCCCCCAGGCTGCCTGCTCTGCTCTTATACTATATTTGGGTTACAGTTACACCCCCTAAAAATATTCATTTGCCTGAAGTTCAGCTTTCATTGAACATTCTGTATTTTTACCTGGTGTTCTTAGTCTACTCTCTTGGAGTCAGGAAAGCCAGTGTTGTACCCTGGTCCAGACATATAAGGTCCTTGGCTACCCAGGGCCAAGTGGCCAAAAACTGCCAGGCTCAGGCCTCAGGGCAGCAGCTGCAGGGGTGGGCGTGCACACCATAGAACTCCATCTTCCTGTCCTGAGGCTTCCTAGCCTGTCTCCTGCAGTTCTCCTGCCCAGGCTCCCCCAGAGCAGTCAAGTCCCATTGGCTTGGCAACCTCACCTCCTGGAGCACACAGGCTCTAGAGGAATCCCAGTGTTTGGAAATGAGGGCTCCAGTTGCTCTAAATATCCAAGTCTAGACGGAAGAGGAGCAGGCCTGGCATGGGGCTCCTTCCCAGAGGTGATCTTAATCCTGCGGAAATGAAGACAAGTGCGTCTTTGGCCTCCCTTTGGCCATCAGACATTGAGGAAATTTTTTTTATTATTAAATATGTTTATTTATTGAAATTTTTTTCCAATTTACATACCAACCCCAGTTCCCCCTCCCTCCCCTTCTCCCGCCTCCTCCCCTCCCTCCCACTCTACCCCCATCCACTCCTCAGAGTGGGTAAGGCCTCCCATGGTAGTCAACAAAGTCTGGCATACCAAGTTGAAGGAGAGCCTAGCCCCTCCCCATTGTATCAAGGCTGAGCAAGGTATCCCACTGCAGAGAATGGGCTCCAAAAAGTCAGTTCATGCACCTGGGATAAGTCCTGGTCCTGCTGCCAGGGACCCCACAAACAGATCGAGTCACATAGCTGTCACCCACATTCAGCGGGCCTAGTTTGGTCCCTTGCAGGTTCCCGAGCAGTCAGTCCAGAGTCAGTGAGCTCCAACGAGCACCGTCAGCTGTCTCTGTGGGTTTCCCCATCATGATTTTGACCCCCTCTTCCTCTTCTTCTTCTTCTTCTTCTTCTTCTTCTTCTTCTTCTTCTTCTTCTTCTTCTTCTTCTTCTTCTTCTTCTTCTTCTTCTTCTTCTTAGCCGAGGATTGAACCCCAGGCCTTGTGCTTGCTAGGCAAGCGCTCTACCATTGAGCTAAATCTGCACCCCTGCTCCTGATGTTTTACAATCTTGCATCTAAGCTGTTAACACCCAATATGCTGGATTCACAGATGAGGAGCTTCCCTTAAGCATTCAGGAGGGTGGAATCTCACAGGGAACATTGAGGAAATTGACTCCAGGGAATTGGGATCACTCCAGGAGTCACACTGGGAGAAGGAAAAGGCTAGTTCTCTTATGCCAGCCAGAGGGGAGCTTGTCCCCCAGGAGAGATTTCACACAGTTCTGACAACTCATCAGATCACCTTGCAGGAGAGCCCAGAGCCCAGACAATGATGGATCACTGTTGGACAGGACCCCACCTTAGCCAGGGTTGCTTAGTTACTCAAACCTCATGCCCTCCACTTAAACCTATGTGAGGACCCCTGTGGGGTCACCATATCTATGTTCCTCTTCCCAGTGTCCAGATTGCATCTCCTTTCTGATTGCATCCTCACTGTCTAATTGGTCTATTGAGGACCTTGGGTGGCGGGCACTGTCGAGCCCCAGCTCAGACCCGGCTCCCGTCACAGGTATTGTGCCGCCATCAAGTGCTGAGCTAAGAGGAACAGGGAGGGCTGCAGAGGCCAGGGCACAAGGGAGGCAGGGTGGCCCTTCTGAGAGGCTCTTTCTGGTTTCAAGGGACTTGGGCACCTGCTAGGGAGCAATATGGGTAGTGAGGTGCCACCACAGGGACCTCCTTGGGGGTACCTCAGTCTCTCTGGTTCTGGTGACCAGTGGCCAGAGCAATGATGGCTAAAAGAGACCCTTATTGGGTACTCAGTTCCCTTTCAGTTCAGGACAGATGGTGTTCTCCTGTGCCACCCGTGGCTCTTGGGGCATAAGGTATAGAGATATGTCAAAAGCTTTTGTCTCTAGAGGCAGAGGTGGGCACAGTGGCACAGCTCACTGTGTGGAGGGTGGGAGAGGCAGGAACTAGATGTGAGACCTCAGTATTGGAACCTCTGAAGAGGGGCTTTATTTGGCCCTACCCATGAATATATGGGATCATCTAACCCAGGCCTATCCAGATCTCAAGGACGGCTCTTAACAGAACCTGGGCTGATCCATGGACCAAGCATCATCCTCAGATGTGGGTGTGGTGGCAGGGAGGTAGGAACAGCATGGCTGGGAAGGCTTGTTCTTCTTGGACCAGGAGCTAAATAGGGACTTCACAGACAAGAAGAAGGCCGAGGGCCTTGAGAGACACATCCTGAACTCACCAAGAGCTCGCCTCCCCCGCCCCACCCCCAAGCTTGGGGACAGAGCCTGCTGGATGTTGTCAGAGGCAACTGGCACCCACCTCCCTGCTCTGGTGTCCAGCACCTGTCACACTTCCTCCTCAGCCCGTGTCATGGAGAGAGATGAGGTGAGGAGTGTGGAAGACGTATTGTAAAGGTCTTGCTGGGTAGCACCTCCTGTGGACCGGCCCCTCTCCTCACTAGGACTGACTTTAGAGGTCTTTCCAGCATGCCCACGTGAATGACAGGGTATAGGGATGACCTGCACTGCCCAGCCAGCACCTCATGTGAAGGATGACTGGATGGGGGCTACATCAGTGCCGGATTCCTGGGCCAACCAATGGACTGCTCGGAGTGCGGCTTTTCCATTGAGTCTGTTGTACCAGTGTGTTGAAGTTTATTTCTTGGGCTGAGGGCTCAGTTTTGGAGCTGGACCATTTCAAAACAGAATGAAAGGGCTGCCCATCACCTCTTGCTGGGAAGAGCTTATCAAGCAAGAAAACCATCAAGTTTTTAAAGATGTGTTTAAAGTGACCAAATAATCGCTTCCCTGTTGGCTCTTTCGGGAGGTAACTCTGACATCTAAGACTGTGGTTTTCTTTCCTTAGGTTGGTCTGGCTGGGCTTCCTACTCCTGGGTGAGTGTAGAGGGCTGGTGTGCCCAGCTTTCCTTCCGTCGGTGCTGACTTCTCACCCTGGTGTAACCTACGGTTTGTGTCACTTCTGATCTCAGGCCAGCTGTTAGGAAGGTATTTAGAAGCCTTGCAAGGAGACACACACCTGTATCCCCAGTACTTAGGAGACTGAGGCAGGGAGGATCAGGAGTTCAAGGCCAGTTTCAGCTACACAGCAAATCTGGGGCCAGTGGGGGCCTCATGAGACCTTGTTAACAAAAAAATAAAACTCAAGGCTCCCTGGGGTGTGTGACTGCTCTCTCTGTATCACTTTCCTTTGCCAGTCCCTTTTTGAAGTGCACTGGTGTGTGCAAGGGAAAGTCTCAGTTTCAATGCTGAAGCAACACTTTGGTGGCCGCGCAGGTGCAGACACCCAATAGATATAAAACAGAGGTTTTGGGCCCTCACTCAAAGTCCACCTGTGGCTTCAAGGTCCCAACAGCAGGGTTCCATTAAACCTGGCAAGTCCCCCGAGTGTGCCCACAGCAGCCTTGGTCCTGGGCGTGCCTCCTGGTTCCAGCTCTGGCAGCTGGAGGAAGGTCTGGAAACAGGCTGGCTGAGCTCCCCTGTCCAATCTTACCCCCCAACCCTACCAATGGTTTCTGGACTCTAGGATCTGTGCCCCTGAATCTCCCACAGGGCTGTCTCTCAAGGTCTCATTGCTTCTTGCCTACCCTAGGGATTGCCCAGTGTCCCTGTCTTCCCTGCCATCCCGAGGGCTTCTCGCTGTCCACGCCCTCTGCACTGCTCACAGTGTATCCGTGCCATTTAGACAAGCATGGGGCCTCGTGCTGGGGCTGGCCATGGAAAGGAGCAAGCCGACATTTCCTTGGGTCCATTTGTATGCACTTAGCTCACTTCCCCTGCATGGAAGTCACCCATGTCCCCATGATGAGGGTCCTGAGGGCTTGTCTTAGGTCTATTGTATGCACTGCAGTGTTGAGGTTGGAGTGCGGCTAGGGAGGTCACCCATGTCCCATGATGGGGGTCCTGAGGAAGAAGAGGAACACACACCACACAGGAGCTTGGGGTGTCTGGCCTAACCTTGTCCTGGTGCTTTATGGGTAAACTGACATCAGGGGAAGAATCCCTCGGCAGAAGGAGGCTCTTCTCTGCATATGTCCACCACTGAGACCACCAAGAAAAAGGATGCCATCCATGCGTTTTGTAAAGAGCAATATAAATATATTTCCATATAGATAAAATACAATAAATAGGTGTTGGTCACGATGCACACAGCAGGGGTGGCTGCGAGAGCTGGGGCCCTAGAGGCTGCCAGGGCCCCTGGGTTTGAGGTAAAGTGTGATAGCAACTGTCCCTTTAGGGCAGAATTCCTGCAAGACACAGGCTGGAAGCACCAAAAGTGAGTGGCGGCCCTGGGCCTCAGCCTGAAGGATCCCAGGGTCACCTGAAATATGGCCACCAGTCACCAGGACTGTGGCTTCTGGTACAGCCACCAGCTGGGGGAGGAGGGAAGAGCCAGCTCCGAGAGGTTAGAGAGGTTACAGCCATCAACACCTGCCCCAGGACCAGAGAGGGCTGGGTGGGTCCTGCCTTCTGCTCATGCCCAGCTGCTGGGGGAGGGGAGAGGCAGCAGGTTCCGGGGTAATTCATCCGGTCTTCAGCTTCAGGACCCTGGAGAGGGGCTCTTTGGCACTGGAGTAGATGAGGTAAGAGCCTGCAGTGGTGTTAAAGGCTTCCCAGTCCCGGCAGCCAAAGGTGGGGAGCTTGTGTACCGCCACGAAACCCTCATATCCTTGCCACCTGTGGGAGGGATAGTCAGCCTGGTCCCCTTGGCACCGGTGCAGGGGACATGCTCCCAGGGTTAAGAGAGAAACTGAGGCCCAGGAGAGAATCTGCCCCATCCAAGATCCCAAAGCTTCCTGACATCTACCCAGGAGCCTGTTTCAGGCACCCGAAGCATTTGCAAGTGTGCAGTCAGGATTGTCGACTGTTTGTGTCTCAGAAACAGGCTCACTCCAGGTACAGTACACTCTGCCATAAGCCTTGACAACTACGGTCTTTGCAGGTTCCTATAGGCTGTCTTTAAAAAGGACATATTCCCCATAGGGTGTCTTCATGGCAACAGGACAGAGTCCCTGAGTGGCCGACTTCTAGATCAAAGGGCACCAGTGGCCTTTTCAAGATTTATTTTGTTAAAAGGTGTTGGTCCTCAAAACCAGCAGATGAAGGCAGACCATGCCACCCTATGAGGACTAGCCATGCCAATCTGGGCTGGAATGTGGGTGCTGGGGATTAAACTTGGGTCCTTATTCAGCAGGCATTTTACTGACAGAGACATCTCCCAAGTCTTTTCAATATTATTTTCCAAAAGTCTCTTGGCAACAATTCCTCAACATACATTATACTTTTTTCTTTTTGTTTCTTTTATTTTATGTGTATGAGTGTTTTGCTCGTGTGTGTGTGTGTGTGTGTGTGTGTGTGTGTGTGTGTGTGTGTGCATCACATGCATGTTTGATACCCACAGAGGCCAGAAGAAGGTGTTGGTCCCCTGGGATTGGAGTTATGACTGGTTGTGAGTCATCATGTGCGTGTTAAAAACCAGCTAAGGTCCTCTGGAAGAGCAGTGAGTGCTTTTAACCATCAAGCCATCTCTCCAGCTTCCCCTTCAACATACCTCTTAAAAATTACTTTACCGTATTCAAAAGACTACAGCAATGAATCTGAAAGTCTAAGCAAAGCCATAACTTGTCTCATAAACTACAGGTGACCGAAGCATTTCAGGACACCTGAAGAAGTAGGTAAGCATGCAGGAGGTGCTTATAAAGAGGTCTGAGACCCAGAAGCAAATTTAACGCAATGACATAAATCGACACGCTATTATTTAAGCTGGCCAAAGGAGCTGAGAGAAGCAACATTGTGTCCTTATAAAGTTATAGACTTTGCAGTGTCTCAGACAAACTTCACTTCCTATATAAATCAGAGTCTGAGCCTCAATTGGAATCTAGGAGGATGAAGAAATTCCAAGATGGCCTCAGCCGCTCAGCTCAGAACAAATCTCTCCTCACACCAGCAGATTAACAACATCTCCTACTGCAAGTGCTATGGACTCCTAAGGAAATCAGGAAGTAGGCAGGCCACTCAGCATGACATTCAGATCAAAGCCAGGGACAGGACTGTGGGCCACCACTGCCGCTGTCCAAGAGAGTTCTGGAACTTTGAGCTACTTAGACAACTAAGTAAGTAATAGAAGCCTTATCAAGCAAGGGTGCCACTACTTTTGTGGCCGAGACAGTGTGGCTAGGGCCCCTGAGACTCCTGCCAAGAGAAGGCTTTGGAGATGGTAAGACAGTCTGGTTAGGTAACTAGACACAAAAGCTTCTGCCAGTGGAAACAACACCTCAATCATGCTCAAACACCCAAAAAGAAACTTCCAGAAAAAAAATGCAAGGATATTGTCACACTGTAAGAAGAAAACTGGACTTAGCATGTTCATCTATGCATCTTTAACTGTCAGCCATTATCTGAGGGATGTGGCCAGATGGGGAGCCCTCTAGCAGGTGTAGCTTAGCATCAGCATCCCTGCCCTGGCCAGGCCCAGGAAAACACACCCTCAGCCTGATGGTTTCAACTTGCTCTGAACCAGTGGTCACCTGTGAGAGGAGGGGAGTCCCACACTTTGAACCCTGAGGTGGGAGGAGGGATGTCAGTCATCAGCAGTCCTTACCTGTAAATAATACTGTTCACTGAGAAGGTGTTTCCATCAAAGGAGTTCGCAACTACCAGGAAGTGATCTTCTCCCACGGAGAAGAACTCCCAGTCCAGGGCACTGAGGAGACAGGGAGCTAGGTGAGTACACCAGCGCCTTTGCAGAGCTGATGCTGGCCCCACGTTGGATTCTGGGCAGGCCTTCTCTCCTAAATTACATCTCACTCACTCTGTAACTTCTTCCTCTCTTTTGTTTTTAAGATTTATTTTTAAGTATGTTGTGGAATATTTAACAATGTAAAGATGTGTTACATTGGTTTCACCTTGCCTGCCTAAGGCACCTGATTGGTCTAATAAAGAGCTGAACAGCCAATAGCTAAGCAGGAGAGGGATGGGCGGGGCTGGCAGGCAGAGAGAATAAATAGGAGAAATCTAGGCTTGGAAGAATGAGAGAAGAGGAAGAGAGGATGAGCTAGAAAGAAAGGGAGACATCTAGCTAGCCAGCTGCCAGACAGGATGAAGCAGGGAAAAGTAGGACGTACATATAGAATGAGAAGGTAAAAAGCCCCGAGGGAAAACATAGATGAAGAGAAACAGGTTAAGGTAATGATCTATCCAGAAAAGAGCTAAGCTAAGGCCAGGCATTCAAAACTAATAAGTCTCTGTGTCATGATTTGGGAGCTGGTTGGTAGCCCAAAAGAGAAAGCCTGGCGAGTGTGTGTGTGTGTGTGTGTGTGTGTGTGTGTGTGTGTGTGTGTGCATGCATGCACAATGCCCACAGAGGCCAGAAGAGGGCATCATATCTCCTGGAGTTGGGGGACCTGGAAACTGAATTAATGTCCTCTGGGAGAGCAGCAAGCACTCTTAACCACCAAGCTGCCCTTCAGCTCCTCTGCAGCAGATTTCTAATCACAGCTCCTTTTTACACATGTTTTCTTCCAAATTCCCTTTCAAAAGTCCTAGTGGATGCTTTATTCTAAAACTCATTCTCAGCAGATACCCAGTTTCAGACGTGGGGCCTGGTATGGAAATGTGACTCCCTCCAGGGTCCAATGGGTCCAGAGGCCATGGGCAGCTCAGGTGGGAGTAGTTCTGGGTTGAGATGGGCACTACTGTTTCCTCTTTTTGTTCTTTGTCTCAGGAGTTCTTTTTGATTTAAAAAAAAAAAAAAACAACGAGATTTTCAAAAGTAAACATTGTGGGTACCTGTCAATCAAAAGATTGGGCCTAAGTAGAAGGTCCCTCTTCCCTTACCTGCCTATAGCGCAGCACCTGTTCCTGGAGCAACCCTGGCTATGGCCTGTGTGCTGTGTGCTGTCTGCAGCTGATCCCCCTTGCACTTACAGCTGTGCATCCCCACGAACACATAGTGCCTGTGTGTCCTGTGATGTCACAGAGGCCAGCCTCACCTTTTTACTTGACTGTCAGCCTTAGAGGTTTTCTTTGATGAGTCTAAATTCACTCAGTGTTCTCTCTCTCAGGATGAGGAGTGCCTGGCACTCAGGAGGGGCTGTGAATATCTCCAAAGCTCTTAAGAAATGAAAAACCCTGTGAGAGTTCCTGTTGCATTCTGGGTTGATAAGCACCCTGGGCCTAGACCTGTGGTTCTCAACCTTCCTGATGCTGTGACCCTTTAATACAGTTCCTCATGTTGTGGTGACCCCCAACCATGGAATTTTTTTTGTTGCAACTTTATAACTGTAATTTTGCTGCTGTTATGAATCATAATATAAAATCTTATATACAGGATATTTGACCCCTTCCAAAGGGGTCATGACCCACAGGTTGAGAACCCTAGCCTGGAGCTCAGCCATCTGGCTCTGTTGTGTGGACTGTGCAGCTGCATTTTACTTGGAGACAGTGAGAGCCCTTCCAGAGGAACTCCATGTGGGTGGGGACAGTTCTGCCTTCTCAGTGCTTAACTTGGTGGCCCTGCAGAGCAGGTGGGGCAGGATCTGGCAATGCATGGTGGGAGAGGACACCTGCCTGAGCTCAAGGACCTCCCTGATGCTCACCCTTTAGCACACAGATGGACCATTTCTCCTTGTGGGGGTGCTGGGCCTTCTCTTAGTGAACTCACATCTCTAGGCCTTGCTTGCAAGAAGAAACCAGCTACATACACAGGGCCAGCCATGGGGATGGGTCTCATTATCATGACCACCTGCTCTGGCCAGGTATCCTGGGAAGAAGTCAGGGATGGCCTGGTAGGTCTTCCAGGGCCGCCCACCCACAGACTCACTCTGCCCTTCCAACCACCTGGTTGGATACCTGCAGGTGGGGATGTCCTGGAACTTGACAAAGGTCTGAGCTGTGACATTCAGCTCGTAGATGACAGAGCTGAGGACATAGGAATCGTTCTGCGCCTGCATCTGCACGTCGTAGCTGTGACTATTTGCCACCGCGAGGAAGATCCTCTCGCCAATGTGGAAGACCTCCCAGTCTGCAGCGCCGAAGGTCTGGAGTGAATGAAGAGCCATGTAGGAGGGTGAGGTCAGGGAGGGTGGCTCCAGCTGCCGAGCCACTGATGTCCAGTGCCAGCTGTCCCACTGAGGCCACCCGGCTGCCATCCTTTCACCAGAGCCCCAAACAGAGTTCCTCTGCCTGTTTGCTCCAGAGGTCACTCAGCCCCATGAACTGTGAGGTGGGAAATGGAGCCTTTGCTACAGACCTGAAGCTGAGCAGGTCCATTTGTATGAGGGACCTACCAAAAAGAAGTGCGTGGGTCGCGGTGCACAGGGAAGGAGAGGGAGGTCCTGATCAAGGGGGATCATTCCCAGGAAAGCTGAAGCGATGGCAGACAGGGCTATGTGACTGCCTAGGAAGACAGCAGGACAGGGGACCAGAGGTTGGGAAGGAACATGCTAGCTCACGTGGAGGTCTGTGGCTGATGGACAGTGCTCTACCAGGCTCCAGGAAACTCAAGCCACAGTCAGGGGCTCTGGAGTCAGTTTCAGCCTCTGCTCACATCTATGTCTTAGATGCACCATTTCTGTCAAACTGCACAAAGTGGGAGGGGAGCTGCTGGAGTGGAGGGAGCTGCGGTGTGGGGGTAAGGGATGAGCTCTGGAGTGTGGCAGACCCAGGAGGTGGAGCCTATGGCAGCAGGAGGAGCTAGGGCCAGGAGCCACAGTCCATCAGAGTGCTCTGGCTGCCACTGTGGGGTCTCAGGGCAGCAAGAGAAAGGCCGCCCAGGAGTGAGAAAAAGCTGGGGGAGTGAATTTAGGAAAACTGCCCGGAACTAAAAACAGAACTTAGATACAGCAAAGCAAAGGATAGAACCAAACTTCCAGAGGCCAATGGGACCAAGAGATAATTGTTAGAACCTCAACTCCCCTCAGAGGGAGAAAACAGCATCTGCAGCTGTTACAAGCAATCACCATGTCTACTACCCGGTAACACATGCCCTATGGGGACAGGGATGAACCCTGTGTTTGGGTAGCAGCTGACTCCTGCTGGAATGTTAGTTAGACAATGCCACTCATTCCCCTATGTCTTGAGATAACACGTTGTGCCAGATTCTGTTGGGATCCTCCTTGAAGGATGGGGACCTGAACCCAGGGCAGGGATGTTCAAGCCACAGAGCCAGTAGGAGCCCGCTGCTCTCCAGCAGGCTGCTTCTCTGAAGACACAGGCAGGCTATCCTGGGGATGTCCCAGGATGTCCTAGCTGGGGACAGAGTGAGCCATGCCATGGATTGTGTTCCAGATAGGCCAGTGGTAATCTTCCAGGATTCAGCTGATGTCCAGGAGCCTCCTGCTTGAGGAACATCTTGCACATTCAGTGTGGGAAATGGCTCTGGAACTTCCAGGTGTGTGTGTGTGTGTGTGTGTGTGTGTGTGTGTGTGTGTGTGTGTGTTCATATCGTGTACATGTAAGCACATGTATGTGAAGGCCAAAGGTCAACCTCAGGTATTATTACCCAGGACCCATTTGCTTTGCTTTTTTGAGAGAGGGTCTCTGTGTGGGGCTTGGGGCTCATGGATTCAGCTATCAGTGGTGAGCTCCAGGGGTCACTTGTCTCTACCTCCCCAGAACGTAAATTACAAATACATGCCACTGCACACCTAACTTTTATGGGGGTTCCAGGGTCTGAACGGCAGGGAAGCACTTTACCTGATAAGCCATCTTCACACCTGCCCTCAGCAGTTAACTACTTGTCTACACACAACCAAAAGCCCCTGTTCCCTCACTGTCCATGGTATGCCTGTCCACCCTGCTGGAAGCTTAGAGAAAAAAACAAAACAACAACAACAAAAAAAACCAAAAAACAAAAAAAACCCCAAACCTGCTCCAAGCTGAATATAACAGCATTCTCTCCGTGGGCAGCAGAGGGCGCCAGTACCCACTGAGCCCAGCTGGGTAGTGGGCAAGAATGGAGGCCTAAGAGGCAGGGAGGTCAAGTGAGGAATAAGACTCTACTGGACAAGGGGTCCAGGAGTCCTGGGGTCACAGAGTCCCAGGTGGGGCCAGAGGCTGCCTGAGGCTTTCTAGATCAGCATTACTTCCCCTCACAGGGCTGTCTATAAGCTGGGATCAGTCCAGGGTCACCCCACAGAGAGACCCTCGGGCCAGCAGGACCTCCAGGCTGCCAGACCCCTAACCCAAGCTCAGTATGGCACAGGCAGTCCCCTGACCATCACTGCATTTGCTTCTTGCAAGTAAGTGCTGAGAAAACCGTCACTGTTGGCCACATGCCTGTTTACATACTTGTGGACACACACACGCTCACAGGCATACTGGTGCACTATCATGTCCACAGCATATGTCTACATGTGCATGCACAGGAATGTGTTTGTGCACATACACAGAAACATGTCCACACACATCCAGAAGATGTTTATGCACACCTGTGAGTGTGTGAATGTATATGCACATCGCTATAAACATATGTGTGTATACCTACATATACATATCTCTTTTCTGATGGACACTCACCTACAAACATGTGTCTGAACATGTGCACATACGTGTATAGGCAGGTGCCTGCAGGCATGCACATACGTGCTCACACAGTACACTTCTTCCTCAGATCCCCAGGACTTTCTTTCAGCTTTGAGCAGCTTGCTCTCTGCTCACCTGTACTGACCGGGCCTGAGGGAATTTGCACAGGAAACCCTGGTAGTGGCCGTTCTATGCTGCCCAGGGTGGCTGGAGGCCCAGAGCAAGCTCTCCTGGGAGTGTGTAACTTCCTGCTGGTGTCAGGAGGTGCCAACTTCCTGCTGGGGCCAGGCCAGGTGCTAAGCCTCAGTGAGCACCTGTCCTCCTTGCCCCTCAGGAGCCCCGAGCAGGAGTGGAACCTCCCATTAGGACCTGTAAGGGGCTGCCTAGGACTTTGGGAGTCCAAGAGAGAGGCAGATGTGTAGGGGAGGTGAGGGGGTCAGTGGGTGAGAAGGCAGGGAAAAATCTTGGGGTGGCAAAATGGCAGGACACCCACAGAGCATGTGGGGAACAGGGAGAAGAAGGAAGGAGGGGCTGGGGGAGATAGAGAAAGTTTTTGAGCATGACGAAGGTAACAGTCAGAAGCCCTGAAACCCATAGGAACTAGGAAGGTGAGAAGTGAGCATGGCATCATGGGATATGTGAGGCTCATCCCGCTGGGCAGGTGCTGGGACAGGGTCTTCAGTCACCTCTTGGAGAACCTGCTGTGTCCCTAGGGCATGAGAGACACAAGGCCTGCTGTGTGCCCTGACATTTGGGGCTCAGAGGCAGCTCGAGCCCCTATCCTCTCTGAGCCCAGTCAGGACCAAGGTGCTGACTCAGCAGATGTGGGTGTACCACCCCACACCTAAATTCAGGTACTTGAGGAATGATACTCCATTCTCCATGTATCCCACACAATAGTTGGGACATAGTCCTATAAAAAATACTATTCATTTTTTAAAATCTGAAATTCACCTTGTTCCTGGGTAATGTCAGGCACAGACTGGACTGGTAGAGACCTGCAAGGACCCTTCTTGACTCAAGCTCTGAGCCCTTAGCTGGCGAGGTGGCTGGCTTGCAGCTGACCAGTCACTGGCTGGCTAGATTCCCAGGCCTGACTGCCAGAAGCCCACACTGCCCCCTCTGCAAGCCCCTCCCACTCAGAGGTGAGAGGGCAGCTGCAGGCTACATCATAGGCTGTGGCTTAGGTTGCTCCTGTATTCCCAGAACGTCATGGAATGAAGAACCCCACCATCAGACCATTTCACCAAAGCCCGCCTAACACAAGAGCTCAGACGACCCAGATATCCTTTGGGATGGGAGGCCTATCGTCTCTCCCAGGGGAATTCCCCCAGAAAGCCGCCTGCTGTCCAGGCATTGGGTGTGTGCCACTGGAGTACCTTGGCAGGAAAATGGCACTTCCAGGAGCTGCTGCCAGGAGCACCTGGCATCCCACAACTCCCATTAGGGAAGCTAGGCACTCAGCCATCGGTGGATTAGTTGCTGGACAAAAGAGACTCTGGGCCTGGCTTTGATGGGGAAAGAATGAGGATGCTTCTGTGGTCCAGGAGTACCAGGAGAGGAGGAAAGGTCAATGCATGGCCAGAGCTTCCCTAGCTGCTTGGGGAGGACAGTCAATCAGTGGTCGTGGGGGTACTGACCCCTTACTGTGGGGAGTCAGCTCAGGCGGGCACCCAAGGCTTCAGGAAGATGGACTCCTGAGATCCCTGACCACAGCACATTGCCTGGCCAATTCCTAGTGTCCCACCCCCACCCCTGTGTTCTTGCCTGACCACAGAGGTAAACTCCAAACCTGGTGCCTTTCCAACCTGCAAAGGCCACAGCCAGTTTCTGTCTCAGTGAATGCAGAAGCCACAGGCATCTTGAGGTGTTTATGTAGCCCAGAGCAGCATCTCCTGAAGGCCGTCCAGGTACTGCTTACCTCGGAGGGTACTCTGACACCATACTTACTTCACAGACAAGGAAACCAAGGCTGGGAGGCACACTTGTGGCCAGGCCTCAGGGGTGCCCATGATGGGGCATGTGTTCATGCACAAATACATTCACGTGCACACGCAAGTATCTGGGAGCAATGGTCCTAACTAACCTTCAGAATTCACATTGCGTCATATTGACATCATGTCTGATGAAGTCATTATCTGCTCCTGCCAACCAGATAGCAGCTGTTGTCCTTGTCCTGGTCTCATATCCCTTACGGACAGTTCCCAAACTATAGAGCATGGAGGCTGCTAGACCAACGCCTTTCGCAAACTCAGAAGCAAAATCCCACCTGCACGGCATGTCAGCTCTGAGGCTTGTGTGCCTGGCCCGTGTGCTTCCCTCCTGCTTGGTGGCAGTGTGGTGTTGGTTTGTTTTTGTTTTTGTTTTGCATGGCTGGGGATTGAACCCAGGCCCTGCAAGCTCTCTACTCCTGGGACAAACCCTAATCTAGCTCCCAGAACACACTTTGATTGCAAGACCTGCTCTAGAACCCTCCAGGCAAGCAAATGGAAAACTAGGGTCCTGGCCTTGCTGCCTTTTGGGATTGGTGATCTGGGGCAAAGGACTGGAGATGCTAAGGACTTGGCTGACACTGTCCTTTGTTTGAGTTCTGTGGCCCAGTGTGAACAATTGGTGATAGGGAGGGTCTCCCCCTTGTCTTTGGTACAAAATGACAGTATCAATGGGTGCAAGCTCCTGGGTGTAGCAGGGTGCGGTGGTGGGGTAGTGATGTGCAGCTTCATGAGAAGGAAAATGTGTAGAAGAAACCATATGGGCACAGGGGGCCTCAACAGTGTTCACATGAGCTTGTGTCAGCATGCATGCATGTGAACGTGCATGCACAAGCATGTTTGTGTGTGTGTGGGTTCTCTCCTGCCCCCCCCTTTTGCCAGAGCTGAGGACTGAACCCAGGGCCTTGCACTTGCTAGGCAAGCGCTCTACCACTGAGCTAAATCCCCAACCCCTCCTGCCCTTCCTGAGGCCCAGGCAGGAGAAGATGGGAGGTGGTTTGTCTTTTCTGTCTTCCATGACTCGGTGGGCCTTGCTGTTCTTGCTTCTCATCAGCACAGGCCTCATGTCACACCCCATCTCTGCTCTGGTGGCTCCCTGGACAGCTCTGACTTCACTGTTCACTAGTCCTGGACCCAAGGTTTCTTCCCTGCTTAACCTCTGCCCTCCTCTAGCCCCAGGAACCTGAGACCCAGCCATGTACCCTCTCCTGGTGTCTGCTTCAACTCCCACGAGCATCACATGTCACTCAGTCTCTTGGGTGTCTATCAGCATCCCCTGCTAGGCCACGCCTGCTCTACTAGGAAGCCATTGTCTCATGGCTGCTATGGCTTGAATGTCCCCATAAACTCTCATGGAGGCTTGGAACCCTATGTAGCTGGGAAGATGAGACCTAGCCTGTCTGGGTCATGGGCGAAGTGAGTGTCCTTGCTCTTGAGGATAGGTTAGTGGCCCTGAGAGCATGCTGGTATGCAGTGTGGTAGCCCTCCCGCTTCATCTCTGCCAACTGCACCCGCTCACCCCTCTGCTTTCTGCCCTGTGTGGAGGCAGCACTTTGCTCTTGCCAAAAGCTGGGCAGAGGCATGCCCATGTTCTTGAACGCCCCACCTCCAGACTAGTGAACTAAATAAACTTCCTTTGTTTATAAATCACCTCATGTAGTCTGTCAAAGCAATGACCAATGGACCAAGGGCCCAGTCATGGGAGACCGTGTCTCTGCTCTAAGAGAAATCTGGAATTTCTGATGAGAGGCTTGAGAGACCAGAGGGTGTGGCTATAAGGAATGCTCCCCTAAAGCATCTCTTACCCCACTATTCTAACTGGCCCCCACCCCTGGGCTGTAAAATCCCTAATGCCTGAAGCCTCCCTTTGAACCTCTGCATTTACCCATGGTACCCTGGGAGTGCCTGCCCTATGGATGGGAGCCTGCTTGGTTTGAGTCCCTGTGCCACAGACCCTTCCAGAAAGGCATGCCCTGCAGAGGCGGGTGTGTCCCCGCAGCTTGCAGGTACATTCAGAATACGCAGTTTGGTTAGCTTCAAAGCTCATGTTCGTGACATTGCAAAATGCAAATGGTAAACGTCTTAAAGCATCTCCAGGGCTGAAAGGATTTAAGCAAAAGAAGAGAGACTATTGGCAAAACATGAAAGTGGACTTCCGTGAGTTCTGAGGAGTCAGAAAGATGTGGGGGAAAGCTGCTTGTAAGGGCGGCCTGCAGCTTGGGCAGGGCTGAGCCAGTCTGCCCTATGTGCGTCTTCCCCTGGGATGTCCTGGATGCATCTGCCTCTGCGCCCTCGGCTGCTCTGTTCCAGCCATGCCCCTCCCTCTGCTCTACAGCACACAGCCCAGCTCCCCCTGGGTTCAGGGTTTTGCTTTGATCCTGTGCTAAATGCAGAGTGGCTGCTGGCCTCTGGCTGTGCCTCTGCCCCCCACTAAGGCTGGAAGCTGGGAGCTTCTCCTGTTCTTGGCAAAGCTGTTGTGATTCAGTGCTGCTCACACGAACAGACTGTGACCTAAAACTGTCTGTGCCACAAAACTAAATACTCAGAGATTTTTGCCACCAGGGGTGGTGGGACCAACCAAGGGGCTTCAAAGTCAAAAGGGGATAGATACTATGTCTGTCTCCACCCGATCCCCTCAACCCCGGTCAGAGCCAAGTTGCTTTGCTACACCAGAGACCTGGAGACCCACAGACACTGATCAGAGTGGGGGAGTTGTGGCCCCTGGAGAGGGTTGCTGTGGGCACCCTGGTTATCCTCCTCAACAACCCAGATTCAACCCACATCCAGGCTTTCTTCAGGAACACTGGGGGCTATGGAAGCAGTTGAGGGCCCAGACCACCCAGGAAGATGTAGCATACAGAAGGGACAGGCACTTGGGCACTGGGGTCAGGGCCACACTAGGCTGTCTTTCACGGATCCTTGGCCCTTGGTCACCCCTCCCAGCAGGCATATGCCACGCAGGTCGGGTGTTTATGGCGTCTTGCGCTAGAGAACTCGGGCTTCTTACCAGAAATGACTGGAAGAGCTGGAAGGTGCCGACAAGCCAGATGTACAGGTGGGAGTGCACCTGGGTGGAGGTGCCATTGAAGGTGTTGGCCACCACGAGGAAGGAGTAGGGTCCCACGGTGAAGAACTCCCAATCGTAGGCACCCGACGTGGCAATAGACTGGTTGGCTTCAAAGAGCTGGCTGCTGGGGTTCCACCTGTAGACCACGCTGTCGATGTTGTGGTTGTCCCCTGGAACCAAGGTCAGTGCTGGGGGAGGGGGCCTGTTCCCTAGGTTTCACAGCTTCTTGCAGGGCACAGCTTGGCCAGGGCACAGACGGCTACTACGCATATTCCCTGGATACCCAAGGCCCTCCCTTGCCCCATGCCTCAGGCAACCTCTGTCACCCAGCCTCTGGGTAACATGCCTCGATTCTGCATGCCTGCTGTTCCCAGAAGAAAAAGCCTGTGGGTCCAGATGGCCCACAGGCCTGCACTGGCCTTCCACCATCTAAGCCCTGCTCACTTCCTGCCTTGGCTCTTTCCTGCCCTAATAGGTCAGACTTTCTCACATTACTCTCTCTTTGTCTGAAACTTCTCCCCCATGGTGTCCCTGGAAGTCTTCCATGAATAATGAGTGCTCCCCAGGCATTTCTCCTCATGATGCTCTCCAGAAATGCCCCCTTGTGGTGCTCCCTGGAGGCCCTCCCCAATGATACTCCTTGGATGCCTCTCCTGTGGTGTTCTCTGGAGGTCCTCCCCTATGATCCTTCCCTTCATGGTGTTCCCTAGAGGAGACCCCTGGGGCTCCTCTCCCATGGCCCTTCCTTGAAGGTCTTCCCCATGGTCTTCCTCTCCAGTGCCTGATGGAGCACTCACCCTGTGGGGTACTCTGTTGTTGGGGGTCTTGGGCACCCCTAGACCCTAAGTGCAATGGCTGGTACTTCACCCCCAGGCTGTGTGGTACGCGTCACACTTGGGTGGATACTGAGCTATGAAATCTCTGGAGAGATGACTCAGCAGCCCTGCAGCTGCTCCTGAGACAGTCCATCCTTGGAGTTTAAGGCTTGAGGAGACCAGCTACCATCACGGCAAGAGCCTCGCTCAGACACCGGGTTTCCCAACCCTCCTGATGTCTTCTCGGACAGAATGCTGAGCTTGCTCTTAGGGAAGCAGCGGCAGGGGCAGCTTCCGAACTGGCTCCCTCGCTGGCCACACACCCATCGACATTAATGCTGCTTCTGCTGCCTTGGCTTATGGTCAGTATGCCATCTGCTAGCTGTGTTGACTCCTCCTCAAAATTAGGAGGGAAGTTGCTGGATACAGTCCACAGTGGGGCTCAGTGGTTTCTCTGGTGGGCAGGAACCACATGGCTTTCCTGCTCTCCTAACCTAGGTGAACCCCAGTTGTGATGGAGTTTATGTGGACTACCTCTAACCACGCATTGCAGGGGTAAGTTGCAGGAAATGGGCCACTCATGATTTAGTGTTTGTGTGTGGGTACACGTGTGTGTGTGTGTGTGTGTGTGTGTGTGTGTGTGTGTGTGTGTGTGTGTTGCATATGTATGTGTGTCACATCTATGTGGAGGCTAGAAGCCAGTCTCTAGTGTTATTCCTCAGAGACACTGTACACCTTGTCTTTTTCAGAGAATGCCTCTCAGTGGCCTGGGAATCACCTATCAGGCTATACTGGCTGTAGTGAGTCCCTGGGACCCTCTGCTCTAGTGCTGGCATTACAAAGGCATGTTCAGCTATTTGTCTCAAGTTCTGAGTGTCAAACCCAGGCTCTTGTGTCTGTAAGATAAGCACTTACTCACAGAGCCATTTCCCAGCCCCAACTTAATATTTTTTTAATGAGATGAAAATTCATTCTTGTACACAGACTATGGAATGAGTTCCTTCCAGGTCAGAGGCCACATGTGTCCTACCTTCTCGGTGGTTGGCTACCACCAGGAAGTGCTCTCCATCCACCTTAAAGGCCTCCCAGTCACGGGCACTGTGGGTGGCGATCCTCTGGTAAAGGGTGAACTTCAGCTTTCTGGGGCTCCACTTGTAGATGACTGAGAACTCTTGACCCCTTTCATTTGGCCCAAAGTTAGCCACGGCCAGGAAGATCTGGAAGAGAAACATTATCTTTGGTTGGCACCAGACCAGGAGCCCATCTACAGGATTCTGAACCTCAGCGTCTCTCCCACATCCACAGGGAAGGGTACGGGGACAGACTCAGTAAACACCAAAGTGTGGGTAATGGGACATGCACAGCACTCTATGTTGCATGGTTATGTGGCTTTCCTGGGGACAGAAAGCGTGGTTTTCATTTCACATGTGATGTGTGTGCATTGCCCATATGCAAATAAGAGTATGCATTCATTTAGGGACAAAATGTTTCCTTCCCTTGTTTTTCTGTTTTCCAGTGTTTCTTGAATGCTAAAATATCTTTTTTTAAAAATCACAAAGAAAATGAAAAATTTTCAGATGTCAACTGGTAACACTGCCACTCTGAACCTGGACACAGTGTATACCTATCGGGAGATAGCGAGCTTTACCTGTTTTGTCCCCAGTGTCTGGCATGGGCCGTCTGCTGGGCCAGAGCCCTTGGAGATAGCCATACAATGCTGTCTCCAGGACAATGTCCTGCCATGCAGGCTGCAGGAATTGGGAAGAAAACATTCCTTTCTCCTGTCGTGGTACCAATGCCCTCTCTTTGAACAGGTCCTCTGCTCACTGCAGCCCAGGTGGAAGGAACTGCCCGTGGCCAACTCTCAGGCCCTTGACCTCCAGGGACCTGCTACTAACATCCACTTATGCATCCTGTGTGGCCAGCATGGTAGGGTGAGAAGTAAGATACTCACTTTGCAATGCTATCTGTGTTATACCTGGCCCAGGGAGGTCACTCCAACAGTTAGCTTTTTTTGAAACAGGGTCTCATGTAGCCCAGGCTGGCCTCAAACCCTCTATGTAGCTGAGGATGGTGTTTGAACTTCTGATCCTCCTGCCTCCATTCTCTGAGTGCTAGGATTATAAGTGTGAGGCATCACACCCAGTTTATGCAGTGCTGGGGACCAAACCTAAGGATGTGTGCATGCTAGGCAAGTACTCTACCAACCAAGCCAATCTTAGCACTTTTGATTTGTAGTGAGTTAGCACAGGACCAGCCAGACTTTCAAGCTGCCTTGTGAGAAGTTGAGCAGACTCCTTATAGGCACACTCCTACAGCCTAAGGCCTATGACTTTGAGCATCCCCCCACCCCCACCACTTAGCAAGGGCTTGAAACCCTGAGAGGTGCATTGACCTGCAGAGTTCCAGCCTGTGGACCCCATGGAGGCACCCATCAACAAGGAAGGGGAAGTCACCTGTACAGACTTGCCTTTTTCCCAATGGTGAAATGTCGCCACGACTGTGCCTGATGTGTGGCGATGTTCTGGTAGGACACAAATTTCCCATCTGTCCATTTATAGATGGCTGATCTAGCTTTCCGATTGGCTGTAGCTGCGAAGAGTCCCACACCGGGGATGTCGAACACCTCGATGCCCAGGGTCTCTGAGTTGGTGTGCAGACTCTGATGTTCTTCTACGTAGTCCAGTTTGGTCTTGGCTTGGAATGGGAGGATGGGGACCTAGTCAGTGTGCATAGAAATGGAGCTGGGGGTTCTCCTGGGAGTGGCTTTTGGGACCCTGCCATGACTTGGCTCCTAGGCTTGTGTCCAGGGCCCTGGAATTTATGAAGGAGATGGAGCCCCATTTTATCCTCTTGGGAAAGGATCATTAAAGGGAGGCTGCTCCTGTTTACTAGGTGCTCTGGGCCCTGTGTGGCCCTAGACTCAAACAGGACAAAAGGGAGGTCTGAGTGTCTGTGCTACACCCTCTTTCCACCATTAACTATCTATCAGGGAGAGAAGCCAGCCATTGTGGCACACCCAGGATATGCCTATTTCTAGGTTGAACACACAGGTTTGCCACACTTGCTAGAGTTCTGAGAACAGCTCTGGGGATGGGCATGCCTATTCTAGGGAAGAAGACATCCTGGCTTGCCTGGGCTGTTCTGGTGGCCACCTGTTCCAGAAGTCATTAGTGGAGTGATAACTTTCTACTCTCTGAAGTGGCCCTCACAGATGGATGGGACTCTAAGCCTTTTATGGTAGCCTTGTCCTAATGGAGATACATCCAGCTGCTCTGTGTGCTAAGGATGTAAATTCTGGGTCCAGCCTCACCTGTCAACACAGAGATCCACTCGCTGTCCGCACACAGGTAGAGTCCCTTTCGGGTGGCATCAAACCAGAACTGGACGCCCTGTGCCTTGGTGCATGGCGGCCGGGATCCCAGGGTTACTTTCATGTCGGCTTCTATGGGGAAGATCAGGCAACAGTATCTGGCATATCAGGACTCCCGAGATAAGAACTCTGTGCAGAGTCCAAGCCCAGTGGTCCTGTCTTTACCCTTCTATGTGGCTGAAGGGAGCCCCAGACAGCACAGGTCACTGGAGATAGAGTGGGAAGCCCTGAAGTCCCAGGCATAATGCTTCCTGTGTGGCTGGCTGACCGCACCCACCCTTCGACCTGGAAGGCGTGTCTCTCTGTCCCTTTGCTGTCACCCCACGGACATCCTCAATGGCCATACACTTCTCTACTCTTCCCTGGGAGCCTGCCTCTTTTCAGCAGCAGGAACTAAGCTATGGGCAGTATTCTTGAGTCGTGTTTTGTTCTCACCACTATTGGTACCAACACTGGTCTCATGCCAGGCCTCCTGGCTTTATGGGGACAGCTCCATCAGCATTGGGCAGTGATGCAACACAGTAAAACCTAAATGCCCGATATATTTGAATGGGAACTTCCATTATTTATTATGTGAGAATCATAAGCTTTGGGGGGCCGACTGTCCTTCACCTCATCTTCTTTCCACAGAGCAGGGGTATATGGGTAGTGGGGGAGGGACTCTCAGACTCTGTACCATTGGGGGTGTGATTTTAATCAGAGGCTCAACATTGCAATCCAACATTAGGATGGAGCAGATATGAACCAGAGAAAGCATATCCAGCAGATGCCATGGGTTGGAGGTCTGGTGGGAAACAGAGCTAGGTCTTGGTGTGGGCTGGGCTTTGGGATAAACTGGAGGGAGTGGCTGGGAGATATGGGCAATTGCTGGCCAGTGATCCAGAGGAGGGAGCCTTTCTGATGTGAGCCATATCTACCATCTGCCCAGGAGACCAAGAAAGGTACATGGTCTGCCTGTAGTCTATACAATTACAGCCCTTCAAGGGAGGGACAGGTTAGTGGTTCTGGCCTTTCTGATGGCCCTGAGTGACAACCGCCCTTCTGTGACTGAGAGATACACACTGGAAAAGGCTGAGAAAGGAGCTGATGCTCTCAGATGTTGCTGGGGTGGGAAGCAAGCCCCGCCTACTAACCATAGGGATATTTCAGCACCTCATTATCCTCAGGCTTCTCTGTGAGTCTCTTCAGCACCTGGGGGATGGACAGCTCAGCCAGCCTGGCGTTCCTGCTGGGACACAGCCTTGGGGTGGCATCTGAGCCTGGCAGCAGAACCAGTTGCCTTATGAGACCCTGCAGAGGGAGAAAGTGAGGTTCCACTGATATCTGCAGTTGCTGGGGACCTTGGCCCATATGGCCCAATGGGTCTAGCCTGCAGTGTGGGAATGGGTTAGTGGGAAGCCACCAGGAGTGATGGCAGACAATTGCTCTTAGTGAAGAAGGGACTGTCTACACAGAACTAGAGTGACTAGGCCACATTGCTTTTCCATGTGACCCAGCTACTCTTCCATTCCTTCCTTCACTATCCACCCACCATTGATTCACTCATTCATCTCTCTCTCCCTCTATTGTCCATCTATCTACCCTCTTACCATTCATCCATCTGCCCAGCTACCCATGTCCATTCATTATTAGCTTCTATCTATCTATCATCCATTCACCTACCCACTTACCACTCATCCATCTGCCAGCCCACCCATGTCCATTCATTAATAACCAATCAGTCCACCTACCTATCCATCTCTCTATCCATTCACCCACCCACCTACCTATCTGCCCACCCATCCAACATACATCTAGCCACCCAGGCATCAACCCATACATGCATGCATGCATGCATGCATGCATCCACCTATCCATCATCACCCATCCATCCACGCATGCATCTATCTACCTGTTTTTCCATTTGCCCATCCAGTCATAACACAAGTACATTTCCACAGAGTGATTACTATGTGTCAGATATGGTTGCAGATGCCGAGGACACCACAGGGAACTATAGCTCCTAGCTATGGAGTTGACTCCAGATACCGCCCTAGCAGTGAGTACACCACTGTGAATGGATGGGTAGATGGATGGGGGTGTGAGTAGATGTTAAGTGGGTGGATTAGTGGATGAGTGGGTAGATAAGAGCATGAATGAGTGGATAGATGTGTGGGTGAATGAAAGGATGGGTGGATGTGGGTGGGCGAATGGATAGAGGAGTGGATGCATGGGTGGGTGGGTATGTGGATGGATGGATGGATGGATGGATGGATGGATGGATGGATGGATGGAAGGATACATCAGGACCGGAAAGACTGGGTTTAAGCATCAGTTTATGAGAGCGTTGGGGACACGCTTCCATACTAGGAGGACCTGTGAGCAGGGATCCAAGAGTCTCAGGGAAGAGTGTGAGGGCCCTGTGGTGGACTCCTCAACACCTTTGTGTTTCTGGTTCTCACTTAGCACAGATGGCAATCTATCATCTAAAGCATGTGACAGGCTGTCCCCACAGCCCTGGGGAAGGGGTACTGCTGGCAGCCCCTCCACACTCACTGTGAATAGGCCTTTGGTTCTCTTCCGGCTGCCAATGAAGAACCGGGCTCCTTTTACTGATAGGGTGGGTGGGAAGGGAACGTCAGCCATTCTGAAACGTGAGTGGACAGTACTAGTGTCACAGACGAGGAAGGGCATACACCTCATTTGCTTATAAAACTAGGGATGAGTCTCATATGGGAAACAGGCGAGCATCCCAGGGAAGCTATGGTGACAGGCTCCATAGCAATTAGAGGTCCAGGGCCTGCAGAGCAGAACCTGCTCTGAGGCAAAGGAGGACACCTTGCCCCTCTGGCTGTAGTGGCCCCAGGTTCCCCAGCTGTGGTCACATCTCTCTACTTCCATCTCCTTTCCTATTGCATCTGAGCATGCTTGCAGCCTTTGCCCCGCCTCTGTGGTCTCTGCCTCCTCATCACGAGCTGTCTCACTTAGCTTTCATCTTGACTTGGTTTCAGACCCATTTGGCAGGTAAAGGCACATTCATAGTCCCCAGCGGACCTGAGCTGGGGCACCCCAGGACAGAGCTCCTGCAGGAATGCATGGGGAGGATACATACGAGGCCTTTTTCCCACCTCCTAGTGAACCTCCAGGACCTTTCCCTGCATCAGGACCCTAACCCACATGGCCATCGTGTGCTTCCACATAACTCGGGAAGCAGGACAGAATGGTGGCTATAGATGGGAGGGAGGCACCTTGCTGGAGACCCAGGAGTCTCTGGAAAGTGCTGGTTGTGATTGCTATGAAGGTCGAACTCTCTGAGGAAGCCGTGAAAGGTAGCAGGCCAAGGGAGGGACATGTGGTCGGAGCCTCTGTCTGAGATGATATTGGCCTTTCCTATAGCTCCTGCTTCCTCAGCCTTACCCATCTGCTGCAGTGCACCCAGCTCCTGGCCAGGAGTACCAGGCAGCCAGCCCTCCACCCATAGCCCACCTCCACTCTGTGCTAGGCATCCTGGCCCCCGAGCCCAGCCTGCACCCTTGGTGCTGGCATGCTTTCTCTACCCAAAGGTCTCACATCTTCCTTGGCCACAGTAAGTGATTTCTGGCCCCCGACTGGACACCTCCATTTCATAGAGCATGTAGCTGCTCCATGACCCCTGGCTTGATAATGGAAGCCTGCCTTCCACAAACCCCTACCAGGGACCTGCCTCAGGGGCCAGCACCTAAGGCATTCTGCATAGCCTGTCCCAGGTAAAGGATTTGGCAGGGCAGGGGCAGAGGCGGACTTGCCCAGGACCCACTCCCCACTGTGCAGTGACAGAACAGCCCCTGGAATGGGTTGCTCGGATGGCACACAGCATGGTCAATCACTGGGATGCACATCCTGGTACCTACATGTCTATTGGGAGGCCACAGTCCATGGTGAGGGAAAAGGATCCTTGGGACACAGCCAAGATCAGCGTGTGCCACTGGCTGTCCACAAGGCCGGGGCTCCGGAAGGACACACGGGTCTGCCAGGCACCAGCCAAGTCCTCGGTGAGAAATAAGAAGTGCAGCTGTGTGGGCGAGTACCTCAGGCCGAGCAGCAGTGCGTCTCTCTCCTCAGCCAGCAGGGAGAATAGGTATTCATTCTTCTGTGGAGAGCAGGGCCAGAGGTGGGACAGGGCTGAAGCAAAGGGAGGAGGGAGGGACCGAGAAGGATGGACAAGGCCAAGGGGGTGAAGGGGAACAGGACCTTCGAGAGGGTGGGAATAGCAGGAGAGTGGGTGGGACTAAGAGGAGGAAGGAGGGGCCAACCAGGGAGAGGATGTGGCACCCTGACCCAGTAGCTCTTCTGGGTGGGGATTCAGTATGCCTCCCCACACCAACCCCGCAGCCAGCTCAGGACAAGCAGCCTAGTCCAAGTGCACAAGGGAACATTTTCAGCTTATAGAGAGAAATAGGTCCTGCCTGCTCCATCATGAAAAAGCCAGGAGGACCTCACACTGAGTAAAAGAAACCAGGCCAGAAGGAAAGTGTCTGCTTAGCTTCCCAAAGGCTCCGATTGGTGCAGACACAACAATATGGGTGCTAGGGGTTTGGAGGGGTCTTGCAGGGCAAGCAGCCAGTAATTCATACGACAGCTGAGATTAGCTAGGCAGAATGTGATTGAACTAACTCAGTGCCACCGAGATACGCTCACAAAGGTAAGCACAGTAAGTCCTATGTTATGTGTGTTTTTATTATAGTCAGCAAAGCAGAGTGATAAGTCTGTGATCTCAAAAGCAGGCTTGTCCTTTCCACTGTGGGCTATTTATATCCACACATCTCACCAAGCCATCCTTAGCCAAACACAGGCTAAAGAGCTGAAAGCCAACTTAGCCCTGATGATAAGTAAGCATGCAGATGTGTGCACACTTAATATTTTCTTTCATGAGGCTCTGCCCATGTGAACCTGCAGGCCAGTCCATGCACCTGTTCTAAAGAGGGGAGGGCTCTTCCTGCTCCTGTGGTACTCAGTGGGAAGAGAGTGAGTCTGCTTCCTGGGGACTTCCAGGAAATGGTGTGGAGCTTGGGAACTGACCAGTGACAGAAAACAAAACCCTCCCAGTGATGTCCAGGGGATCAGGAGCCACAGCAGGCTGAGAGGGAGCTAGGGAGGGAGAGGTGGGAATGGGGAGGTATAGGAATGGAGCCCCCTCATCCCCTGTCCCAGCACACACACCAGGTTCACGCTGGTTTGAGCTGTCAAGTGCTCAGCCTGTCCATTTTGTATTGGTTACTTTTGTTGCTGTGAGTAAGCACCATGACTTATGGAAGAAAGAGTTTATTTTGGCTTAGAGTTCCAGAGGGAGAGACCATAAAGGTGGGAGATTAATGGTAGCAGGTGAGAGGAACAGGATGCCAGAGGTCACATCTCTAACCACCAGCAGGAAACAGAGAGCATGGACCCAAAGTAGGTGAAGCCATCAACTCCCAAAGCCTGCCCCAATAACATATCCTCAAGCAGCCCCCCAAACAGAGCCGTTCACCGGAGACCAAGTCTTCAAACAAATGTGCCTGTTTGGACATTTTTCATTCAAACAACTGGTGACCCCCAGGGGAGGTGGCTACTGTCCCCCTAAAAAACATTCCTGGCTGAGGAGACAGACATTTACTTGAACCAGAGCATGTTCCAGAGCATGAGAGGAGATCCAGGTGGTTAAAAGTTTATTGAAGCCACAGGCTCTGACAAGCTGATGTCAGAGGCAGGTACCCAAAGCAGAGGGACGGGGGCGCGGGGGGGGGGGCGGGCAGTGACCCAGAGGATCAGCAGGCCTCCTGGGAAGTAGGAGAATAGATCAAGTCACAAAGGACAGGTTGGGGATCCATCCTGGAGGACTGTCTATTCCAGATCAGAATCAGACTGAGAGAGCTGAGAGAGGCCACAGGGAGGGACCTGAGCCAGCTGGCACCAGGAACAGGCCCATCAGCAGCTGGACTTCTGGCCTGAGGAGAGGCCACAGCAGGCCTGGCGGGAGCAGGCAGGGCGGCAGAGCAGGGACACACTGGAGCAGGGCTTGCAGCAGCTGGGCTGGCAGGAGGAGGCACAGCAGGAGGAGGTGGGCACACAGCAGGCAGGTCTGCACACAGGGCGGCAGAGCAGGGACACGCTGGAGCAGGGCTTGCAGCAGACAGGCTTACAGCAGACAGGCACACAGCAGGAGGATTGACAGCATGAGGGCTGGCAGCTAGACTGCTGGCAGCATGGGGATCCAGAACAGATGGGTGTGCAGCAGACAGGCACACAGCAGGAGGATTGACAGCATGAGGGCTGGCAGCTAGACTGCTGGCAGCATGGGGAGGATCCAGAGCAGATGGGTGTGCAGCAGACAGGCTTGCAGCAGACAGGCACACAGCAGGAGGATTGACAGCATGAGGGCTGGCAGCTAGACTGCTGGCAGCATGAGGATCCAGAGCAGATGGGTGTGCAGCAGACGGGCTTGCAGCAAAGGGTCATAGAGCAGGATGGCTGGCAGGGGGAGCAGGTGCAGCAAGCTGGCTGGCAGCTAGACTGTTGGCAGCATGAGGGTGTGCAGCAGCTGCTGCAAGCAGATTGGCAGCAGGGGCTGGACACACAGCTCACTGGGGTGCAGATGAGGGTCAGACAGGGGGCTGGGGCACAGCAGCTGGACTGACCGCAGCTAGGTTGGCAACAGCTGGGCTGGCAGCAGCTGGGGGCACAGCAGCTAGACTGGCAGCAGCTGGGCTGGCAGCAGCTGGGGGCACAGCAGCTGGGCTCACAGCAGCTCTCTGGGCAGTCATCCACCTGCCAGGAGGAGTTGGTGCAGGCGTCAGAGCAGACAGACATGGTAGAGGTGGCCATGGCGGGGTTGGCTGGGAGCTGGGAGGTTGGAGCTTGTGAGTGTGTGAGTATGTATGTTATGTGCTATGGTGTCAGCTTTTATACCACACAGGTTATGTTTTCAGCCGGAAGCCTCTAGAAACTTCCTTCCTCGTGGGTATTTTAAGCTGCGTCCTGAAAGCCCTTGTTAATCTGTTTGTTTACAGGAGAGTCACAGCTCCACAGGGTGCTGGCTAGGGCCTGAGGGTGCTGTGGTACTTGCTCCTCTGAGTGGAGCCTTGGCCATGCTGGATCTGGCTCTGTGCACACACCACATGCCTCATCCTTCAAGCTGTTCCACTAGGCACTGAGTAGCCAGGAGTTCCAGCCCAGGTTGGTGGGTAGGGTTGTAAAACCTGCTGGCTATATACACCTGGATGAGGGGTGTACCTGAACACTGTGGAAGACTATCCTGAGTGTCTCAACATGGCATAGGTCTGTAGAGAACAAGACAATGAGGAAAACTAGAGGGGGATAGATTCTTCTAGAACACAGGCTTTTCAACAGAGAAGGGGAGCTGTGGAGAAAAGTCCCACAGATGTAGGGACTGTGCCTCTCTGCAAATGAAACTTCACCGTGTGCTGTGTGACCACATAGGCTGGGAACCTGTGCCTCAAATGCACAGTGACACTTAGGGAGCATTCAGACAGTCCAGCACCCAACCTGAGCCTAGTAGGAGGGATGCACCAAGATTGAGTCTTCCTGCGCTGCGGCTGTGGGATGACTGCGGGTGAATGGCACCAGGGGAGGGGAGTGGGCTCTAGTGAGAGGCTCCAAGATCTCCTGCCTGCAGAAAGGAGTGTCAAAGCCAGGTACAACAGAAGGGCCACAGGAACCAGTTCAAGGTTCTAATGCTGAAGGAGCAAGCGAGCCTGACTCCCGGGATCCACAGAGCCACTGGCCACCGGCCACCAGACCCATGCCCCTCTCCTCCCCTCCATTTAAACCATTCTTCGTGGTTTACAATATTCTAACTTTAAGATTCAACCAGCTCTTGAACTGTTTCGGGGGCACCCGGGCAGGCGGAGCGGGATCCATCCCTGGTGCATGGGCAGGCTTCTGGGAATCCAGTGCCTGTGGTGTGACGCCTTGCGCAGCCTTGGTGCAGTGGGAAAGGGCTTGGACCTGCCTAGGCTCAGTGTGCCAGGCTCTGCTGACTCCCCGTGGGAGACCTCAATTTGGGGGATGTGGGGATATGGGGTGGCTTGGGGGTGGGAGGAGGGAGTGGGTGGGATCTGTGGGTGGTATGTGGAGTGAGTAGAGAATTTTTTAATAAAGAAAAAAAAAAAGACCCAACCAGCTATTGCATACCAAGTTTATTTCCTTTTATGGCTCTATAATATTCCATTGTATTGACTTAGCACAGTGTATCCAGCCAGTGACCGGTGGGTATTTTGGCTGTCCCCTGTTTACTACAGATATGACTACAGCTGCTGTCACGGTTGTTTGTGTTTGGTGTTTTGTGTGATCATAAGTTTTCTTTTCTCTAGAGGAAATCTCCGAATAGGCTTCTTGGGCTTCTTGGGTCACGTGACAGTGAATGTTTATCTTCAGGCTCCACTATCCCTGAGGGGCAGGCCATCTGCGTTCCACAGTAGTGCGACTGGGTCCCACTCTTTGTGCTTTGTGTTTGTGGTGATAGCTGGCATCGTGTTGAGTGTCTTTAGTGGACCCATCTGCCCAGCTGCCTCGCATCTGCAGAGTGTCCCACACACGATGTAAGGGGATGCACTCCCCACACTGGGCTCGAACAGGCTGTGGGGCTCCTGTACTTAGCATTTCCCTCAGACTCTCACCCGGTTCACTCTTGCCCGGGCATCTTACTCGGTAAAAAGTTTCTTTCATATTTATGCTTCTTTTTAAACTTTCTTCTTTTGAGACAAGGGCTCCTGTAACCTAGGCTAGCCTGGAATTCACTGTTTAGCTCAGGATGACTTGGAACTCCTGGGGCTCCTGCCTCCTCCTCCTCCTAAGAATGGGATTTCAGGTGTGCCTTACCATGCCTGGCTCATGCCTGTGCAGTTTAAAGATGAGAGTTTAGTGCCCTTGAGGCCCATCTCAGCCAGTCTCTTGTATAGTCTGCTTCCCACGTTGATCTGGGAACTCTGCTTCACACTTAGGGCACACAGTCACTTAGCTGTATGTGCACTCATCGTAAGGTAAAACATGCCCACTCCCTTGTTCTCTCCCTCCCTCCCTCCCTCCCTCCCTTCTTCCCTCCCTCCCTCCCTCCCTCCCTTCTTCCCTCCCTCCCTCCCTCCCTCCCTCCTCTCTTCCTCTTCCCTCCCCTCCCCTCTCATAGGTTTACTGAGCACTTAGCTGGGGCAGTGGCCTGGGTAGTGACAAGGGACCTGTTCTTTGTTGTTTATAGATCAGGACCAATAGAAGGGCCCATTGTTGCTTTATGGGAAATTTTTACTGAGAAGTGTGAATTGTCCATATTTGTTCTTTTTTATTCTTATGGTGATTATAGGTCTCTCAAAATTACTTATTAGTTTTAAAACCAACTTGCAATTTTCTGCAAAGATGTTTACTTAGATTCTGCTAGGAACTGGAGAAGTCTCCAGATGAGCAGGGGGCACCACTTCCTGATGTATTTAGAAGGCTTTCACATGAGTTTCATAGTTTCCAAAGCATGCGATTTTGCAACTCATTGGCGTAGCTTGGATATGAGGACATCTGTCCCCCAGTGGTGACTGGGATTGGTCGGCTGAGTAGATGTCTGTCCCTTGCTGGAGGTTAGGGAGAAGTCACATGGTGATGTCAGCTGTGGGTTCCTAACAGATATCAGAGTAAGGAAGTCCCCTAGCCTGGTTTTGTGTGTGTGTGTGTGGGGGGGGAGCTTTTATTGTGAAAGAGTATTGGGCTGTCCTAGCTCCTTTTCTGCATATATTGATATAATTGTATGATGTTTGCTTTTATTATATCAATGCAATATATTACATTAGCTGAGTTTTCAGATATTAAACCCATGTTTTATTCCAGAGATAAACTGCACTTAGCCCCAGTGTTAAGCAGCTTTGAGTTACTGTGACAGAATGCCAGAGGCACTCTGCCTATAACAGGAAAGGTTACTTGGCTCCTAGTTTTGGAAGTGTCACTATGCCTTAGTGACTTTTCTGTTTGTGTGAAAAAACCGCTTGACCATGGGAATTTAAAGAAGAGTTTCTGGGGCTTATGCTTCCCGAGAGATAAGAGCCCACCGTGCTGGGGGAAGTGACAGGTGTAGAGGCAGCCGGGGCAGCTGGGGCAGCTGGGGCAGCTGGGGCAGCTGGGGCAGCAAGCTGGGAGCTCACATACTGAGCCACAAGCATGAAGCAGCGAGAAAGAGACTGTGAAACAGAGGGAGTCTCTAAGCTCTCAAAGCCTGCCTCCACTGACTTTCTTCCTCCCACAGAGCCACATGTCCTGTTTTCCCCAAACAGTGCTACCAACTGATGTTCAAATACTGGAGCCTTTGGGGGACATTTCTCATTCCAGTCCTCCCACACCATGTGGCCTGCGTCAGGTGGCATGTCATGCGACAAGAAGCTGCTTACTTGTGGTGGCTAGGAGAGGAAGAAGAAGGCCATAAGGTTGCAAGGTCCCCTTCAAAGGCACATTCCCATGTCTTAGTGTGCTTTCTGTTACCGTGAATAAAGACCATGACCAAAGCAACTTGGGGAGGAAGACTTTATAGTTCATCTTACCATTCCACATCACAGTCGCCATCGAAGGAAGTCAGGGCAGGAACTGAAGCCGAGGCCGTAGGAGAACACCCCTTTCTGGCTTGTTTCCCTAGGCGTGCTCAGCCTGCTTTCTTAAATACTCTAGGATCACCTGCCCAGGGGTGGCACCGTGTATAGTGGGCCAGGCCCTTTCACATCAATTATTAATCAAGAAAATGTTCCATAGACTTGTCTATAGGCAGTCTGGTGGAGGCTTTGTCTCAATTGAGTTTCCTCTTCTCAGATAACCCTAACTGTGTCGAGGTGACAACAAAACCAACCAGCATGTCCAATGACCTCACTTTCTCCCATTAGGCCCCACCTCTTACAGACATCACTACCTCCTGACAACATCACTGGCTGGGGACCAAGCCTTCAGCACCTGGGTTCTGGGCACACTGAGGAGCTACAGCAGCCATGGCACATGGCTGTTTCTGTGATGCTGGATTCAATGGCTGGCGTCTGCTGAGGGCCTATCTGACAGAGACTTCCATGTGAAATATGCAAAGGACCCTTAAAAACAATGAACTTGTCTTTAAAATGGGCAGGAGAGCTGGACAGATGCCTCACCTAAGTAAGGCATTTGTCTGCACGCTTGTCTTTGAGGATGGCCTGGGAGTAACACTTGTCTCAGAGTGGCTTGAGATGTGCCACCCCTTCTCCAGTTTTCAGAAGAGGTCCTGAGGGTCATCAGTGTGGATTCTTCTTGGTCTGTCTTCACTGGGTCTTTGTTTTTCTTCCTTGTGTGTTAGCTCTGCTCAGGTAACTGACCCGAGGCTTCCTCGGCACACATGTCCATGGCTGTGAGCTTACCCCATGGCAGGGCTTCTGCTGACACGCACTGTGATGGCTGATGCCCAGTGTCAACCTGACAGGATTTGGAATCACCTGGGGGGACACTTCTGGGCATGTCCATGAGGGTGTTTCCAGAGGAGATTGACTGAGACTCCATGGACGTGGGGGGCACCAAACCACGGGCTGGAGTCTTGGAATGAATAACAAAGAGGCAGTGACCTGAGTACCTGTATGCCTCGCTCTCTGTGTCTTGACTGAGGACTCAGTGTGTTCCCTTACACCTCTGCCACGTGACTTCCCTGCCATGATGGACTGTGTCCTCAAACCTTGGGCTAAAGTAAACCTCTCCTTTCCTTGAGTTGTGTTGTTCAGGTATTTTTCACCATCAGAAAAGCAACTAACAGAAGGGGCATCAGGGCTTGACGGGGATGGGGCCATGGGGGTATCTGCTCCCCTTTTCTGACAGAGGCTGCCGTGCACACTGCAAAGGAGCCTTAAAATCAACAATGAATCAACCTGGCTCAAAAATTGGCAAGAGAGCTGGATAGACCCCTTGCCAAAGAAGACATCCAGATGCCACCGTGTAAACTTGAAAAAATGAAGTCATAGGCAGGGTGGGGCATGCTTGTGATCTCAGCTAAGACAAGAGGAGGAGGATCATGAGAGTGAGGACAATTTGTGCTACATTGTAAAACCAGAGAGAGAGAGAGAGAGAGAGAGAGAGAGAGAATGTATGAATGAGGGAGGGAATCTGTATCCTTGTAAGAATGCCCCACATCAAAATGCCAACAAGAAATGTGAGGAGGAAGGAGTGACAGGCGCTTCCCCTCAGTACTTCCAGGAACACAGGATGGCTCAGAGCTGTGGAAGAACCTGGTGGACTCTTACATAAATCAAACACACCTCCGCCCATCCCGCACTCACACTTCTTGCTATTTCTCAAAAGGAGAAGCCACATCTTCATAGAGATCTCTGAATGGACGTGCATGCTAACACTTTAGTCACAATGCCAAAAGCACCATAGAGTAATCCTGAGGCTCATCTGGGAGGGAGGGACCCTGTAGGGAAGGGCTAAGCCTGCCGAGGGAGAGCTTCTGCATCCAGAGCAGGGAATGATGTTCAAAGGAAAAGGGCATGGACCTGGAGAGCCTTGGAGCGGCATGGAGGATGCGGGGGGGGGGGTGGGGTGTAGTGGCTGCAAAGGGATTGCTGGAGGTTGGTGGACAGAGATGCTCCACAGGGTATCAGAACCCTGAGGGCACTCAGGACAGCAAAAGTATTGTGTAAGACGCTGCAGTGTTGTATGTGTGTGTCTGTGTCTGTGAGTGTGTGTCTGCGAGTGTGTGAGTGTGTGAGTGTGTGTGTGTGTGTGTGTGTGTGTGTGTGTGTGACCAATATGACAAAGTCCTGAGCATCTCTGACACCACAAGTGGAGTTGGTGACAAAGCCAGGTCCCCGGGCTGGGCTGTGCAGGGCATGGCTTCTGTCTGCTGCTCCAGCTCACTCCTTTCCTCCTGTGCAGTTCACTGTGGACAGTACCTGAGCCAGGCCCATGGTTTATTGACTTTATCACAGCCCCTAGCGGCTGTGAGCCCCACCCCCACCTCATCAGCATCCCTCCACACAGCGCTCCTCCCACACAGTCCGACTCTGGTTTTCTATCTCTCAATGTCTTCCTGTCTTTGCTCAATCGCTCCATCTTTCTCTAACATCTTGGCTGTGTGGGATAGGTGAGGACCGTGGGCCCCCACCAATTGGTTGATCTTCTACTGACCACATTTTCCAGCCTGGGGTGCCTACTAAACTGCATGGCTCTTCAGCTGGATGCTGTGTTTCTGTGATCCCTCAAGCTCTGTCTGGATGGGCTGGGTGGCAGCAGGCTGGTCACTTGGGACTCACTTAGGTGTTACAATGGTAAATTAGGTCAGGTAATGTCTCTGACTCCCTTCAGAGGAATTCCCCTCTGGGAATTACTCCAGGTGCTAAAGACAGGCTTCCCACCCAGGAGATGCCCCAGGCACGAGTTCCACTGTCCGTTTACTGGGGACCCCTTGCCCAGCAGCAGCTCCTCTTGGCCAGCTGTGCACATGTCTGAGACCATCACCCACTGGACAGTGGGGATTCTCTGTGGATGCTGGGGACTCTTCTCAGATGTGGGGGACTATCATGGCAGCATCTCACGCTTCTGTTTTGTGCAGAGCATGACACTAAGCTCCGCTGTTCACCCCCAGAGCAGGTGGCCAATGTCTCTCACTATTGCAGGGCTAAGTCCCTCCCTCCAGGAAACAATCACAGTCTGCAGAGACTGGCATTGACTTAAGCCACATTTCTCAGAGCATGAGAGGAGATCCGGGCAGTAAGAAGAGTTTATTGATGTTCTGAACTCTGAAGGACCAATGCCAAAGACAAGTGACCAGGACAGAGGGACAGTGAAGAGGGACATTGACCCAGGGTACAGGGGGAGCTCCTGGGAGACAGGAGGTCAGGTCAGGTCAGTGTAGGGAACATGTTGGGGTGCTGTCCTGGGGAGATCCCACATCAGGAGCAGATTAAAGAGGCTAAGAGAGATTGGGGAGCAGGACATGAGCAGGGAGTAGACAGATCCATCAGCAGCTGGACTTCTGGCCAGAGCAGAGACCACAGCAGGCCTGGCGGGAGCAGGCAGGGCGGCAGAGCAGGGACACACTGGAGCAGGGCTTGCAGCAGCTGGGCTGGCAGGAGGAGGCACAGCAGGAGGAGGTGGGCACACAGCAGGCAGGTCTGCACACAGGGCGGCAGAGCAGGGACACGCTGGAGCAGGGCTTGCAGCAGACAGGTTTGCAGCAGACAGGCACACAGCAGGAGGATTGACAGCATGAGGGCTGGCAGCTAGACTGCTGGCAGCATGAAGAGGATCCAGAGCAGATGGGTGTGCAGCAGACAGGCTTGCAGCAGACAGGCACACAGCAGGAGGACTGACAGCATGAGGGCTGGCAGCTAGACTGCTGGCAGCATGGGGAGGATCCAGAGCAGATGGGTGTGCAGCAGACAGGCTTGCAGCAGACAGGCACACAGCAGGAGGATTGACAGCATGAGGGCTGGCAGCTAGACTGCTGGCAGCATGGGGATCCAGAGCAGATGGGTGTGCAGCAGACAGGCTTGCAGCAAAGAGTCACACAGCAGGATGGCTGACAGGGGGAGCAGGTGCAGCAAGCTGGCTGGCAGCTAGACTGTTGGCAGCATGAGGGTGTGCAGCAGCTGCTGCAAGCAGATTGGCAGCAGGGGCTGGACACACAGCTCACTGGGGTGCAGACAAGAGTAATGCAGGGGGCAGGGGCACAGCAGCTGGGCACACAGCAGCTGGGCTGGCAGCAGCTGGGGGCACAGCAGCTGGACTGGCAGCAGCTGGGGGCACAGCAGCTGGGCTCACAGCAGCTCTCTGGGCAGTCGTCCACCTGCCAGGAGGAGTTGGTGCAGGCGTCAGAGCAGACAGACATGGTGGAGGCGGCCATGGCGGGGTTGCTGGAGTAGAGTGAGTGAGTGAGTGAGTGTTGAGTGTTGAGTGTTGAGTGTTGAGTGTTGAGTGTTGAGTGTGAGTGTGTGTGAGGTGCTGGGCCCTCAGCTTTTATCCCCCTGTGCTGCTGTTGCCTGGCTTGGCCTCTCTTCCTTGTTAGTGTGGCACGTGGCCATCATCAGGGTGTTTGTTTGTCTGGGATGTTGTTGTCAGGCCTGTCTGTCTCCTGCCAGTGGGTGGTGCTGGGGACACTGGAGGGACAGTTAGGTGAGGCTCTGTGAGCAGTGAGGTTGGGGTGTCACTGGTGGGACTCTCCCAGCCATCCTATGGCTGCAGGATGTCATCCGGCCATGGCCGACTGCCAGGACCCTCATCCCCTCTCAAGAAGCAGTGGCAGGAGAACAATGTCCTCAGCCCAGGACTCCTCCCATAGCCCAGCTCTGGGTGAGGACAAGCTGTCACTCATGACAGTGCCGAGACCAGAGGTGTGCATTGACGTGTGTAGAGCCATTGGGGTGAAGGTGCAGCAACTGGCCTGTAACTTCCAACCCTAGAGTCTCCTCAGCTCCTGGACCCGCCCTGTGTCCACCCTGCCCTGTGTCCACCCTGCCCTGTGTCCACCCTGCCCTGTGTCCACCCTGCCCTGTGTCCACCCTGCCCTGTGTCCACCCTGCCCTGTGTCCACCCTGCCCTGTGCCTGTGTCCACCCTGCCCTGTGCCTGTGTCCACCCTGCCCTGTGCCTGTGTCCACCCTGCCCTGTGTCTGTGTCCACCCTGCCCTGTGCCTGTGTCCACCCTGCCCTGTGTCCACCCTGCCCTGTGTCCACCCTGCCCTGTGTCCACCCTGCCCTGTGTCCACCCTGCCCTGTGTCCACCCTGCACTGTGTCCACCCTGCCCTGTGTCCACCATGCACTGTGTCCACCCTGCCCTGTGTCCACCCTGCCCTGTGTCCACCCTGCCCTGTGTCCACCCTGCCCTGTGTCCATCCTGCCCTGTGCCTGTGTCCACCCTGCCCTGTGCCTGTGTCCACCCTGCCCTGTGCCTGTGTCCACCCTGCCCTGTGTCTGTGTCCACCCTGCCCTGTGCCTGTGTCCACCCTGCCCTGTGTCCACCCTGCCCTGTGTCCACCCTGCCCTGTGTCCACCCTGCCCTGTGTCCACCCTGCCCTGTGTCCACCCTGCCCTGTGTCCACCCTGCCCTGTGTTCACTCTGCCCTGTGCCTGGGGTTTCAGAAAGGTGGGCTCATCTCCTTCCCACTTAGGCAGGTTGGCAACTCCTGGTCTGGTTTCCCAGTTCTGAGCCATGAGGGATACCGTGTGAGAAGGTTCCCATGTGTCTTGGCTGCCCCTCCCCACCCTCTATTCCTCTGCCCTGCTTCTCCTGGCCAGCCTTCCCCTCCCTCCCTGTGGATCAGCCTCTCCCCTCTATAATCTGTTGATGCGTTTTTCACATATTTCATATAAAAGTCTTTACTGCCTACTTCCTTATTATATACGTGGGAGACACATACCCCAGCTCTCAAGAAGAACCATTTAGACCTCCCAAAGCATGTTTAGTCTCAAAATGGCACCAGTGTCTGGGGCTAGTCCTTCCTTCACGGGGCTTCTAAAGTGAGATACTGACATGTGTGGTCAGCTGCCACTTCAGACAACCCAGGTTGAGAGAAGTCACCTGTGGTTTCAGAGTATCCTGTCAGCCTCACATAGCCCCATGTGGCCCCATCCCTGGAGAAGCTCCTGCCTCAGAGAGTGGGAGACAAGCACAGGCTGGAAGCCGTGGCCTCCACATCCTGTCCCTAAGCTTGTATGTGGCAGGGCTGGGGATGACAGTGGCAGGTGCATGATGGGGACAGGGTGGATGGAAGATTGTGTACTTCTGTTCGGGACTGCGGATCTCAATGTTTGAGGGCCAGAGCTTTCTGAGGTGGTTTGGTAACAGACAAACTCCACCCCTGCCCAGCTTCCTGTCCTGTCTAGTCTGCTCCCCTCTCCTTCCATGGCACACTGCATCCCTACAGGGTATTCACTGTTCAGTCTCCAAAGACCTGGCACAGTCACCTCTGGGTAGAATGTCCCTGAAGGCATGGGCACATTTTCTTTTCAGAGAAATTGCTGTAAGATGGATGGATCCAGAGATGTTGTGACACCTGGTTCTGACTGTAGGAGACTCTGTGACCATGCTCGACCTGGGAAGTGGACCCTTATCAGCCGGTGGAGCAGGGGAAGGTGGAGAAACTAGCCTGACAAACAGACAATTCTATTTGAAGGCACCAGGAGGTCCAGAGATAGCTGAGACTTGAGGGACCAAATCCCCATCACCGGAAGAGCCCTGGATGGGGCCTGCATTATCGTGGATTTTCCTGACAGATTGAGTCACAGCTCATCGAGAAGGGGCCAGGAAGTTGACCTAAGCCTTCAGTGGTCTTAGAACCAGTGGACAAAGTGCAGAGTCCAGGGCCTGTTGAGGTGGAGGAGGGGTCTGGGAAGCAATGGACTTTCAGATGCAAACACTGATTGTGAGTGTAGGAGCCTCCCCCACCCTCCAGGAAAAACAAAGCAGAAACTAGGTGGCCCTGCCTGTAAATCAGCTCAACTGAACAGGGTAAACTGTCCACAGACTGACTGTTCGCCAGAGACACAGCCATCCTTTCTGAGCCAGACAGCAGCACCAGGGACTCAAGGGATCTTAGATTTTTTTTTTCAAGACAGGGTTTCTCTGTGTTGTTTTGGTGCCTGTCCTGGATCTCGTCCTGTAGACCAGGCTGGTCTTGAACTCACAGAGATCCGCCTGGCTCTGCCTCCACAGTGCTGGCATTAAAGGAGTGTGCCACCACCACCCAGCCTGTGATTACTTCTAAAGCATGTTTGTTGTTCGGGGAATAGAAGGCCTGTGAAATATATATATACTTTTTTTTTTTTTTTTTATACCGGAGCTGAGGACCGAACCCAGGGCCTTGTGCTTACTAGGCAAGTGCTCTGCCACTGAGCTAAATCCCCAACCCCTAGATTCCCCCCCCCCCCCCGCCCCTTTGCAGTGAATTCTTGCCATTGGTCAAGCATTACCAGGCATTCTAGATGACAAGACCAACTGATCACGAGTCAAGAAGAGCAAACAAGAGGCCTGGACACTACAACAGTCACACATGGACTCGAGACGACTGATGAGGGCTGGGATACAGCTTGGCGGCAGACTGAGTGCCAAGGAGGCACAAGGAAGCTCTGGGTTTGGTCCCCAGCACTACAAAAACAAAGAGGGTGACTGTGGAGATGCCCTTCAAAGACAAAAGGGGTAACCATGACGATGCTCTCAGTTCTCTTCAGATCAAATGAAGCGTTTACCTTAGAGGGTCAGTGACCCACCTTTCAGGAAAATGGGGAGAAAGATGGAGATTTTTACAATGGCAACTGGCAGTCCACAAATAAGAACCAAATCCTAGGAATGAAGGACACAGAAGCTGAGATTTCAGTCTGTGGTAGATTAGGTTAACAGCACATCAGGAGACGATGAGTGAGGAGAAGGAGCCAATGGGTAAGGTCACTGAATATGGGGTGGGGAGGGCTGAGGCAGGGGGGATGGAGGAACAAGCAAAGGGGCGGGGGCAGGGTTGGAATGGTTTGGATCCTAGGAGAGACAAAGGGATGGGGGTGAGGCATCTGAATACAAACAGGCAGGGGCTTTGAACTGATGAAAGACGTGATCCATAAGCACCAACAGAGGGTAAGACTTGAGTGCAGCACTGCATAGGAATCCACGCATGCCCACACTGGGAGAGATCTATGAAGTAGTCATTAGGGGTGGGGAGAAGCAGCATGACTGACAGATGACTTCTCTTTTTAAATTTTATAACTTAATTTAATTTTACATATCAGCCATGGATTCCCCTGTCCTCCCTCCTCCCGCCCACCCCCCTCCCCAGGCCACCCTCCCATCCCCATCTCCTCCAGGGCAAGGACTCCCCTGGGGATGCAGCTCAACCTGGTAGATTCGGTAGGTCGGTCTGTCGAGGCAGGTCTAGTCCCCTCCTTCCAGGCTGAGCAAAGTGTCCCAGCGTAAGCCCCAGGTCCCAAACAGCCAGCCAGCTCGTGCACTAAGGACAGGTCCAGGTCCCACTGCCTGGGGGGCCTCCCAAACAGTTCAAGCTATTCAGCTGTCTCACTTATCCAGAAGGCCTGATCCAGCTGGGGGCTCCTCAGCTATTGGTTCATAGTTCATGTGTTTCCACTAGTTTGGACAGATGACTTCTTGATGGGACGGTGGAGACCAGGAGGTCACGGAAGCATCTTTTCTCATCAGAAAGAAAACAGGTACCGAGCTAGAGCTCTACGCCCACAGAGAATGCCCTCCAGGGCCCGGCACCAACATCCTCGGGCACAGACTCTGAGAAGGCTTTGACGTATTGCAGAGGAAGGTAAACTGGGGGTAAACTGAGCAACTGCTGACCGTATTGAACACCTCACTAACCTTTATGGAAGCAGAATATGCAAAAGCGGGATGAGAATGTTCTGGCGTTAAAGGGTCTCAACACATAGCGTTGTCTGAGGAGCAGTATGTCACATGGCTGTGCTGACATCTATGTTCCAGAGTCCTAAATCTACAGCTGTTGTTTAACCACTGACCTGTGCTAACTGGGGGCAGCAGCTAGGAACCAACCCAAGAGAAAAGAGAGGGAAAGTGAGGAACAAAAATCCCTTGCGTGCAACCCCAAACATGAAGCCAGGAGATAAAGGGGACACAGCATTATGTGGCACACCCAGAAATAAAGTGGGATGGTCAGTTTGAACCTGGCTACAAGAGTGAGACACACTGTTACCCTAGTGGACCTGGGGTACAGAGCGTGTTCATGGGGCTTCGTTTTGCATTTCCGTGATGGCTTGGGAAGTGGTCTGGAACTACATGTGTTTATTGTCATCCTCAGCTTTGCCTTCCTGGAGGGTCTGTCCACACATCCCATGGCAATATGTGAAACACCGTGATTCCATGCCTAAGACATGTCGGGAAAGGTTTCCATGAGGAGATGGTTGTGGTTTGAATGTGAGATGTCACCACAGGCTCACACGTGCGAACATTTAGTCCCAAGTTGGTGGTGCCACTTTGGAAGGTTGTAGAACCTTTAAGAAGTGGAGCCTGGCCAGGCGGTGGTGGCGCACACCTTTAATCCCAGCACTCAGGAGGCAGAGGTAGGCAGAGCTCTGTGAGTTTGAGGCCAGCCCAGTCCAGGTACAGGTACCAAATCTACACAGAGAAACTCTGTCTCAAAAAACAACAAACAAACAAACAAACAAAAACAAAAAAAGAAGAAAAGAAAAAGTGGAGCCTGGCTGGAGGATGTATCACGGGGAGGGGCAGGCCTTGAGGTTTTATAGCCAGCCCCACTTCCGGTCTGCCTCTGGACCAGTTGCCTCACACTTGAGTTGCCAAGCCTTCCCCACCGTGATGGACTGTATCCCTCAGCCTCTGAGCAGAAGCAATCCTCTCCTCAGGTATTTATTTAGTGACAACAGGTAGCTACCACAGGGGCTGAATACAGATCAGTGACAGCCAGGGGCTGCAGTGGCCCGGAACTGATAAACAGGGAGAGGGGACAAGAGACTGCACAGACGGACCTAAGTGGTGATGCATTGCACACACCTGCCTAGCTTTAGAATCCAGGGAACCGATTCTCCAGGCTGGGTTGACTCGCCCAGCCTTGATGCAGGGGGAAGAGCTTGATCCTGCCTCAACTTGATGTACCATGCTTTGTTGACTCCCATGGAGGCCAGCCCCTCCCTAAAGGGAGAAAGAGGAGGAGTGGATGAGGAGGGGGATAGATGGGAGGGGGGAGGGAGAGGAAACTGTGTTTTAGTATGTAAAATAAATGAAAAAATTAATTAATATAAAAAAAGAATCAGCCGGGCTGTGGCGGCACACGCCTTTAATCCCAATACTTGGGAGGCAGAGGCAGGCAGATCTCTGTGAGTTTGAGGCCAGCCTGATTTCCAAAGCTACACAGAGAAACCCTATCTTGAAAAACAGTAACAAAAACAACAACAACAAAAAACCCCAAACAAACAAACAAAAGAATCCATACAGAACAAAAGAAAGTTGTAATATCTTACACCCAAACGGCTAGGGTCAAAACCTAGAGCTGAATCCTTTCTACCCAGACGTCTGGCAGGGAAGACACTTTCATTGGAGGGTTCTCCAGTGGACTGGAAGCAGGAAGCACTCCAGTCTTGCTTCCCCAGGCTGCCATGATTATCCAGACCTCAGGGAGTTGGGGCATTGAGGAGTCTGCTTATAGTGAGAGCAACTGTAGAATGCTGTGTGTGGCCCAGAGGCCATGTGTGGTCTGGAGGCACAAGGCCTGGCTGGGAGGAGCTGGCCACAGCCAGA